>NC_045960.1:34321381-34655426 GCF_010909765.2 Amblyraja radiata | reverse complement strand
CTCAGGAAGTCCTATTTCAGACACCTATGATACCATGACACAAACTCGAGATTGTAAAATTGGTATTCCAAAGCAGGACAACATTAATATTTCATAGCCTTATTTATACTGATGCTATATTTAGCATCTATGGTATCCCACATTTACATTTTTTTCCATGTGGGACCATGTTAAATAAGCATTTGAACAATATCTTTTCATTCCATTTGTTTTGGAAACTTTAAATTTTTGACAGCGTTAACATGCATTTCTTGCCATGGAATCATGGAATTACAACGATAAGATATAAATGTGAATCTCAATGATATTAGTGTTTCAACTGCTAACTTAAATTAAAAATGATCATTGTTGTTTAATCACCAAGTAAATCAATACATAATCTTTTGGTTCACACAAATTCCCACTTATAGATGAAGGAATTAAACATAAATATGTAACGTCAGTTGAAAACCAAGGTGAAGCAAGCATAATCAAAGAGAAGTTTACATTTCCAAATTCTTTGTTGAGGTTGCAAACTTTTCTTATAGCAGGAGCAACATTTATAAATTGAGTTTATCAAGCTTGTAAAGACCTGGAGTTTATCTGAAATATGTCTCCATTGTGGTGGAAGATAGCAGCTTTCTTGTAAACCGCAATGGAATGTTACATTCCAAGGGCTGCACAGTGGCACAGTGGCAGAGTTGCTGCCTCACAGAGCCAGTGATTCGGGTTCAATCTTGACTGCCTGTACAAAGTTTTTACGTTCTCCCAGTTACCACGTGGGCTTTCTCCAATTGCTCCGGTTTCTTCCCACATTACAAAAAATTGCTGGTTTTTAGGTTGGTACAAAATTCTGGAGTAACTCAGCGGGACAGGCAGCATCTCTGGAGAGAAGGAATGGGTGACATTTTGGGTTGAGACACTGGTTGCTAGGTTAATTGACTTCTATTAAAGTCCCTATTAGAGTCATAGTTATAGAGTGATACAGTGTGGAAACAGGCCCTTCGGCCCAACCTTCCCACACCGGTCAATATTGTTCCAGCTACACTAGTCCCACTTGGTTCATCCCTCCAAACCTGTCCTATCCATGTACCTGTCTAACTGGTTCTTAAGCAATGGGATAGTCCCAGCCTCAACTACCCCCTCTGGCAGCTTGTTCCATACACCCACCACCTGTGTAGGTAAGGGCTAGTGTTCGGTGATTGTTGGTCGGTGCGCACTCGATGGGCTGTAGGGCCTGTTTCCACACTGTATCTCTAAACAAAACTGAACTAATCTAATATCATCAAACTGGCGGTTGAATTGACAATCTCTCCTTGTCAATGGAGCAACTTTCAATTGAGGTTAATAGGTAATTACCAGCAAGGGAGTTTAAATGATTTTATTTTAACTGGTTGGGTTTAATCCAGAATTTCAATGTGTGTGGTGTTCAGCTCCATTTGATTCGATATTTTTGCTTATTGGCCGAGATTTTATTTACTTTCTGAAGATTAAATTGAAACATGTGATGAAAGGACCAAGAACAAAACAGATCAAAGAAAACATTTCAAAAGGAGTTAATTTTTAAAAGCGACAAGCCAAAATAAAATAATATTTGCTGAATATTGGATGATGGAGTGAGAACAGCACACTGAACCATACTGTACAAGTGAGGCGATGAAAGGTCCCTGGAGCATCTCCAAGCACGTGGGGGAGAAAATCAAAAGGAAGGCTTTCCCCGGCACTTCTTGGTATTCCTGATGGATTGACAGTAAGAGACATGGGTGACAGGTCAGGAAGACACTCTGCTAACCATCTTGATCCTATTGCACCGGCAAAGGCCAAGTATGGGAAGTGTGTAGGAAGGACTGAAGAAGGGTCTCGACCCGAAACGCCACCCATTCATTCTCTCCAGAGATGCTGCTTGTCCCGCGAGTTGCTCCAGCATTTTGTGTCTATCTGAAAGTCTGGGAAGTATCCAGAAAATTAAGATTTAATTTGGCCCACAAATGTAAACTTCAATCGGCATGTCAATTTTATCATTCATGCATAACATAATTGTCAAGCTGTTAATGTCGCAGTATTATGTGTCAAAAGCTAAGATCCACTCCATACCCATTGCATCCACCACTTAATGCAGAAATTGCATATATTGATTGCTGGTATCCTACACTTAAATTGTGCAGAAATTAAAAATAACTCAGGAGTAACTTTTTCAGCATTATTTTATACCAACATGAAAGTGGCATTGCATGATTCCCAAACACTGTTTAGAAAGATTTTAAAGGATTATTAGATTCCAAGCATGGTTTATGGAAGTACATTATGGTGCTTCTGCAGGTGTTATTGAGAAACATTAACTGAATATCTTGCAGCTGTTGGCGTCTAGCCATGCAGTCATGTATCATCAGACAGCCCTTTAACGTGCAAGTGTATGGCTTCAACAACACTCATCCAATTACTCGAGAGTGTTAAAACAAGGAACTGCAGGTGCTGTTTCCAAAAAAAGACACAAAGTTCTGGAGTAACTCTGAGTGGCATGCAACATCTCTGAAGAAAAAAGAGATGTGACGTTCGGGTGGGGACCATGTAGTAGCCATTTAACTTAACTCAGTATGTTATAACTATATCCAGTTACCTTTAAATTTTATCTGCCTGTAATTATGTGGGTGGGATTTATACGTAGTCTGAGGCGTGTTTGCGGCTGGGATTCTCGTGCAGACTCCCTGGTAGTTAGTTTAGTTTGAAGAAGCATGGAGGAGAGGTCACAGCTTTCCACCATGCACGAGTTTGACCATGAGTAAGATCAAAATGTACTTATCCAAGAAGAAGTTTGGATCAATATCTCACTGTTTTTACTACTACAATAAAGAAACTATTAATTAAGAGACTGTGTTTGGAAGTTTTGTCTTTGGACGGCATTGAATGTCTCATGGAGAGCTCGTGAGTGTGTTTCAATTATCTCCTGAACCCCTGTCTTCAATCATAGTGACTAAAGGAAAGATTTGTTGAAAAATATGAAAATCTGTCACTGCATTAGAGTCGAAAGCAACCTTACACCCAGGAGGTAGAGATTGGCCCCATAGAAGAGGGACAGAAGATTGGGCTATATCTCTGCCATAGATTACTGCCAGAAGAACTGGTTCCGTAGAAGAGGAACTGAAGAAGCTAGATCTCTGCCAGAGATTGGTTTAGAGCCTACCTGCCGGTAGGTTAATCAACTGGAATCCAGGTGCTCATCCTTGATATGTTTTGAAGTTGAGATAAGACATTCTTTCTGAACTGGTCACTTCTATTCTTCGAAAATAATTGCATGTTTTCTGAAAGTCCAGTTTTGTTTTGGATTCTTTTCAGGTGTTTATGGAACACGGCCCAGAATGTTTGTCCATAAAGACAGAAGCAAACTGAAGAGGTCCTGTTTGTCCAATTAGCAGATATGGCAGTCTGCCAAGACCTGTTTAATTCATGGAGCCAGAAGATGCAGGTAAGCCGGGCGAAGGAGTGCCACCAGAGGGAGCCATGGAATCTTCCACAAGTAAGCCAGGTGAAGAAGAGCCGGAACAATCCAGCCAATGGACAAAGAAGCCCACCGAAAAGGCCCGAGTTGCATTTCTGGAAAAATGCCAGAAGGAGAGAAACAAGCTATGGTAGCGGGTTATTGATTTAATAAAGATCCAGGATTAACTCATGCCCCTTGAAGAGAATGCTGAAAAAGTAAAATGTAATCATGGACAACTAGTCAACTTCCGCCTTGAGTTTGCACAAAACCACGACTTATTACTGAGCCTATCACTGCCTGATGAGGAAAGCAAAGAGCGTAATCAGTTTCAAGAAGCGATTGAATATCTCAACGGCGTCGTTAGCAATGTAGAGAAATGGTTTGCTGAAGTTGATCAATGGGCGGCGTGTGCTGCAGCAGGAAGTGCGATGCAACAAGGTGCTGAAATGCAACATGAATGCCACAAAATAGTATCTCAAATGTTTCAACATGAAGATCAAGACATAAGTCTAGTTCAGAAGCCAGTTCAATTTCAAGAGCCTTTGCTCGTTTGGAAGCTGAAGCAACTATGGCTGCTCTTTCGCTACAAGTTGCTGCCTTCTCGAGAAAGCATGAGATTGAAGCACAGGATGAACAGTTGGAACAGATGAAGAGAGAGGCTGAGGCATGTGTGGAACAGACGAGGAGAAAGGTTGAGGAACAAAGAAGGTAGTTAAAGAGAGAGAAGGACGGTTGGAACTGGATACGAAGTTGGAAGAAGTCAGGACGAAGATTGAGATACTAGAGGGCCAAGGTTCAAGAGGTGGCTCTAAAGTATCTGATGGGATGAGCTCTTATTTGAGGAAAAGGACTGCTCAAAGGGAGACAGCAGCTGGATTAAAACCACAACCGGGGACCACCAGATCTCGTGGCTGTGAACACCCACTGGTACAATGGCGGGCCGACAAAGCTGTACCTCAACAACAGGATGTTAGACTGAAGCAACAGATTTATGGGCCTCCTGATGAGGCCCGTAACAAACCACCAATTCAGTATTCTTTTCAGAGGCCTGTTTATCGTCCGTCTGCACCAAGCCAAGGATCTCTAGGTGAATTCTATGAATTGGTGAGGAATCAAACAGAAATCGTTAAGCTCATAGCTCAACAAAATCTCTCTACCACCAATAGAAATTCCTAGATATGATGGTGATCCTTTGCGGCATGAAGCTTTCATAATGGCGTTACACAAAGGAATAGAAATGAAAGCGACTGATGAAAAAGAGCGCTTACGATTTCTGGTACATTGCACAAGCGGACATGCAAAGGTGCTTGTAGAAAGTTGTCTAAATAGGCCTGGAGGCCAAGGCTATCGAGAGGCAAGAAAGTTGCTAAAAGAACGTTATGGTAACGAACAGAGGATTGCTAACGCATACATCGAGAAGCCATGTTGCTTGACCTGGTGGCTTTCTTAGAAAGGGAAGTACGGTTCATGTTAAATCCACGCCATGGGAGTATTCATGATCCTAAACCAATTGCAATTGTCAAAGGTTCTTCCTTTACTAAAACAAAAGGAAGATCAGGACCTAAGGGAAGTAGTTTTGCTACCGCTGTAATACCTGCAGAAACGAAAGGCGAAAAGGAAGGAGATAAATCTACTGTTAAGCCAAGATGGTTCCTGCTTATCATGTAACAAAGTTGGTCACACCATAAGGTGGTGTCGGAAATTCAAGAAGAAGGAATATAAAGAAAAGATGGATTTCTTAAAGGAGAAGGGAATCTGTTTTGGATGTTTGAAAAAAGGACACATGGTTAAAGACTGTAAGAGCCCTATAACTTGTGATAAGTGCAAGCAAGATCATCCTGAAGCACTTCACATGGAGCAGAAGAAGCCGGAACAAATAGAACAGAAGGAGAAACCAGCTACTAGTGATGCTGTCACCTCACCTCAGATAACTGCTCATATTGGGGCCGGGGTAGATACCTGTATCTTCTCTTTCTTACCAGTATAGGTAAGGAATAGCAAGGTGAGTACAGTGTTGGAAACATATGCATTTTTGGATCATGAAAGTTCTGCTACCTTTTTCACAGAAAGCTTGATGAGAAGCCTGAACATCACAGGAGAAGAGATTAAGATTTGATTGCTTACCATGAAGATAAAGTGTGCATTAGTCATTGCATTACAATTATGGAGATATCCAGTCTGGTGAAGATAATTGTATACCAATATCTGAAGTATTTACACATGAGACCATGCCTGTTGGTCGTCAAAATATGCCCAGATGTGAGGACTTGAGACAATGGACTTACCTGAAGGATGTCAAAATATCTAAAATAAAATATGATATTAACCTACTTATCGAAACAAATGCTTTGAAGGCATTGGAACATATACAGACTGTGAGGAGCCAAGGTGATTGACCATTTGCTGTGAAAACCCTAATTGGATGGGTTATCTATGGCTCCTTGAGAAGGAACAACGAAAGCGGGAACCGGAAGAACTACCCTGCCGCTGCTGTTAATCAAATACTGTATCTACTGGTAAATTAGAAAAGCTGTTAATGAAGCAATACAATCATGACTTCAATGAAAGTACCAGTAAGGAATCTGAAGAAATGTCCAGGGAAGAGTTAAAGTTCTTGGATATTATGAACTACTCAGTAAAGATGATTGACGGACACTATTGTCTGTACTTACCTTTGAAACAAGAAAGTGTTAATCTGGCGAATAATCGTCTAATGGCAGAGCAACGCACCCAGAATTTGAAACGCAAGTTTGGCAAGAATACAAAATTTCATGAGGAATATACGTCCTTCCTCAAGGATATGATTGACAATGATTATGCCGAAATGGTACCAACAAACCAACTGAATCGAAGTGATGGAGAGCTTTGGTACATTCCGCACCATGGGGTGTATCACTCGAAGAAAGGGACCTTGATGGTGGTCTTTGACTGTGCTGCAGCCTTCAAAGGAACATCATTTAACTGTCAACTTCTGCAAGGTCCAGACCTTACTAACTCACTCCAATTAATTCTTATTAAGTTCAGTCAAGAACTGATTGCTTTGATGGCTGATATTAAAGCGATGTTTCATCGTCAAAGTATCAGAAAAACACATAGATAGATAGGTAGATAGATATAATTTAATTGCCACACAACCAAGGTCGGTGGAATTTGGGTTGCCAGCAGCGGTACAGTAATAAAGAACACAACCACAATAAAAAATGTACACAAACATCCACCACAGCATTCATCACTGTGGTGGAAGGCACAGAGCTTGGCCAGTCCTCCTCCATTTTCCCCCGTGGTCGGGACCACCACCCTCCACAGCCGTTGCTGCGGGCGTCCAGATGGTAAGGGACAAAGTCAAAGTCAAGGTGAGTCCAGGATCGGCTCTTCCCAACCAGAGACCGCGGCTTCAGGCTGGTGTAGGCCACAGGCCGGCGGTCAAAGTTTTAAAGTACCTGCCGTGCTTGTGGTTACTTGCTTACTTGTGATTCTTATGGTGGCCTGATGGGGATGCACAACAAGATCTTGTTGAATACCGGATGAAACTACATCTCTTTGGAAGAGTGTCATCACCAAGTTGTGCGAACTTTGCATTAAAGAAAACCGCAGAGGACAATAAAGCTCCTTTTCCAGAAGAAGTGATAACCACTGTGAAGAACAATTTCTATGTGGATGATTGCTTAAAATCCATGTCTACGGAGCAGGAAGCAATTCAAATGGTAAAACATCTGATTTCCAATGGAAAGAGCAGTGGGACTACACTGGTGCATTGAAACAGATGTGTTCAAGTTCAGAATCTCGGTTCAAGAGCAACCATGTACTAGAAGGGGTATCCTATCCGTGATTGGTTCTGTTTATGACCCTTTGGGATATCTTACACCATTTACACAGCCAGCCAAATTGATTTTGCAGGATCTTTGTATGGAAATACTTGGATGGGATGAGGGTATAACGCAAACTTCCTCTCACCGATGGACAGAATGGTTGTCAGATCTTAACAAGATCTCGGAGTTCAAAGTGGTCCAGTGCAAGAAGCCTACAAGCTTTGGTAAGATCAGAAGTGCACAGCTGCATCATTTCTCAGATGCCAGTGGCTAAGGTACTGTTTCATATCTAAGACTGGAAAGTGATAACAAAGAAGTACATGTTGCATTCTTAATGGGAAAGGTCAGAGTGGCACCATTGAAGCAAATGACAATTCCCAGAATGGAACTTACTGCCGCATTCTTCGCTGTTAAAGTTGACATATTGCTGCAAAAAGAACTACAGCTTCAACTGGAAGAATCTATCTTTTGGACTGATAATACTATGGTGCTTAAATACTTCAACAATGAGAACACATGTTTTTTGACATTTGTAGCAAACAGAATCTCTTTTGTATTGGGAGTTACTAATGTTTCACAATGGAAATATGTTAACACAAAGGAAAATCCTGCGGATGAAGCTTCTAGAGGGCTAACAGCAAACCGTTTCTTAAGCAACAAGAGATGGATCAATGGACCAGAGTTTCTCTGTAGGCCAGACAGAGAATGGCCAAAGCTTGAGCTAGGATTTGAAATCTCTGCTAATGATCCGGAAATTAAACAAAACATCATAGTGAACGTTATTGGTAAAAATCCTATTATTCTCTCGAAGGATTTTCACATTTCAACATTATTGTTACAACATATCCATGAATTGATCAGACATGGAGGAAGGAGTTTCATGCTGTCAAAACTTTGGACTTTTGAGTTTTGGACTATATACTGGGTGTTATGCCAGACGTTAAGGGTTTAGTGCGCACAGTATGACTTTAGATGAAGAACAACGTTTTAATAAGACCAATAACCAAGTAATGCTTGCTTCTAGAAGGTGAATGTGAAGATGGAAGAATCGCTTAAGAAGTCTGAATGCTGATATATAATGCATGTTATTTTGTGTTTTTTGATAAACACAAAATAGCTTTTATAGCTCCTTTTTTAATGTCTATTAATAATTGCCTTGTTACAGGTATATACTCAGAACAATTAGGGGCCGGTATGTAGTAGCCATTTAACTTAACTCAGTATGTTATAACCATAACCAGTTACCTTTAAATTATATCTGCATGTAATTATGTGGGTGGGATTTATTACGTAGTCTGAGGCGTGTTTGCGGCTGGGATTCTCGCGCAGATGCCCTAGTAGTTAGTTTAGTTCGAAGAAGCATGAGGGAGTGGTCACAGCTTTCCACCATGCAGGAGCTTGACCACGAGTAAGATCAATATGTACTTAAACAAGAAGAAGTTTGGATCAATATCTTACTGTTTTTACTACTACAATAAAGAAACTATTAATTAAGAGACTGTGTTTGGAAGATTCATCTTTGAACGGCATTGAATGTCTCGTGGAGAGCTCATGAGTGTGTTTCGATTAATCTCCTAAACCCCTGTCTTCAACCATAGTGACTAAAGGAAAGATTCCTTGAGCGATATGAAAGTCTGTCACTATAGACCATTCTTTAGACTGATTGGTCTGAATCAATCTGATGAAGGGACCCAAAACCACACCGAACAGAGATCCCCGCGCATTAACACTATCCTACACACACTACGGACAATTTACACTTATTCCAAGCTAATCAAACTACAAACCTGTATGTCTTTGGAGTGTGGGAGAAAACCGAAGACCTCAGAGAAAACCTATGCAGTCACGGGGAAAACGTGCAAACTCCATACAGACAGCACCCATAGTCGGGATCGAACCTGGGTCTCTGGCGCCGCAAGCGTCGTAAGGCAGCAACTCTACTTCTGTGCAACTTCCATTGTGTCACATCTTGTAATTTCTGGACTTCTGTTGATTAATCATATTTTACATTGCGTTTATATTGGCACTGTGCTGGCCAAGAGCAAAAATGTGTTATTTCTGTACAGAATACCGTGCACTGAAGGGTGATGCAGCACAACAAATATACAAGTAGTTGTTAATATTAGTTACCTATAATGACATAGATATATATTCATTCCTAAAATACTATTACACGCCTCCTCAACCATTAATGTTGAATATCCCAGTCAAGTCTTGGTTATCTCCAGAAATAAATCTCTTGAGAGGCCATTTATCCTGCATCCACATGAAATCATTCAATACGTTGCTGCCTATGTCCTAGCTCACACAAAGTTCTGCTCACTAAACACATCTGTTGCTGAAGTATTATGATTTCTGGTCTGGAAGTCCTTCATTTTATTTAATACCCTGGAACTTATGTTCAAACCATCCATGGCTCTTTCCTCTCTGACTCTCGGTTCATTGCAATCCTCCAATTCTGTTCTTTTGTGTATCATACATTTTTTCCTTGCATAATTACAGGCTGTAACACCAGCTGCATAGATATTTAGTTCAGGGATTATCGATACAAATCCCTTTATCTCTTAACCTTCCCTAAATGTTTCATTAAAACTACCTCTTTGACCTTTTTTTATGTCTTAATAATAAGTGGCTCCCAGTCAGCTGTTTTTACTTCTCTGAAGTAACCTGGGGGCATTGTGGTTCCTTAAAGGCACTAAATAGGTACAAATTGTTGTTGTTTTATTGCTTCACCTGAGGGGGAAAAACTAAGCTTGCTCGCCTAAAATGCCTCATGTTAAAAAGATAGTTGGGGCCTATTTATCCCATCAGCATGGGGCGGCACCATCGCGCAGTGATAGAGTTGCTGCCTTTCAGTGCCAGAAAACTGAGTTCAAACCTGACTACAGGTGCTGTTTGTGTGGAGCTTGTACGTTCTGCCCGTGACCGTGTGGGTTTTCTCCAGGTGCTCCAATTTCCACCCACACTCCAAAGACATACAGGTTTATAGGTCAATTGGCTTTGGTAAAAATTGCAAATTGTCCCTAGTGTGTAGGATGGTGCTGGTGTACGGGGATCATTGGTCGACCCGGACTCGGTGAGCCGAAATGCCTGTTTCCGCGCTGTGTCTCTAACTAAACTAAATTATGCTTTCGTAGGCGGCACTTCACCAAAAAAATTAAATTGCTGCATGTTAAATTGAGTGGGAGAAAAAACGAAATATGTTCCTCAACTCAGCTTCATTGCGTTCCTTCAGAAGCCAGACTGACTGGGTGGGTGGTAGAGTTAAAATCAAGGCCCATATTTCTGAAGTAATACTTTCGTTTGTGACAGCACTATTGAACTGCTGTTTGAAGGAAGGTATATGGTTTGAAGTAGAGATAGTGGTGGAGCGGTGAGTGCAATGTAGTTTAAGACAAATGATACTGTGATACTGAAAGCAGGACTGCTCATTTATGTAGGGCTAAACTTCTATTTGAGCTGTTTGTTTGCACCTTTAGCAGTCAATTCCAGCAAAGGGACACAAAATCTAGCCGCAATAATAAAAAAAAAATAATGGTGGTGCAGCAGCCCTTCATTGGTGTAAGGTGCCTGACCTTCTAGCTCCTATTGCTCTTGGCAGTTCCACTGTGTCATTAACTTATTTTAATGGGAAATCAGGAGCGTCCTTGTCAGTCAGATTCCTCCTCAGATTCAAAGGACTTGATTATCTACCGACAGACAGCAGACAAAAGAAAAAGCCAGATAAAATTCAGTTCTAGACTAGACAAATCAACTCTTTCAAGCCATTACTTTATAACTGAATCCCCAACCTCAATGTCAGTGTTCTCTGTATCTTTCCCAATCTCAAGTGTATTATCAACAGCAAGAACTCAAATGTGGTTATAACCTGTAGAGCAGCAAACTATTCCAAGTTGTTTCAGTTGTTAATTTAAAGAATCAAACATGATGCTTAACTTCATGAAGAGATCTTAGGATAGATAACCTAAACTAAATCAAAGAGGCAGGTTTTACAGAGTAACTTAAAGCAAAAAACAAAAACACAGAGATATGGAATGGAGTGTGGGGGGTGATTTCAAATATCAGGGTGATGGTGATGGAGGGCCACATTTATATTCAGGGATGAGCAAATGGTTATACTAGCTAAAACCCTTTGTATCAGTCCAAACTTTTGTTTTAGTGCTATCCGGGCAAGTCATTCCATTCCGAAGTTCATCAAGATAGAGCAAGAGTGAAAAAGAAACAGAATGCAGAATATCATGTTAAAGCTGTAGAGAAAGTGCAGGTGCCGAGCTTGATCGAGTTTCATCTGTAAGTAGAAAGGAATAGTCAATGTTTCAGGTTGAAACTCTGCATCAGAATCTGAACATAGACAGTGAAAGGATCGACGGCAGAGGGAGAAAACTGAATGAGGAGGTTCAGCTCTGGGAAAGCACAGTACATGTGAGGGAGATGACATGGGCATTGGGTTGCAAAGATCATGGCTGAATTGTTGATAAGAAAGGTAACAGTGGCAGATTTGAAGGAGTGAGGTGTAGTATATGAACTTTTAAAAATAGCGGCAAAAATAAGACAAGGAATGGGATTTGGATGGTATGAAATCCCAGGGGGAAAAGGGCAGGAGAAGAGGAAGTGTGGCTCAAGAACATGGTGAGTTTAGAAAGGGTCTGAGGGGAAATAGAAGAGAAACCAGAGAAAGATGTAAGTTTTGGTGTCAGAGCCAAGATAAACTGATCTTGGTGTTCTTTGTACCCTGAGGATAGTTTTCATTCCTGTAGCTCTTCAACACATTTTCTGTTGAACACACCAATGATATGATTTGACATCTGCTCCATAAATTAATTCAGGAATGGAATGTTAAAGTTCACAAAAATCTAAAACCAAAATACTGCAGATGCTGAAAATTGGTAGTAAAAGCGAATGCTAAAACGCACAATGACTTAGCAGTTAGTGCTGCTCTCTTACAGCTCCAGGGACTGGGTTCAATAACAACCAAGGATGCTACGTGTGTGGAGTTTGCTTGTTCTCTCTATAATTATGAGTTCTATCTGGGTGCTTCGGTTTCCTCCATATTGCAAATTACTATTTAGATACAGCATGAAAACATGCCCTTCGGCCCAACGAGTCTGTACCGACCAGCAATTACCTCGTATATTAGCATTATCCTACACACTAGGAACAATTTACAATTTTACCGAAGCCAATTAACCTACAAACCTGTACGTCTTTGGAGTGTGGGAGGAAAACAGAGCACGCGAAGAAAACACGCGCGGTCACAGGGTGAATGTACAAACTCCATACAGACATCACAAGTAGTCAGGATCGAACGCGAGTCACTGGCACTGTAAGGCAGTGACTCTAATGCTGGGCCACTGTGCTGCCCTTTAGTTTTGGTTAATGGCAAAATAGGAATCAATGGGAAATGTAAGAGAATAAGATATTGATAATGCAAGGGGGATTAGTCCCCTGGGATCTGGTATGATTCCAATGGAACCAATAGCCCCCATCTGTGCCATTGTAAGTATATACCTGATATTAGCTAAATAGTCCATATCAGAACCCTTTCATCACATGAACTAACGAATACCCTACAAACAGAAATATAAAAGTTCAAATCCCAACTAAATGACTCAGTCACCATTCAATAATTAAAATGAAATGCATTTGTGAGGCTTGAAGTTACAAACTGAATTGAAATTTGTGTTAAAATAGCAGAACAGTTGCACTTGTTTTTCAGGGTCTGCACTGGAGTCCACTTGGTGTCTTAGGTCATTCTAATTCTTCTTCCTCAACTTCCATTGTCGTCCTTGTAACTGGTATCTTTCATTTAACTCAGATGAGTGCTTATTATCATCATTGTAATGCCCCGTGCTTCAACAGTTGGATGCATTGAACATTATCATCATATTTATGGCCTGTACTCTGACAGTCCAATTTCGAGTAGAAAAAAGGAACTTCAAACTTTGGTTTACACAAGAGGATAGAAAGTGCTGGAGTAACTCAGCAGGTCAGGCAGGATCTGTGGAGAACATAGATGTGATGTTTTGGGTTGGGACCCTTCTTCAGAT
Source organism: Amblyraja radiata (assembly GCF_010909765.2). Taxonomy (NCBI): domain Eukaryota; kingdom Metazoa; phylum Chordata; class Chondrichthyes; order Rajiformes; family Rajidae; genus Amblyraja; species Amblyraja radiata. Next base: position 34,642,113 of record NC_045960.1, on the reverse strand, counting down.
TGACTCGCTGAGTTACTCCAGTACTTTGAGGATGTCTCCAATTAGAGCCGTATTTAGGTCTAAAATTAAACCCCAATCCAACTGTACGCAACATGGCCAACTCAAACCCCAGCCTGAACCTTTATTATGTTTTCCATTCCAACCTAATATAAATTTATTATTATTAAACACATTCTAGATTTGTTTCAGGTTGAAATTCCAAATATTGTTCATGCAGGAGAGGGTTCATATAATGATACTAAGCAAATCATCTTGACCTCGATAATGTTCTAAGCCTGGCCAGCCCACTTTGGTCCAACACATTCCAATCCCTGTTATTTTATCAGAATATACATCTGACCCATCTGACCAGACATGATGTGTGTCATTAAATCCGGCTGAACAGAGAAAATGTAGACCAGCTCTAATATATGACCCCATATTTTCCCCTTCCCTAAAGTGACTCCTAAGTTTAATTAAGAAAATTAAGTTCATTCAATGAGCATGGCAGGTTGATTTGAAAAGCTCCTTTGTAGGCTGGTCTGGAAGGTTAGATCACATGGGATCCAGGGCGAGCTCATTTGATACATAATTAGCTTCAAGATTGGAGACAGAGGGCAGTGATGTACCATAGTGCTGCATCTATTGTTGTCTGTTATTTATATTAATGATTTGGATATGAATGCAGGTGGCACATTTAGAAAGTTTGCAGATGACATTGAAATTGATGATATAGTGGACAGTGAAGGAAGTTATCCACAATGACAACGGGATCTTAATCAACAGGCCAATTAACCTAGAAATGGCAAATGGAGTTTAATTCAGATAAACATATGGTGTTGCATTTGGTAAGGCAAACCAGGGCAGGTTTATGCAGCAAATAGTAAGGCACATGATAGTGTTGTAGAATAGAGAGACCCAGGGTGATGGTACATGGATCCATGAAGGAGTGCCACAGGTGGACAGGGTGGTGAAGAAAACATTCAGCACACTTGCCTTCATCGGTCAGGTATTTAGTATTGTAGTTAGGACATTATGTTGCAGCTGTACATGACATTGGTAAAGCCGCATTTGGAGTACTGCATATAGTTCTAGTAGCTCCGCAGTCACAAATTGAAATTTTCCATATTCCGTCTTTCTGATAGAATCATTTTCTACACAAACGCTTTTGCATTTTACTCCTTTTCAATCATTGTGCCAATTCCTGTTGTTCTTTGTAGTAATGGGAATTATCAATGCTTGTGGCAGTATAGTTATCCTGTGGTCCTCAGCAGGCCTGATAACATCATTGCTAGATAGATTGTTTTTATAGAACTTGCAGTCTTGCTCTCACCACTGTAAAGCAAAGTCATTGTCTCATTTGACTGAGTTTCCTGTTAAAACATACTAGCATCATTTTCAAAGTGTATTTCAATTTTCTGCTACTTTTGATGATTTTGGATGATCGGTCATTTGGAGTTTCGGAGTTGATTCCTTGAATTTATTTTATTTTTTCAGAATGTATCTCCTGCAAAATGATTGGGATGGATGGGTTCAAATTGGTTTTGATCGTTGATTATGGTGATGCTATCATAAGAAACTCAATTTGTTTCATAAATCTATTGATGAAACTAAATGGTCCATATACACAATCCCTACCTACATTCTGGGTCAAATAAAGTCTGTCTTGATATGAATCCAGTGACTCTCATGGCCCTAGTTATAAAAATATCTCTGTTGGTACATGAGTAATCCCTACATCAAGATTGGGCACCATACCACATTGGCCATCTGAATCATTGCAACAGAAACAGAGTAATGATCCTATAAAATGTAAGGGATGTAATTGGAAAAATTACATGGCCATTTAGATTTTCCTTACTGGTAAACATTAAACATTATAATAATTTGTGATGAATAGGTTCAGATTATTTGATTTTGTTTGCTTTGTTGAAGGGGAAATGTTTCTTTATGTCATGTTAATTTCTCAGAACTCCTATTACTTTGGATCATTTGTATTTATTTGATGAATAAATTGTTGCAATATTCACTGTTAATTCTGTTTTTTGGTGAGTGCAAAAGGGGCCCATTCTGTGTTACAAGTTTTCATGCTTATCGGTGATATTTCCCAACTTGTACATCCCAATTAGCTTGGGGAGGTGGTGTTACCCAAATGCTATTATAATGTTTTCGGAGGACTTGTAAGAAGGTTTTACCATCCATTGAAACTGTGATTAAAAGCTGTATTTCAACTGAAGCTCCCAAGTCACATTATTTTGGTGCTGCCACCGTAGCAAAATGTGCTGTCATTTCTCTGAACTAGACAAAGTGTGAAGTTAATTCAAAGGAGAGGAAGCATTTAGAAGCCAAAAAACGAAACATGCACAAGGTTAGCATTCAATAAGATATGGAAAGGTATCAATATAAATATCTGCAGTTGTACTATTTTATTTGTATTGAACAATTAGATATTAGATTGTAATATATAAAGAGCAAGCCATCACTACGATTGCAGTTAAACAGGTGGGAACCAAGCAGGAGATAGTATTGACTTAAATTCCACACAAAAAGCCTAACCATGCCATCATCACCAAGAGCAAAGATTCCATTGTGATAGGGTTCTTGGCTGTTTAGTGATCGGTTGCTGAATCCATCGTGATGCCACTTGAAGACAGGTTTATCCCAGTTACTGAAAATGGACAAAAACTTGTTGATTTAGACTTTAGAGATGCAGCGTGGAAACAGGCCCTTCGGCCCACCGAACCCACCCCAACCAGCGATCCCCATGCACTAGCACAATCCAACACACTAGGGACACTTACAATTTAACCAAAGCCAATTAACCTACAAATCTGTATGTCTTTGGAGTGTGCGAGAAAACCCACGTGGTTATGGGGAGAATGTATAAACTACGCACAGATAACACTAGTCAGGATCGAACCTGATCTCTGGCGTTGTAAGGCAGCAGCTCTATCATTGTGCCACCATGCCGTCCTGGTGGTGTTGGAAAAAGAAACAATAAAAGCAAAAAATGCTGGAAATAGTTAGCACGTCAGACAGCATTAACCTTTAATCATCTTGGATTAGATCTTCTAATTGGAACTTACCTTAGAGAACTAAAGTACACAACTAGATATCATCCAGAACTAAATAGCCCATTTAACTGGTCCCATCTCATACATTCATATCTCCTGCCAGGGCAACACAATGGTTAGACACGAGGAACTGCTGATGCTGGAATCTTGACCAAAACTCACAAAGTGCTGAAGAAACTCAACAGGCCAGGCAGCATCTCTGGAGGGCAAATATTTGGCCTGTTCATGTCCTCCAGAGATGATGCCTGATCTGTTGAGTACTCCAGCTCTTTGTGTTTTTTGGAACAGAGTGGCTGTTGTGTATACAAAATGCATTGTAGTTGCTCATCTAGGTTACCCCAAAACATCACCTCCCAAACTCATGGCCTATTACTGGACAGGGGAAGGGCAGTAGATATATGGAAACACCATTAACTGCAGGTTCCTCTCCAAATCATCCACTAATTTGACATCAAGATATATTTCCATTCTTTAATTGTCACTAGATCTAAATCCTGGAACTCAAAATCCAACAGTACTGTGAGGATAGCTTCTCCTGCACTGTTTACAATGGATACACAATTCCTAACGTTTCTATCAACAAGCTTAACAATTCACATTTCTTTATCCTTCTGGCTCACACCTGTCTCTTCATTTCTGGCCTTTGAACAATCTAGCAAACAAAATCTAGCCTGTGTTTGTCCATTACCGGTTATGCTCTCCCCTCTCCCAGTTTATTTCCCTCCCCTCACATGGGTCTGAAGAAGGGTTCTGACCTGAAGCATTGCCTGGTCCATGTTTTCCAGGGATACTGCCTGACCTGCTGAGTTACTGCACCATGTTGTGTCCTTTATTTCACCAGAAGTTATGTAGTTATTCAAGAAGGTGTCTCATCAGGATTTTCTCAAGCGCAATTAGGAATGGAAGATAAATGCTAACTTTGCCTGCGATGCACAAATCTGAAAAATATATAACGGGATATTTACAATGGCTTGTTTAAAGATAATCGATGCAAAAAACAATAACTTTCTAAATTAATATGATGACGAGATTAACTGATTTTCAGATAAGTAGAAAGAACCATTATATTCATTATTCATTTTGCAGCAAATGTTGAGCTTACTTTGTTTTTGCAAATGACAACTCTGAACTTGTCATCATCAGGATATCAATCATTTCATGAGGCAGACACCAAGGATTAGTATCAGGTTAATTTTCATTAGTGCTGATAAGCAGGATCATTGTATATCTGGTGAGAGTTTTCTATCGACTTTGCAATGAGATTCTCTAAGGTGAGTTCCAGATAATCTCTGCACTCTTTAGACTTTATTCTTTAGATATACAGCGTGGAAAAAGGCCCTTCACCCCACCGTGTCCGCACCAACCTGCAATCACCCTGTACACGAGCACTATCCTACACACGAGGGTCAACTGATAACTGTTACCTAAGCCAATTAACCTACAAACATGTATGTCTTTGGAGTGTGGGAGGAAACCAGAGCAGCCTGAGAAATCCCAGGTAATTCTGTGAACCCGCGTTCACTGGGAGAATGTACAAGCTCCATACAGACAGCGCCCATAGCCAGGATCAAACCCAAATGTCTGACACTGTAAAGGCAGCAACTCTACCGCAACGCCACTGTGCTGCCCCTGTGCACTCAAGGGAAATGACTCTGAATCTATAGGAATGTAAGAAGTTATGTTTGCATGGAAGTTATTTCTGTTCCTCTCCTTCTGAAGTTCAAATTGATTGATTTTCTCACAGCAGTTTTCATAAATGTTGGAGGAAAATTATATTTCTCCAAGGTAACCTGCTTAAAACAGATTTGCAATCAGCCTTGATTCATTTTGCGAAGAGTGGAAGAGTAGTTAAAAAAAGTTTTCATAGTTTTAAAGCAAGAAATCCGCAAATCGGAAATGAAAACACAAAATGCAGGGAAAACTCAATAGGTCAGGCAGCATCTGTGGAGGGAGAAATACAGTTAACAGTTCATTAGAACTAGGAAAGTTTAGAAATTGTTTGTTTATCAAAGTGAAATTCCCTAGAGAACATAGATAGATGATGTTTCGGGCCAGGATCCTTCTTTAGACTGATTGTAGGGAGAAGGGAAAGAAAGCTGGAAGGGAAGAGAGGATAGGCAGGACAAAGCATGGCAGGTAATTAGTGAACACAGGTACAAAGGCAAGGAGGGGGGGGTTGTAATAAGTGAACACAGGTGAGGAGTAGTTGTAATAGGTGAGCACAGGTGAGAGGAGGCTTTGGGCCTGGAGCTGAGCCTGGAACTCAGGTGAGGCAACGGCTCCAGCCTACATGGTGGGTAGTGGAGAGGCGAGGGTTTGCGGAGTCGCTGGTGGAGGTCCGCAGGGGGCTGGATTAAAGTTTCCCGCTCCCCTGAATCTCAGTCTGAAGAAGGGTCTCCTTTTCTCCAGAGATGCTGAAGTTACTCCAGCATTTTGTGTCTATCTATCTATCTATCTATCTATCTATCTATCTATCTATCTATCTTACTAAATCTCTGTTCTTGACCGCTTTTGGCCTTCTGTGCTGCCATTTCCGAGAGAACGCCGCCACCTACGGCTGTCATTTTTGGCCACCTCACTCAGAGCCCCCCTCCGCCGCATACGTGCCGAGGATTTTTCCCGTCGATGAAAAATGACAGAGATATTAATGTTTTTACAAAATTCCCCATTCTCTCTGCTGCCCCTGCTGGAGGGAGGGGGAGGGACTATAAAACCAGGGAGTGGTGTGCCTCAATCAGTCTCTGCAAGTGGTGTGCCTCAATCAGTCTCTGCAAGTGGTGTGCCTCAATCAGAGCTCTGAATAACACTGAACAAATGTCTCCACAGCTGTGAGTACCCATAATGTGGTTTGAAAATGAAAATATGGTTAGTTTGAGGAAAAAAGCACTGCCTGCAAATGGTTGTTTGGGTTGAAGTAAAAAGGAACCCTCTCTCTCTCTCTCTCTCTCTATATATCTCTCTCCCCACCTCTCACTACTTACTGCAAATGGTGGCTTGGGAGCTTTGGCTTGAAGTTGAAAGGCACTTCTTACTGCAAATGGTGGCTTGGGTATGGCTTGAAATTGAAAGGCACTACTTACTGCAAATTGTGGCATGAAGTTGAAAGGCACTACTTACTGCAAATGGTGGCTTGGGTGCTTTGGCTTGAAGTTGAAAGCACTACTTACTGCAAATGGTGGCTTGGGAGCTTTGGTTTGAAGTTGAAAGGCACTACTTACTGCAAATGGTGGCTTGGGAGCTTTGGCTTGAAGTTGAAAGGCACTATTACTGCAAATGGTGGCTTGGTTGCTTTGGCTTGAAGTTGAAAGGCACTACTTACTGCAAATGGTGACTTGGGTGTGGCTTGGGTGTGGCTTGAAGTTGAAAGACACTACTTACTGCAAATGGTGGCATGAAGTTGAAAGGCACTACTTACTGCAAATGGTGGCTTGGGTGTGGCTTGAAGTTGAAAGGCACTACTTACTGCAAATGGGGGCGTGGGTGCATTGGCTTGAAGTTGAAAGGCACTACTTTCTCCTCCCGACTGGACTACTGCAACTCACTTCTCCTTGGCATCAGCTCCACCTACATCAACCGACTCCAACTGGTCCAGAACGCAGCCGCCCGACTCATCACCCACACCAAATCCTGGCATCACATCACTCCAGTCCTCAAACAACTTCACTGGCTTCCCATCTCCCACCGGATCACCTACAAAATCCTGGTCCTCACCTACAAAGCCCTCCACCATCTGGGCCCCCCCCCCCCCCCCCCCATATCTCACTGACCTCCTCTCCCCCCTACCAACCCTCACAGTCCCTCAGATCCACATCAGCCGGTCTCCTCTCCATCCACAAGTCCAACCTCCGCAGTTTTGGGGACAGAGCCTTCTCCAGGGCAGCTCCCAGGCTCTGGAACTCCCTCCCACAACTGATCCGCAATTCCGTGTCCCTCACCATCTTCCAGTCCCGCCTCAAGACCCATCTCTTCACCTCTGCCTATCCTTAGCCCCACGTCCCCCTCCCTTTTCATCTGTGCTTGAATTGCCTCATATTGTGTTTTGAATTGAATTCTGTCTTTAATTTGTGTACTAGTCATGTCTCTACTATTTATTTCATTGCGCTTACATGTTTTTCCTCTACTTGCTAAATTTTTGTAAGGTGTCCTTGAGACTCTTGAAAGGCGCCCATAAATAAAATTTATTATTATTATTATTATTACTACTTACTGCAAATGGTGGCATGAAGCTGAAAGGCACTACTTACTGCAAATGGTGGTTTGGGAGCTTTGGTTTGAAGTTGAAAGGCACTATTACTGCAAATGGTGGCTTGGTTGCTTTGGCTTGAAGTTGAAAGGCACTAACTGCAAATGGTGGCTTGGTTGCTTTGGCTTGGAGTTGAAAGGCACTACTTACTGCAAATGGTGGCTTGGGAGCTTTGACTTGAAGTTGAAAGGCACTACTTGCTGCAAATGGTGGCATGAGGTTGACAGGCACTACTTACTGCAAATGGTGGCTTGGGAGCTTTGACTTGAAGTTGAAAGGCACCTCTTACTGCTAATGGTGGCTTGGGTGTGGCTTGAAGTTGAAAGGCACTACTTACTGCAAATGGTGGCTTGAATGCAATGGCTTGAAGTTAAAAGGCATTACTTACTGCAAATGGTGGCGTGGGTGCATTGGCTTGAAGTTGAAAGGCACCACTTACTGCAAATGGTGGCATGAAGTTGAAAGACACTACTTACTGCAAATGGCGGCTTGGGTGCTTTGACATGAAGTTAAAAGGCACTACTGCAAATGCACTTACTTCCTGTTTGCACTGTATATTGATTTTAGATAAAACGCTACCACTTACGGCTGTGATTTTTGGCCATCTTACTCAGTCCCCCTCTGCTGAGCAGGTGCAGGGAATTCTTCCCATCAATGAAAAATAAAAGTGTTATTAGTTTTTTTTTAAATGTTGAGAATCTCTCTCCTGTCAATCACTCCATGAAAGCCACACCTTTTCCGGTGGAGGGGGGGAGGGGTTATAAAACCCGGAAGTGTGGGTGTGGCTCAGTCTCTGCATGATGGGGGAGGGAGAGGTCACGACTCTGTCTGAGCTGTGAATCAACTGAACACACTGAATGTCTACTGAAGTGTGAGATTGGTGTTTTGTGTGGTTTTATGGTGGTTTCACCCTGCATGAAATGGTATGAAGCTGCATTTGAATTTGGTGGCCTTGCACCCTGCTTGAAATGAAATAAAACTGCACTTGAATTTGGTGGCCTTGGATCCAGCTTGAAGTGGTATGAAACTGCACTTGAATTCGGTGGCCTTGCACCCTGCTCAAAGTGGTAAGAAATTGCACTTGAATTTGGTGGCCTTGCACCCTGCTTGAAATGGTAGGAACATGGATTTGAATTTGGTAGCCTTGCACCCTGCTTGAAAAGGAATTTCAAGGAATAGTCATGAGTCAACTGCCAGCCCACCAGCCGTGAGTGAGCTGCCAGCAGATCAGGCTTGAGGGACTGAGCTGCCACCCCAAGAACCCATACCAGTGTTTCAGAAAGCCCCCCTACTGGCCACCAATATTGGAATTGGTGGAGAGGTGGAATATTGCGTCGGGGGACCAGCCCTCCCGTGTGAACATGGGACCCAACGGGTCCCACTTAGTCTAGTATTCTCTGTGAACTAACATCTGTATTTCCTTCCTACACTATACTGTTCTATGTTCTGCCATTTCAATCAACTCGGATTCAATAAGGCAGGGAACACACTCCTTAGTTCATCCCCCCACAATCAGAGTGACCATTGGCATTACACTGCCAGTTGTAATGTTTCCAACTGAGAACAATAATTTTAAGAACTTTGGTTTCAGTGATGCACATTTTGGCAAATTTGTGCTTTGAACTCACTCACATCATTGCATGTGGCTAATCTATGCAGCTGTGGACGAGGCACATGAATCAAACAACATCTTGCACATCATGGGTATATTAAACAAACTTTCCCTGGATTAAATTGATGTGGAGATCCTGCTGCACTGCATTATTTTAGCACATGATTTCATCCAAGGTGCTATTTCCATTCCGCGATGCATGTAGGATAATTTTCTGCATCAAGGAAAGCATAAGCGTTAATGGTATAGACAATAATTTTCACCTGTTCCTGTCAATTTAAAGTTTTGAGAGGCAATGTTATCCAGGCCACTGAAAGGACATGACTTTTCCAATCCTTCCTGCAATCTAACAGTATTACCTTTTCGCATCATAACAGCAACAACACAGTTTTATGATTTTGTGAGTTGTAAGGAGCGCAATGATAGACAGTGTGTGAAACAACAGGCCATTGCATATTTCATGAGCATCCAGATTTTATCTGGATTGAATTATAGTGTTTTCATGTATGGCTCCATTTGAAGATATGAATTTGCATAGAATAATTTCATAAGATCATCAGTGATCAGAGCTGAATTAGGCCATTCGGCCAACAAGTCTACTCTGCCATTCATACATGGCTGATCCATCTTTCCCTCCTAACCCCATTCTCCTGCCTTCTCCTCATAACCTCTGACACCCATCCTAATCCATAATCTATCTATCTCTGCCTTAAAAATATCCACTGACTTCTGTGGCAAAGAATTCCACAGATTCACCAGATTTTTAAGTTATAATTTGTGCCTAGTTATATAGTACTCAGCAGTTTAGTGAGAGTTTTCCATGTACCAGCACTGAGGCATAATACTTGCTTACCAACTCATTGTGTAGCCTTAAAATGCCATTCATACTATCTCCCAGGATGAGACCTTGAACATGGTACTACCTCTTACCAGACATGTTGACCTGGTGCCCTCAGGTTGAATGGCTCAGTCTGCATGCATGGCATGTAACAGCATCAGTTTAGCAGCAACTAAATATGGAGTTTGAGTGTATTGTTGTTCAAAACTTTGGAACATAAGAACTTAGCAACAGAGGGGGAGGAGTGGACTACTCAGTTTTTTAAGCCTGTTCTGCCATTCAATCTAATTATGGTTGATGTGCCCAAGTCTTAAATCCTTTTCTGTGTCAGTTTTCCACAGATCTTAGTTCACTAAACTTTCAAAAAAATATCTTCTCTTTCAATACATCCAGTGATCTGGCCTCCACAACCCTTAAAGTAGAGAATTCCACAGATTTACCACAAACTATGAGTAGAAATTCCTTTGCACCTCAGTTTTAAATGACTGCCCTCGAATCTTTTAACCATATCGCCTCGTTTTAGATTCTCCCACTAGTGGAAATTTCCAGACTTCTAACCTGTAATGCCCTCTTAGGATGTTTTACGTTTCAGTAAGGCCTCACATCATTCTATATTTACGTATTAAATTTTACAAAACAAAATGACCATTCAGCCCAACAAATCAATACTGGACATTTATACTTTGCAAAAGTCTTCTCCTACTTTAGTTGAGCTGATCCCATCATTATATTTTCCATTCCTTTCTCCCACATAATTAACTAATTCTCCTTAAATGCATCAATGCTGTTTACCATTAACCATTCCATCCAGCAGCGAATCCCACATTTATTAGGTAATTCAAACTATGTGTAAAGTAAACAGATTTATATCGCTAGTTTACATGACCTTACTAATTAATAAATCTGAGCAAACTTTGAGCATGAAGTCAAATGGTATGCTTCTGAACTGAGAAACAAAATGTTATTTTTGGAAGTCTTGAAACATTTGAAACATGATTTCTTATATTCCCTCAAATGTGGTAAATAACAAGAGCTTCAAATTAATGATTAATCTATTCATTTTGACTGAGCTCATTAATTCCAAAAAAAAAATCCATGTTTGCTAAGTAGGCTAAAAAAAATAATGGAAAGCTGGTCACAGCCAAATGCAAATGTCAAAGCCTATTTTGTCTTCAGAGAACCTTGAAACGTTTCGCAAACCATCAGCAAGCTAATCTGCGCTTAGTCAGGCTTTTGGGAGTGTTGTTTGGTATTTGCTGGGCCCAAGCTGTGTGCCCTGAAGGTGCGACCTTCTAATCATTATCTGTCTGTGTTATTACCCAACCAAACGGGTTCCAGTTTTAAATAAAATATGCAAAGGTTTCTTAAATTATCACCTGAGGCAAAGCAGATTGCCTTCCTTGCTGTTACATGTTGTTAATCTGTGAAATGCAAATTCCTATCATCTTATAGTTTGGCTTTATTAACTTTTCTGAATTTAAAATTCTGGGAACAATGAGTTCTGTCATTTCTGAAATTATATTTTCTTTCTTTCTCTCTCTCTTCCTGTGAAAGCCGGTTTAAAGCATGAAATTATCTTGGGAAATAAAAAGGGGGTTTCATCTCCCTTCTAGGCCATTTTAATTGGCTGCCGAGCCAAAGTCTTTATTTCGTTATTCAGGCAATAATATTTGTTTATTTGTGTGGAATCAAAAACACAGCGTAAATCAGGCAGGCTTGAATCTGATCTTGATTTGGCCCAAGGTACACAAAAATGCTGGAGAAACTCAGCGGGTGCAGCAGCATCTATGGAGCGAAGGATGGCCCAATGCTGGTTCCTACACAAGCAACAAATTTTATGTTCTATTGCCTGCCAGTCGAAGGGTTAAAGTTAATTTAGTTTTAGCACCTAGAAAATGTTTTGCATATTTCCTGGGAATGTGTGTTATGGATGTCATTTAGCGCAGGAGTTCATATTAACAACTAATTTCTTATTCTTCCCAAGGAAAGCCAGCAATCAACTTGAGTTTGGGAAACATTAAAGTCAACTTACGTTCAGAACATGCTGCTGGTTGAATTGAAATGCAATGTATTTTACAAGTCTTAAATGAGCGGAAGAAATGTAACACTGTGTATTAACACCAAACCAGCAATTGCTACTCAGTTGGATTTTGTCTGGCAAACTGGACACAAAGTGGCAGACTTCCTCTTTTTATGAACCAATACCAAAAACCACTTGTGCATAAAACTGGTGTAATATGGGGAGACAGTGGGAATGTGTTAATCATCTGCACTCTACACATTCCTTCCCCCTGTGAGCAGGTGGTGAAAAAGTTTATGACAATGTGCTGGTGCGGGCGAGGGTGACAGGGGAAGGCGATGAGGTGGAGGGTGGTTGAGGCGTGAGTGGATTTGTAGAATGACTCCTGAATATGCCACGGACGTTAAAAGTCCTACGTCTGCTCGTTGCGAACGCAGCGTTGCACAGCCACAGCCAGGGCGAGAGCTGCCTGTTTCATGGAAGCTCAGAGCTGGAGTAAGGATTACGAGCACAAAGAGTTGTGAGTAGCAGAAGGGCTGCGATTTGTTTCAGAGCTCCGTGCCTGCAGGCATCGGTGTAGCAGACATTTCTGGACATATGCAGTGCTAGATGAAAAGAACTTGGAGCACAGTGAGCCTTAAAACTCACAGTAGGTAGGCACCATCTCATCATGTAGTTGGCCTATTACAGTAGTGTGTGAAGAGGCTAAATCATACCAGGGAGATATGATCAAAGTAAGCCACCTGCTCCTGAAGAAGATGCAGAGGAAATTAGCCAGCTGTAATTAACTAATACTGGCAAGGAAGGGCTTAACCTTTGAAGAAGGGTCTCGATCCGAAAAGTCACCCATTCCTTCTCTCCAGAGATGCAGCCAGTCCCCCTGAGTTACTCCAGCTTTTTGTGTCAATCTTCGGTCTTCATCTTTAACCTTGAATAACTTTCCAAGCTCCCAAAAGACTCATTTTGAGAGCTGATTATTTTTGCCATGTAGTATTCTATTAAGAAGCTAATTGAAATCACCATGCAGTGATTGGTGAGGAGGGGCAGGGAGGGGTACGAGTTCCCCTGTTTGAATTGGAATTCCACCTTCCCTGACACTTCAACTCCTGCTTGGTCCTGATTTGCTGGACTGAGACTCTTGGAGATGCACCATCTGCCCAACATCACTCCAATTTCAAAGCAGGGAACTTTAAAGGGGTAAAAATGTGTAACTCCATCACCACCCATCGCTGGCAAATGTTCAGGCATTTACCACTCTCTGTGTAAAAGAAAACTCGCACCATACCTCTTTAAACATTGCCCCTCTCACCTTAAAGCTATGCCCTCTAGTTTTTGGACATTTCCAGTCTGGGTAATAGCGTATGACTGTTGTGACAGCGCCCCCTCCCTTGGATGCCTCTCTGATCCTTATCGCTGGCTGACTGGCTAGGAGAGGCCAATCCCCAGAATCATTGATAACAGCTGGGTCCAATTAGCTGATGTTGGTTTGGCCACCTGAACCTTGTCAGTCTACTCTCTATAAAGCCCAGGCATTCTAGCCAGAGGGGAGAAGAATGAAGGGAGAAGACGAAAAGAATGAAGAGAGTAGAAGGGAGAATTTATGGGAGAAGAGTGAAGGGTGAGAAAGTGGGGCACCTCCCTGCCAGCTGTGTTTTCCTGTCACAGGCTCAAGGAAGACAGCCACTGGAGCAAACCTAAGACCACCAGTGCCACTGTGTGGTCAAGACTGAGCAGCCGAGAAGAAGCTCTAGAAAGCCAGTGCCTCTACTGAGGCTTAGACTGAGTGGCGGGGCCAAGCCCAAGATGCCAGTGCCTCTTCCTGCCCATGGATAATAAGGGACTGTGCTCACAAAAAGAGGCAAAGACTGAGCCATCAGAATAACAGCCAACGCTTCAAGACCAAAGCGGAGAAGCCAGGATAAACCTGAGAGCATCACCACCTCCTCACAATGCAAGGGTGAACTGCAGGAAAAAGCCTGAGATTGCAACGCTTCCTCCTTTAAAGACCAGGACTGAGCTGCCGGGACAACTCGGACACCATCAGCGTCACCGCACATGCATCCTGGCTGTGAGGGATAGCGCTCCCATGCAGTCCTGTACTTTCATACCACTGTAAATAAAATATATCATGAGTTCACCCTACTGCAAGTTTCAGTGTGGATACTGCCATGCCCGGCATCATCCCCGATGCCACACAATCTCACATTGAATTCCCCAAGTTTAGGTAACTAACCTACCAACAGCCCACATTTTACTCCCTCTCTCTTCCCTGTATTCGACCTGGAATCACACCCATTTATCCCCTTCCCCCTCCCCTCATTTCCTTCCACCTAAATCCCTTCATCTGGCTTCACAAATCACACCATTTTGTTGAGATATCTCACACTCCTTTGTTTTTATCTCTGGCCTTTGTCCAACCATAAACCCTCTTACCTGTATACACCTATCATTTGCCAGACTTTGTCCTGCCTCCATCTCTCTACGAGCTTTCACCACCTCCACCACAATCAACCGGATGAAGGGTCAGAACCGAAGACATCACCTATCCATGTTCCGCAAAAATACAACATGACTTGCTCAGTTAGTCCAGCATTTTGTGTCTTGTTTTAAACCAGCATCTGCAGTTCTTTGTATCTCCATCTGTGTCTGCCCTACCTGTGCATCTCATAAATTTATATTCTTTCATCCAGTCTCCCCTCATCCTCCTGCATTCAAGAGACAATAATCCTCGTTTATACAACCTCTCCTTGTAGGTAATACCACCTAATCCAGATAGCATTCTGGAAAACGACTTCTGCACCTTCTCCCAATATGCCACATTCTTCCGTTGATAAGTGGTCGGTGGGGGCACTGCAAGCCGGCAGCCCTGTCAGCAGCGTGTCCGTTTTTTCTACTTTTGGTGCGGCCTTTCTACTAGGCTTTCTACTAGGATTGGTGCGGCCTTTCCCGGAGAAGCGCCTGGGGCTTTAGTGGCGGGCGCAGCATGAACTCTCGGCGTGGAGCGGGCGAGCCCTTGCCGGGGCTCGCCAGAGGAGAGCACTCCGTTAGCTGGCCCACGGCAGCCTGAAGCCACGGTCTGCAGAGCTCCAGCTGGCGCAGCGTCTGCAGCCTGGGATTCCTCGTTGGGGACCTGGGAGAAGAAGAAGCTTCCACGCCAGCCCGCGGCCAACTTCTACCGCGGGCGCGGAGGCAACTTACCATCATGAGCGGGGTCCCTCACCGGGGCCCCCTGGAGGGGAGCTTCGACTGCCGGCCCTGCAGTCTGCGGTGCTTCTGGCTGCAGTGCGAAATTTAAATCTCCGACCACCGGCCTACGGCCTACACCAACTTGAAGCCGCGGTCTCATGTGGGGGAGGCACCGTTTCAGGACTTACCTGGACTTTTTACCTTGTCTGCACATCTGGACGCCCGCAGCGACGGCTGTGGAGAGTTGAGGTCCCGACCACGGGGGAAAATGGAGGAGGACTGGCCTATTTTTGTGCCTTCCACCACTGTGATGAATGCTGTGGTGCATGATTGTGTTAAATTTTTTGTGTGTTTTTGTGTGTTCTTTTTCATTGTACCACTGCTGGCAAATTCATTTCACTTGTACTTATGTGCAATGTGATGAATAAAACTGATTATATTGTAGGAGACCAGAATTGCACCTAATAGTCCAAATGTGGCCTAACCAAGGTCTTATAGAGCTACATCATGACTTTCTAACTTTTATACTTAATGCCCTGACCGATAAAGACAATTACTATTCCATGTGGTCAACTCCATCAATTGAGAGTAATGAAATGTAGAAAATGTGTCTATGGCATTCGTTGGGTACGGTCTGATGAAGGGTTCCAACCCAAAACATCACCTATTCTTTTTCTCCAGAGATGCTGCCTGACAAGCTAAGTTACACCAGCATTTTAGAAACATAGAAACATAGAAATATTTTGAGCATGTTTTAAAATGTTTATGCCCACTTCTTGTTAAAGTCTCATCATTTGGGAAATTGAAACATGGAAGTTCTGTGTGTGATTCATCCTGATGGTGGTGTAATTCCCTGTGTTATTCCTCACACGTTACAGTGTCATCAATATCCGCATCGGCCATTACGCATTCATTGACAGAAGTTGATTGAGAGGTTGAAACTCCAACCAACGAGTTTACATTTATAACAACCCTGTCCCAGGATATAGATAGCACATATATATATATAATATATACAAATCTAATCTGTAATATTTTGTGTCTATCTTCCGTGTCAACCAGCATCTGCAGCTCCTTCCTACACATCTGCAGTTCCTTCCCATAAAGGGAGTAGGTTAGACATTTTTCAAATGGCTTCATTGCCTAAAAATGGTGTTCAGCCTAATAATCTCCATGATTTTGGCAATTGTCAACTTCGGTTTGTTTATGCAACTTTGATTTAGAATGCCTCACCAATGGTGTGTGTGCCTCACAGCTTAATATCATATTTGAGAAGCCTCGAGATTCTGAAAGTGTTTCATGGTTACATTTTATGGTTTTCTACCCAAATATTGATTCTTAACGTGATACAATGCAGAAAATCATCACTTGGACAATTACTTCTCATGGGGTTTTTTCAGCGAGTAATTCAGTTAGTTCCACATATCCATTCCACAAGTCCACAATGAATATTTATGGAATTCATTTTGGAGACTTAGAGTTGAATCTGTCTAAACTATCACATCAAACATCAAATCCTAACCACTCACCGCATAAAAATAATTTCCTCATATTCTCTTCAGTTCCTCTGCCAACTACCTTAAATCTGTATTCTCTGGTGATGACATCTCTGTCACTGGAAACAGTTTCACTTAATTTATTGCACCTAAAGCCTCATGATTTTAAAGACATCTATTCAATCTCCTCTTGGTTTATCTCTAACTCTACGGAGAGCAATTCCAGCTTCTCCTGTCCATCCACGTAATTTTAATCCCTTGTCCTTGAAACTTTGTCATTATTTTCTGTACTGAACCTCATATTCTTCTTAAAGTGTGATTCCCTGAACATCTCACGATGGGGCTCCGTGAGAACTGAAAAGTCTTTGAAACACTTGAGATATTTTACAACATCATAGGTGCTATTTACCAGCAGTTTGTTCTTGTTATATTCATATTTTAAGATTACTTTATGTAAGGGACACACATCAAAACATGTGGAAGGGAGCAGGAGACTACAAACAGATGTAGACATTGTTGATGAATCAGAGTAGATAGATTTTAGCACAAGACAATTGTGGTTGGAATGGTAAAATCTGAATATTTAAGCAATGGTGATAAATGAGTAGCTGATATTACTGAAGCTGATTAGGTCTTCATTTAAACAAATCACAAAAAAGATAATGCGTGAGAACAAAATGTAATGAATAAGTGAGTGGAATGTTGGAATTCATCAAAAAACTGTTTATTATATATATATATAATGTGGGAGAGGAAGCTATTCGTCTGTGCGGCCCCATCAGGAACAACAGCCAAAAATCAATTTACGCTTAGCTTTTATTTGATACGTTAAGCAGAAAAAAATATTTTGAGCATGTTTTGAAATGTTTATGCCCACTTCTTATTAAAGTCTCATCATTTGGGAAATTGAAACATGGAAGTTCTGTGTGTGATTCATCCTGATGGTGGTGTAATTCCCTGTGTTATTCCTCACACGTTACAGTGTCATCAATATCCGCATCGGCCAATATGCATTCATTGACAGAAGTTGATTGAGAGGTTGAAACTCCAACCAACGATTCTACAAAGAGTTTACATTTATAACAACCCTGTCCCAGGATATAGATAGCATATATATATATATATATATACACAAATCTAATCTGTAATATTTTTTAAATAACCTATTAAAATTATATATCATAGATACTATATGTTATAGATTTGTATAATCTGTAGCCTCCTTTTGTTCTGGTATTCTATTTGAATCACATTTTTAATCAATAATGTTTTATTATTAATGTTTAATGTTTTATGTGTCATTCCTAACTGTCACTGTATGTCATGTTGTCACTTGCAGGCGGAGCACCAAGGCAAATTCCTTGTATATGAACCTACTTGGCCAATGAACATTCATTCATAAACTTATTCATTCATTCATTCATCCATTCATTCATATTTGTCTATCTTTGTATATTTATAGATTATATTATATATTATAGGTATTATATGTTAAATAAATATTTTATTTCAACAATTATATTCTATATTATATATAATATTTAATTGTATATAATTGTGTGGTGTGGATGAACGTTTCTATGATTTTATAACTGTAGACACATATTCCCCATACATAACCCAATTCTGATGGCAAGGCACTCACGACAACCTGAAGCCTTTGGGTGCTCCATGCTCCAGGGAGATCGTCCCTTGGGAGACCCAATACTCCCCACGTCCCAACCATCATATTCCCTCTACCCATTCCCTAGTTTTGATGACCCCACTCCCACCAACTTTTGTGAGTCTATGTAAGGAGCACTGACTGATTTCACATGTCCGCAGGTCTATGAAAGGTGTAGGTTGATTTTTGGTCACATTAAAGCTGGAGGAACAGCACCTTGTATTCCATTTGGGTAGTTTTCAGGCCAACCGTGTGAACATTAAATTCTCTAATTTTACATAACACCCCCCTTCTCATCTCTTCCCTTTGGACTACCATGATGTGTAGCTCTTTCTCCCACTCTCCTGCCCCCTTTCCCTCATGTCCTTCCACCGATATCCCACAATCTGACCAGATTTAACTCTCCTGTTCTTACATCCTTTTGTCTCCTTTTCATCTCTGACATTTGCCTACCCATCTGTCAATTAAACCCTCCCTCACCTCTATCCACCTGTCACTTGAGAAGGCAGAGTGCTGGAGTAGCTCAATGGGTCAGGTGGCATCTCAGGAGAACATGGATAGGCGGCTTTTGGGGCCAAAACCCTACTTGGAAGATGAAATCTCCAGCTATCAGTTGCCAGGCTTTGTTTCCCCTCCCCCACACCTCTTTCAGCTTTCTCCTTCCACTACAATTAGTCTGAAGAAGAGTCCCAACCTGAAATGTTGCCTGCCTTTGTCCTCTAGAGATGCTGCCTGACCCATTGAATTACTCCAGTACTTTTTTTTTTGTTGGAAGCGACATCAGGGCACGAGGTTGACACACTTGGAGATGCTCAAGGTAAATTTCCGAATTAACACAGGACTGCCCAGAAATTGTTGTTAGCCTAATTCACTCAGGAAGACAAAGTGGAATATATCGGAAAAAGTGGCACTATGCAATTGAATTCCTAAACACATGTAATCCAAGCCAGTCTCATAAACTCAGATTGTATCTGCCAACTATACATTCTTTAGCATTTATGGATAAAGTCATAAAACACTATCCATTTGAAAGTAGGGTATGACAGCTAAACTCACACATGTGTAGAAATGCCCATGTTAATTTCTTTTAACACATCACAGCCCATGAAATAAAGAGACTCCTGAATTCAAGATCCAGATGTGAACCACTGTGTGAAATGCAGCAAGGTCCAAAATGAAAAAGTCTCAATAAATGCTTTTAATAATAACTGATTCATCTCAAATAGTTTATTTTATAAACATGAAAGTATTTTAAAGAATATAGAAGCCACAATATAAATTGCAGGATTATAAGATTCTTTAGACAATGAAGTCCAATGATGCACAGAGTAGGTGAATCGAGGACCAGAGGACATAGGTTTAAGGTGAAGGGGAAAAGATTTAATAGGAATTTGAGGGGTAACTTTTTCACGCAAAGGGTGGTGGGTGTATGGAACAAGCTGCGAGAGGAGGTAGTTGAGGCTAGGACTATCCCAACAGTTAGACAGTTACATAGTTAGGACAGGTTTGGAGGGATATGGACCAAAAGCGGACAGGTGGGACTAATGTTGCTGGGACATGTTGGCCGGTGTGGGCAAGTTGGGCCAAAGGGCCTGTTTCCACACTGTATCACTCTATAATAACCCAATCGGAATTAGCTCAGCAACATGAGTACAAAGTGGAGCAGGAATAATTGAATTGAATTTTATTTTGTCATTCGGACCTTTCGGTCTGAATGAAATTTCGTTGCCCTGCAGTCATACATATAATAAAAATGACAAAAACACACAATCAACACAAATTTAACATCCACCACAGTGAGTTCACCAAACACCTCCTCACTGTGATGGAAGGCAAAATCTTAAAGTCACTGGGCTTGGACAGTGTGGATGCAGTCAGTAAGGAGCAAAAGCTTGAGGATCATAGGGAGAAAGATGGGACTAGGGACAATACTTTAACAGGGAGGGAAAGTTGGAATGTGATGGCAACTGGATAACCAAGAAATGGACATCAGGAAGAGGTTGGTGAGGAAGAGGGGATGCAACATCACAGTAAATAATGGCAAGCAGTCATTTTAGTAAGGATCTAGTAAATGCACTCTTGCTTTTCCAAGCTCCATATTAAAATAAATTATTTTAAGCACCTTTCAGTCATAGCTCGAGACATTCTGTTGAAGATGTTTTCACTGTGCTGTATATAGATATGGTTCTGGCCGAACCAATTTTGCATAGAAGTCTCAAAAAGACACTATGCTCTTTCTCTGGAACATATTGACCCAGGCACTAGTATGGCTGACTGGTCACTAGCAGCGTGTAACAAATGTGTATTATCTGCAGGCCACATTGAATATTTAAACACCCATTTGGCGTCCATGAAACAGGCAGCGTTCCATGAAATTCTTGGCCAATAACCTTTTGTGGGAAACGTCTATTGTATGTGTGTAAGATGATTTTTATGAAGCTATGCTGAGCATATGTGTACCAGATATAACAATGGGAACGGCCATGAGAATAGAGATACTCCAAAAACCTTTTCCAAAGATAATTAAAAGGAAAGTTGGAACAAGGATCATAATGTTTCCCAGATTTATATATTGGATGAAAGACAGATGAGTCAGTCTGAGCTTTATTTATAGATATAAATCCAGACCATAAATTTCATTTGCATTTAGTGAACAATGAGACACATATTTGCAACTGTATCTTTAGTCTCTACAAAGAGATTTAACATTATTTTGTCCCATGGAGAGACTGGATGTTTCATGGCTATAGCATCATTACACTATTGAATGGTAAGTATGCTTTGATCAGCTAAGTTATGTTGTGGACCTGCTTGGCTTCAATCTTTCAAAGTACAATGTTCTGTTTTTAATATTTGACTTTCTATTATTTGTTTACACTATCTTTTTCTGACTGTCACTTCCTTTTCATGCTGTGATGTTTAAAATTAAATATGGATTACTAAATAATCCAGTGTGATGAAGAGTATTAGCAAATAAGTTAAATAGTCTTCTTTGTAAAGTCTTGACTGCAATAACCAAATATTTATTGGCAGCAGAAATAAAACCTCACTGGGATTAAGAAACTGATTTTTCTCCAAGTTGATATAATTCAGTGTTTAGTGTTTTTGACACTAATGGTAGGTTTCTGAATCTATCCAGCAGTGCTTTTTGAATCGTGTTGAAACTTAATTCAAGGAGAGAGGCAACAGAAATGTTTGGCTAATATTTCATGTCCTCTTGCCCAGTGGGAATGATGCATAGAGGGTTTACAATTTGGAAAACCAAGACCTTCAATCCAGCTTGCATGTTTTGTTGTGTTGACAAATTGTACCATGGAAGAGACACTGCTAAAGACTGCTGTTAATCACTTTCACGTTAAAATTTTGAAGGTTGATGATTTCATTGGCAATATAGTAAAATCGTGACTACAGCTGGGAGAATGACCTAATGAGTGTGCATTCTAATTCACGGAACCTCCTGCACTGTTTTAGCCCATCTCTTTATGTACTTGGAGAGGCAGGAGAGCAGCAAAGAATGAAATTCTGAATTGGAGTTTGAGTTGAGTTTAGTTTATTGTCACATGTACCGAGGCACAGTAACAAGTCAGCAGCAAGTCAATACATGATTACAATCGAGCCATCCACAGTGTACAAGTACATGATAAAGGGAATAACGTGAATAATGGTAGTGCAAGATAAAGCCCAGTAAAAGGCTGATCAAAAATAGTCCGAGGGTCTCCAATGATGTAGATAGTAGGTAATATTCTCCTGTCTGGTATAGGGACATTGCCATTGAGGGACATTGCCACTTATCCCTTTTCCTGCTTCTGGATTTTGGATCCACCATAAAAGTAGGATTGTGTGAAGTTGGAATGAGCACAACTTTCAAGCAGAATCAGGAGAATTTTTTTAGGATCTGGAGAAGCAGAAATAAAACGTAGGGAATGTCTATAACAGGGTGAAAACTAAATGACACACAAGGGAATGGTGCTGGATGATAGTGTTACCGGAGCTTATTTATTGCAGATGATCTGTCTGGAGAAGAGGTTAACAGAAAAAAAGGGAGGGAGTGAGAAAAGTGCCAGAAATGTGAGATACAAAACACTGCAGTTAGTATTGCTATTGGTGTTGGTTTATTAATGCCACATGTACTGAGATACGGTGAAAATCTTTGTTTGCATGCTATCCAGTCAAATCATTCCATACACGAGTATAATCGAGCCTTACACCAGAACAACAAGGAGTGCTAAGAGAAAAATACCAGATTGCAGAATATTGCATTAAAGCATTACAGAGAAAGTATAGACAAATAATGTGCAAGGTAGGTTGGAAGATTGGGACTGCACGCTTAGTTTATGAGCAGGCTGTTCAGCAATCCGATGACAACAGGGAAGAAGCTGTTCTTGAATCTGTGATATGTGTCTTCAGCTTTTGTGTCTTCTGCCTGATGGGAGTGGGGCTTAAAGGGAATGACTGGAGTATGAATTGTCCTTAACTGTGTTGCTGTATTCCTCAGTCAAAGTGTGGATGGAGTCGATGCGCAGAAGACTAATTTGCTACGTCCACAAATCTCTGCAATTTGTTTGTGATCTTGAACAGAGCTGGTGTAAAAACAAGTTGTTATATATATGGATAGGATACTTTCCTTGGTGCGTGTGTAGAAGTTGGTAAGACTCATTGGAAGCATGCCAAACTTCTTTAGACTACTGAGGAAGTAATGGCTAGAATTCTGAAATAAAAGAGAATGTTGAGATTGCTGATTCTTACATATTACAACACAGAAATAGGTTAAAAAAAATGTTTTTTTTGCATGCTAGTTTCCATCAAAGCAATCCCATCAGTTCTATTCCTCCGCCCGAAATACCCCTTGTAGGGGTATTGCAGATTACCCTGTCTCGCGTGCTAATCAATTCTCCTCTGGTCACTTTTTCCTATCTTTCCACATACCAACATTATGGGGTAATTACAACAGCCATTTCACTCATCAGAAGTCTTTGGGATGTGGGAGGAAACTGAGGCACCCACTGGAAATGCATGCAGTCATGGAGAGATTGTGCAAACTGCACACAAACAGCAGCAAAGGTGAAGATCAAATGCAGACTCTTGGAGCTGCAGGAGGCGTGGGGCAGCAGCACCACTATGTTGATCTATACTGAAGGGATCAGGCAGCAATGTGGAGAGAGAAATAGAGTTAATTTTGGAGTGCCTGATCAAAAGATGACATTTGGTTCCTTGAGCTAATGTGGGTGGCTCAATGGCACAGCAATAGAGTTGCTGCCTTATAGCGCCAGAGACCCGGGTTCCATCTTGACGATGGGTCCTGGCTCTACGGAGTTTGTACGATCCAAAGATGTGCAGGTGAATTGCCTTCTGTAAATTGTCCCTAATGTGTAGAATAGAACTAGTGTATGGGTGATTGCTGGTCGGCTTGGACTCGATGGTCCGAAGGGCTTGTTTCCATGCAGTGTCTCTACACTAATCTAAACTAACGTTGACCTTCATTGGAACATCAGTGGAAGCCTAAAGCAGAGAGGTTTGGAATGGGGAGTGGTGGTGAGAATGTAATTGAGAATTTAAAGGACAGAAGGGTTCACCTTTGTAAACTGAATAAAGGTGTTTTGCAAAGTATCGCCTAATCTAAATTTGGTTTCTTCACTGTAGTAAAGTTCACATTGTGAACACCGAATCAAGTTCATCAAATTGGGAAGTAATACATCTAAATTGCTGCTTCACCGGGATAGATGGTGGAATGGAAGAGGTAAAAGGGCCGGCACTGAAACTCTTCCTGTTGCATTATGAGGAGCAAGAGAAGGGATGTAGTCCGGCAGCCCCCCGGAAGACATGGATTTGCGACACTACGTGTCAGGACAACTTCTTCAGAATTATTCCAACTAATATGTATGCCTACACTTTCATTTCCATTCGTTAACCTGCCTTCAATTCGCCCTGGCCTATAACTAACATTCCTTGCATTCTAACATTGTTTACCAATCCCTTGTATGGAACCTTATCAAATGTCTTATAAAATCCAAAAAGACTTCATCCTCTTAATTAACTCAATCAGATAGAAAATGCTAATGGATGAATTCTCACATTCATTTATAATTCTTGAGGGCGGCATGGCAGTGTGGTAGAGTTGCTGTCTTGCTGTAACGGGTATAGCTTGGACCCAATAGCAGCACAGAATCAGGCAGGTATAGTTGGTAATTAACTTTATTACGATACTGTAACACAGGAATTGGTACACCGTACTCACACAGAGGCTCAGGATTGAGCTAGGGTTCCGAAGAGGGGCAGGCAGGATCGAATCCATGTAGGCAGTCGGGAAATCGCTGGTGGGTCTTGCATGAATGCTGAGAACAATCTGGCATCGTGTGAACGGTGAGGAGAGTCTATATACCGGGTTAATTGGTGATCAGAGGCAACTAAATGCAACAGGTGAGGAGAGTTGGGCTGATGAGAGGGGAGTGGTAGGCAGGCAGGTGAGGAGAAGGACCGGTGGAAAAGTACTGGGAGGTGAAGTGGATGAGAATGAGGAGAGGGCAGACTGTGACAGAACCCCCCCTTCAAGGGACGGCTCCTGACGTCCCAAAACAAAATCAAAAAAACAATAAAGAAAATAAACCCAATCCCACGCAGAGTTGGGTGGGAGGAGGGGGACCGGAGGAGGGCTAATATTCGTCCGAGACATCCATGTCCGCATCCTCCTCCATAGCATCAGAGGGAAGCTCCGTCTCGTCGTCACTGGGCGCCTCAGACGGAAGAGGGGACAGAGTCTCAGGGGCGGCGACCCCTCTAGGAGTGGCGGACTTGGACGGCTGGTCGGGATGATGCCAGTGAAACTCCCTGATGAGGGAGGCATCCAGGATGTGTCGAGCAGGAACCCAGGACCTCTCCTCTGGACCGTAACCCTCCCAATCGACCAGGTATTGGAGACCCCTCCCGCGACGGCGGGAGCGCAGGAGGCGGTGCACCGTAAAGGCGGGGCCTCCGTCCTTGAGACGAGGAGGTGGAGGAGGAGGGACTGCGGGGACCAGGGAGCTCTCCCGGACTGGCTTTACTCTGGACACGTGGAACGTAGGATGGACCCGCATGGAACGAGGCAACTTGAGCCTCACAGCCGCTGGGTTGATGACCTTCTGGATCTCAAAGGGACCGATGAACTTGGGTGCCAACTTCTTGGACTCCACCCTCAAGGGAAGGTCGCGGGTCGACAGCCACACCTTCTGGCCCACGAGGTAGGTGGGGGCCTGGGTGCGGTGATGGTTAGCAGCCGTGGCGTAACGGTCCACGGAGCGGAGAAGAGCCGCCCTGGCTTGGGTCCACGTCCTGCGGCAACGACGAATGAAGGCCTGGACAGACGGGAAACCTCTTTCTCCAGCGCCGGGAACAGTGGAGGCTGGAACCCGTAGGCACACTGGAAAGGGGAGAGCCCAGTGGCCGAGCTTGTCAGGGTGTTGTGGGCGTACTCCACCCACAACAAAAGCTGGGACCAGGAGGAGGGATGCTTGGACACCATACACCGCAGCGCCGTCTCCATCTCCTGATTCTTCTTTTCAGTTTGGCCGTTGGACTGAGGATGAAATCCGGACGTCAGACTCACGGTGGCCCCCACAAGCGTGCAGAACTCCTTCCAGAACACAGAGGCAAACTGGGGTCCCCGGTCGGAAACCACATCGACGGGGAGACCATGGAGCCTGAAGATGTGGAGTAACATGAGCTCGGCAGTTTCCTTGGCTGACGGAAGCGTGGGCAGGGGCACGAAGTGAGCCATCTTGCTAAATCTATCGACCATGGTCAGGATGGTGGTGTGACCACTGGATGGGGGCAGGCCGGTAACGAAGTCCAGGGAGATGTGGGACCATGGTCGATGGGGTACAGGCAATGGAAGCAGATGACCCGCAGGAGCTTGGTGTGAGGACCTTGTGCTGGCTGCAAACGGGACAGGCGTTGACAAACTACCGAGTGTCCCTCCTCCAGCGATGCCCACCAGTAACCTCCGTAGCACCATCTCCTTGGTCCGCTGAATGCCGGGATGACAGGTGAGTCGAGAGCTGTGGACCCACTGAAGGACGTCGGACCGCAGGGCAGAAACCATAAACAGGCGATCAGGAGGGCATGTGCTGGGTCCCGGCTGGTTCTCCAAGGCCGCCTTGACCCTCTCCTCCACTTCCCAGATAAGGAGGCAACCCTGTGCGAGGACGGGAGGATGGTCTTGGGGCCAGAGGCAGGCTCCTCCTTCGCCAAGAACTGTCGAGAGAGGGCATCGGGCTTCACGTTGCGGGACCCAGGTCGGTAGGAGAGGGAGAAGTTGAAGCAGGTGAGGAAGAGAGACCAGCGGGCCTGACGAGAGTTGAGCCTCTTGGCTGACTGGAGGTATTCAAGGTTCTTGTGGTCAGTCCAAACCAAGAAAGGCTGCTCGGTTCCCTCCAGCCAGTGACGCCATTCCTCCAACGCCAACTTAACCGCCAACAGTTCTCGGTTGCCAATGTCATAATTCCTCTCAGCAGGGGTCAGAAGTCGGGAGAAGAAGGCGCATGGATGGAGCTTCTGGTCCCCGGCAGCCCGCTGGGACAGAACAGCTCCCACCCCCACGTCGGAGGGGTCCACCTCCACCACGAATTGTCTCTCTGAGTCCGGAACTTGGAGGATGGGGGCCGATGTAAACCGTGTCTTGAGTGTCAGAAAAGCTTCGTCGGCCGCGGCAGACCACCGGAACGGAACCTTGGAGGAGGTGAGTGCCGTGAGGGATGCGGCCACAGTACTGTAGCCACGGATGAACCGTCAGTAAAAATTGGCGAACCCCAGGAACCTTTGGAGCTGCTTGCGGGAGTCAGTAACAGGCCAGGTGGTGACAGCAGAGACCTTGGCAGGGTCCATCTTGATGTTCCCTTGGCCAACGATGTATCCTAGGAAGGAGACTGACAGGGAGTGAAACTCACACTTCTCAGCTTTAACGAAGAGCGAGTTCTCCAGGAGCTGATGTAGAACTGCCTGGACGTGGTGTACATGTTCCTCCTTGGTCCGTGAAAAGATGAGGATGTCATCAAGATAGACGAACACGTACTTGTTCAACATGTCTCTGAGAACGTCATTGACCAAAGCCTGGAAGACGGCCGGGGCGTTGGTGAGGCCATAGGGCATCACCAGGTATTCATAATGTCCCGTGGGAGTGTTGAAGGCGGTCTTCCACTCATCTCCCTCTTTGATGCGGACCAAGTGGTAGGCGTTGCGTAGTTCCAACTTCGAAAAGATGGTGGCCCCCTCCAGGAGCTCGAAAGCAGAGGAGATGAGTGGGAGAGGGTAGCGATTCTTCACCGTGATGCCGTTGAGCCCCCGGTAATCTATGCAGGGACGCAGAGATTTGTCCTTATCCACGAAGAAGAACCCAGCCCCAGCAGGAGACGAGGAGGGACGGATGAGACCAGCAGCCAAGGAGTCGTTTATGTATTTCTCCATGGCGCCTCTCAGGGGCGGACAGGGAGTAAACGCGATCCCTTGGAGGAGCGGAACCAGGCAGGAGGTCTATGGCGCAGTCATAGGGCCGATGAGGAGGAAGGGAGGTGGCCCTAGACTTGCTAAAAACCTCCCCAAAGTCATGGTAATCGGCTGGGACCCCCGTCAGATCTGGAGCAGAACTGGAGTAGGTGGCCGGTTGAGGAGCTGAGGCTTGCTTCAGGCCCACTTGGTGGCAGGAAGGGCTCCAACCCAAGATGACCCCCATCCTCCAGTCGATGTTGGGGTTGTGTCGCCGAAGCCAGGGGTAACCCAGGATGAGGGGAAGACGGGGAGACTGCAGGATGTGGAACTGGATGGTCTCATGGTGATTACCAGACAGGAGCATGCGCACTGGGACCGTCTGGTGAGAAACAGTCCCCAGGAGATGGCCGTCGAGGGCGTTGGCAGGAACAGGTTCAGGCAGGGGAACACAACTGATGCCTAGCTGGCGGGCTAGTTCCTTGTCCATAAGATTAATGTCACAACCAGAGTCTATGAAGGTGGCGAGGGTGTGAGAACCATCAGACAACAGCAGACGGGCATGACAAAGAGGGCGTCGGGCAGAGGAAAGTTCAGAGGTTCGACTCACCAGTAATTCCTCCGCTACTGGTGAGTCTGGCCTTTTACTGGACACTTGGAGATGTAATGACCCGGCAGGCCACAGTAGAGACAGAGGTTCCCCCGACGCCGACGTTCCCGTTCCTCGGGGGTGAGACTGGTGCGACCCACCTGCATGGGTTTGGGTTGCCTCGATGGTTGCTTGGGTGGATAGCTGGCGGTCCACCTGTCCCTGTCGCCTCTCCCGACGTCTCGCCAGGATGTGTCGGTCCAGACGGGTCGTTAGCTCGATAAGCCCATCCAGAGAAGAAGGAAGGTCGTGGGACACCAACTCATCCTTAATATAGTCATTCAAGCCCAGCAAGAAAGCGTCACACTGGGCCGGGGCATTCCAATCACTCTGACGGGCCCTGGTGCGAAAGTCGATGGCGAAGTCAGCGACGCTCTGGTTCCCCTGGCTCAACCCCAGCAGACGTCCCGCAGCGTCCTGACCCATCGAAACCTCACCGAACACCTTGCGAAGCTCCGCGGCGAAGGCCTGGAAAGAGGAGCAAGCCGGCGTGCGTCGCTCCCATTCAGCCGTTCCCCACAGTCGAGCTCTGCCAGTCAGGTGATTAATGGTAAACGCCACTCTCGCCGCTTCCTGGGCGAAGGTGTAGGGCGAAGAGAATGGAACAGTTTGTGATGAATGGGTTGCAGCCCTCCGGGTCTCCAGCGTAGCGCTCCGGGGTTCCCACCCGGGGCTCAGGTGATGGTCCTGGCGGACCGGGAGCTGGTGCTGTCGGAGCCGGAGGCGAAGCATGGGGTGTAGCCTGGGCTGGGTGGCTAGTGCAACCAATGCTTGCTCTTGGTTTGACACAGCCTGTCGAACCTCGGAGTTGGAGGCAGTGAGCATAGCTTCGTGCTGCAGGAACGTGTGCTCAATCCTCTCGAAGCGGATTGACGGAGACGTTGTGTGCGCTGAGTCCATTGTTGGCCAGATTGTACTGTAACGGGTATAGCTTGGACCCAATAGCAGCACAGAATTAGGCAGGTATAGTTGGTAATGAACTTTATTACGATACTGTAACACAGAGTAGTAACACAGGAATGGGTACACCGTACTCACACAGAGGCTCAGGATTGAGCGAGGGTTCCGAAGAGGGGCAGGCAGGATCGAATCCGTGTAGGCAGTCTGGAAATCGCTGGAGAGTCTTGCATGAATGCTGAGAACAATCTGGCACTGTGTGAACGGTGAGGAGAGTCTATATACCGGGTTAATTGGTGATCAGAGGCAACTGAGTGCAACAGGTGAGGAGAGTTGGGCTGATGAGAGGGGAGTGGCAGGCAGGCAGGTGAGGAGAAGGTGAAGGAGGGACCGGTGGAAAAGTACTGGGAGGTGAAGTGGATCAGAATGAGGAGAGGGCAGACTGTGACACTTGCAGCGCCAGAGAACCGGGTTCAATCCTGACTACGCGTGCTAGTTTGTATAGGGTTCTCCCCGAAGCCTGCGTGGGTTTTATTCGGGGAGCTCCGGTTTTCTCCCACACTCCAACGACTTACACATTTGTAGGCTAATTGGCTTAGTACAATTGTAAATTGTGCTGGTGTGTGTAGGATAGTGTTAGTGTATAGGGATCGCTGGTCCACACGGACACATTGGGCCGAAGGGCATGTTTCCATGCTATATCTCTAAACTAAATTAAATTCTAAACTAATCAAACGTGTTTTTCCATTCCTAAAGACATTAGCTCTACTCAATCATATTATTATTATTATTATTATTATTATTATTATTATTATTATTATTATTATTATTATTATTATTATTATTATTATTATTATTATTATTATTTCCATCTGTCATGATATCACATCCTTATTACAGATTCCAACAATATTTTAACCACTGAAGTCAGGCTAACATCTCTGTAGTTCTTTTCATCTCCCTCCATTCTTTAATGGTGAGATTACCTTTGGTACTTTCCATGCTATAGGAACCATTCAGAATCTATGATTTTTACGATGATAGTTTTGATAAAACATTTTCTTCATTACTACAAAAGTAGTTACAATGCCAAAGGCACATCATGTGCAAGGTCATGTGGCCCACCTTTCAGAGTTCAAAGCATTGATTGTTACTTACTTTTAAAAAATGAATACAAACAGAGTAGCATCCTGACAGCTAATCGATTTGGCACCGTTTTATTTTATTCTGAAATGATCAAGTTTGTTTCATTAATTGTGGAATTAAATTGATTAAAAGCAACAGGCATGCACACCCAAACACGCATATACTCAGGCGCAAAACAGTTTCCAGCTCACTACAAAAATATTCATATAACAATCACAGTTCGACTAAGTTTGTATCAGCAAGGGTAATTGTCACGAAAACAATAAATTCAGTTCTTCTACATCGGCTTTCAATTTCATTTACCTTAATTCAAGAGAGTGAGAAATCAGTCAGATTTTCCTCCATTATCCATTCTTCTAAAAGTGAGATGTCAGACACAAAAACTCAGGAAATTTGAAAGGTTTCAGCATTGCTATGAACAAAACTATCGGACACTTGATAGTGTTACAATATGAGTGTGCATTTATTTATACTTAGTAGATTTATTCCACAATCTGCTTTTATATAGATTGGTAATGTTCAAACGTCGCTATTTTCTATTGCAATCATTGCATCCCAATGTATGGGTGTTGGACCATAATATCACAAATAAACATGCTCAGCTTGCTACTTCCCACTTAACATTATTTAAATTAAAAATTGCCGACACTTGAAGGATGCAGCTGTCTGAAAGAGTAACCCAGGAGAGGAGTTCCAACAATATGTCACTGGAGTCATTTAGCTGTACAGATGTTCCATGTGTTTAATAGAAACTTGCGGAATATAATTGGTTTGGCTCCTGCTGGGTTAAGTTGTTGGCAGATCTCTAGACATAGTTGAGCTGAATCTGGAACACATGTTGCAACCACACAACCCATTTGCTATCTATTTACCAATAATAATGACAATAAATCAAGCTCTACTTGTTGTTCACAAATACTATGTCGGTTTAAATCATTCAACGAGGCTTTTATTGTTGATGTATGGCTTTGCCAAAAACATATAACACATTTTGGAATTGTAAATTAGCAACTTTTTATCCTATCGGGAAGATGAGCTAATTATTCTATTTCTTAGATGTTGTGACAATTAAAACCCTTAAACACAGACCCTACATTTCCTTGAGAATAGACACAAAATGCTCAGTGGGGCACTCCAACATTGTGTGTCTATCTTCAGTGTCAACTGGCATCTGCAGTTCCTTCCTACCCTAAATTTCCTTGCTGTCTTCAGAGCCTGTTTTTAGTGAAAGATTGCAAACATTTGTTTTTAAGCACATTACACTTCCTGTTCACACTTAAACCACAAAAAGCAAATTATCTTCATCTAATTAACATTCCTTTCATTCGTTTACCAACACTGTAAGTCCTTCACTTTGCCAAACTCAAGCCCATTGTAACCTTGGACTGAGAAGCAGCCTTAAAGTATCATCCATCACTTCAGGCAGGTGTGGCAAGAGGCAGTGAATTGACAAGGGCATCAACTCAATTTAAGAATAGGGGCTTTAACACCTGCCTTGTGAAATGTTAATCGCTGATATGTTACTGTAATGCTTTCCTCTCCTTCTGGTAGTAAATTAAAGAGCCTGCAACACTTTCTCACCCCCAATCCCAGACTCAGATAGCTTTTGGACAAGAGATCAACTTTCTCCATGGGTGGATTGCTGTGTGCCAAGGTAATGGAGCAGGAGCTCCATCAGGCGATGATACTGAGGAGAGTGGTCCACCTGCTTGGACCCATCCCAACATGTGAACAGACTGCACTGCTCCCATGAGGACCTTTCCAAGGGGCTACGCATTTGAGAATTCACTCCGCTGTCACAAACGTATTGTCTGTGGTAATTAAAATGACACCACTCTACGACTTTTCTGGCTCCAACTCTTTCCAGGCTACATGCCTTGGGGGATTTGTGCAACATTAGCCAGTGAGTTGTCAAGGCTTATATCCGGCAGATGATGGACATTCTCTTTCATAGAGCAGCCGAATTAATGCATTCCGGCATCGCCCCTTCAGGCAGCGAAGGCACAGGACCTGGGACTTCAAAATCACAGATGGATGTCCCTAGAGTGCGGACCGTCACAGTGGCATGTGTGTGGCACTGAAATCACCAACAAAGCATAAATCATGTTTAACTAGGCCATGCTCACACTTGCCACTGGAAGTGGCAGCAGAGGTAGGTCAATGTAGTTTGTGTCCACTGATCAAACAGCTGCACTAGCATCACCCAAGCCACAGCTTCTCATAGACTATGTACAAAGCCACTTCATAGCTTTGGAGGTGTACTGTGTTCTATGGCTGCCAGGCCTTTACACGATGTGTTGATATAGTCATGCTATTGTCATGCCAGAGAATCTTATCGTATGTGAGTGACCCAGCAACTTAAACTATTACTACTCTTAATGGAAGTAAACAATTGAAGATTCCTTGAACTGATGAGTGCAGCACAGTGCTCAGCAAGTAAATCTGCTGCCTTGCAGTTTAAGTAACCTACTGAATGTTCACTCTTTATCTCTGTGTGGAGATCTTCCAGTGATCTGGTTTCCTCCCATATCTCAAAGACATAGCAGTCGTTAGGTTAAAATTGGCCATTGTAAATTGTAGGAGAAATTGTGGGGAGAAGAAAATCACATTACTGCTGGACAAGTATCATTGCCTGATGGTCAAACAGGCAGCTGGCCATTGCTTGATGGTCAAACAGGCAACTGGCCATTGCTTGATGGTCAGCAGGCATTTGGTGGGCAGAAGAGTCTGTTTCTGTGCAGTATGTCTCAATGACTTAGTGATTGTCAGAGATGTGCTGGGGATTGCTTACTTATGATTTCCATGCGGGATTAGAAACTCTCAATTGCTCAATACCGTTGGGAATGAAGCAAAAATATTTTTGCATGGGAGACCTTATGAGTAATTCCATCTGTTTGCAGTTGATCTGAATTTCCAGCATGTAAATGACATTAAAAGATTTTTGTTCCATGGTGTCACCACATTGTGGTTTCAAAGTGGTAAATATGGTTTTGGATGATCTTTTAAATTTCTTTTTGCATGGAGTTGCTTGATGAATATCAATTCAGATTCTTTGTGCTTGCAAAGAATAACTTGATTAACAGGTGAAACTATCATTTGGAGATGACAAGTGGACATGAATGCAAAACCAGTAATGCTGTATTAGAGCAATCAAAGCATAACAAATCCAAATGCATTTTAATATTTATGGTTTGAGAATGGCTCTATCTGTAATAGATTTTGCAAGATAAGATAGGTATCTTTTCACTGATCCTAACATGCCATGCTTTGTGTTACTTTATTTGCAGACATTTATTTGCCACAAGCCATAATAAGAACCATTAATATTTGTTGGTTGCAATTTATTTTTAATAACTTTAACCGTTCTAAAAAATGTGCAATTTGTTTTTTTTATGGTGTGAATTAGTTTGATAGTGGAAACAGTATGAAGAAAATATAATGGCCTTTTCTGGAAAAGAAAAAAAGCAAGCCTTTAGAGTGCAGGCATGCTCAAGGTGAGAAATGTCTTCAAAATTAGTTTGAAGTGCAAAAGTTCCATCCTGGAAGTAAGATTTCCAAATGGATGTTTTAAACGTTTATGTGGAATGATGCAAGAAAATTGGACATAATCATGCAAGCTCATGATCAGATCAAGACGG
This sequence comes from Amblyraja radiata, assembly GCF_010909765.2. Taxonomy (NCBI): domain Eukaryota; kingdom Metazoa; phylum Chordata; class Chondrichthyes; order Rajiformes; family Rajidae; genus Amblyraja; species Amblyraja radiata. The sequence continues at coordinate 34,608,216 of NC_045960.1, read as the reverse complement.
TTTTGCCCTATTATTGGTTTGTTTAATTTTATGTGTACATATATATATATATATATTAATCTGTATATGTAAATATATATATATGTGTGTGTGTATGTGTGTGTGTGTGTATGAATGTATGTATATATTGTGGCGGCCCATGGTGGTTAGCCATGCGGAGTGCGAACCCTCAGCTTTAGGGGTTGGGTCACATAGAAACATAGAAACATAGAAAATAGGTGCAGGAGTAGGCCATTAGGCCCTTCGAGCCTGCACCACCATTCAATATGATCATGGCTGATCATCCAACTCAGTATCCTGTACCTGCCTTCTCTCCATACCCCCTGATCCCTTTAGCCACAAGGGCCACATCTAACTCCCTCTTAAATATAGCCAATGAACTGGCCTCAACTACCTTCTGTGGCAGAGAATTCCACAGATTTACCACTCTCTGTGTGAAACCATCACGTGACGGTTTGGCAGGAGGTGAGGTTCACAGAGCTCCCCTGGGGTATATATAAGGTTGGGAACGCCCATGCTCCGTGTTGTGGTTTTGGGAGCTGTACTGTGCATTACGAATAAAGAAATATTTGCTTGACAACTCGTTATATAATTATATCTATATAACTAAAAGTCTCATCCTAACCACTTCCTGTCTGTGCTGTATATTGAGTTTAGAAAATAAGCTACCGTCTATCGCTATGATTTTTGGCTGAGGCAGCCCTGAGGATTTTTCCATACGATGAAAAATAAGAAAGTTATGAGTGTTAAAAAAAATCTTGAGATCAGCTTATTGGTCCTCTCCCCTCTCAATCACCATGATGAAGGTAACGCACCTTCCTGGGAGGGGCAGGACTATAAAAACCCGTGAGTCAGTCACTCTGGAAGATTGCGAGGGAGAGGCCACGACTGTGATTCTAAGCTGTGAATCAACTGAACTGTGAGTCTGCAATGTACTTGCAATAAATGATTTGATAGCCCTAAATGAAAATGAAATTCGTTGTTTGGCCTGCCCTGTGCTTGAAACTGCAATGGAAATGTAAAATAAATGAAAATGGATGAGTTGTTTGGCCTGCCCTGTACTTGAAACTGCAATGGAAATGGAAATGAAATGAAAATGCAATGAGCTGTTTGTCCTGCCCTGTGCTTGAAACTGCAATGGAAATGGAAATGGAAATGGCAATGAAAATGCAATGAGTTGTTTGGCCTGCCCTGTGCTTGAAACTGCAATGGAAATGGAATGAATTGAACATGCAATGAGCTGTTTGGCCTGCCCTGTGCTTGAAACAGCAATGGAAATGGAAATGGAAATGAAATGAAAATGAAATTAGTTGATTGGCCTGCCCTGTGCTTGAAATTGAAATTGAAATGGAAATGGAAATGGAAATGAAATTAGTTGTTTGGCCTACCCTGTGCTTAAATTGAAATGGAAATTAAATGAAATGAGTTGTTTGGCCTGCCTGAAACCACTAATTTTGGCACAGAAGGCCCCTATTAGCTGAGAAACCATTCTCTTTTGCCCAAAATGCCTGTATTAGCCCATGAGGAGCATTTGGCCTAAAAGGCCTGTGACAGGCCAGAAAAAGTCCAGAAAAGGGCATTTCACTGAGATTTCACTCAGATTTGTTTTAAAAACAGCCCATTCAGCCCATCAGACCTGTACTAGCCCAGGATGAGTTCCTTCAGCCCATCAGTAAGTATTCCCCCTGCAAGTATTAAACCTCACCCCAGTATTTTACTCCCTCACTTCATTGGCTCTCTGTGAGATCCAGGCCAGGATAGACTTTCCTCCTTCATTGCTGTGATCTGCAGAAAAAGATGAAAAATATCTAAAATTGATTCTCCACCCTCTCCCCCTTCTCTCTCGCAGAGTCTCTCACTTATATTGGGCAGAATTTCTGGCAGTTTCTGAGCTGCCAGCCCACCACGTCTGAGTGACTGAGCTGCCAGCCCACCAGACCTGAGTGTCTGAGCTGCCAGCCCACCAGGCCTGAGTGACTGAGCTGCCAGCCCACCAGGCCTGAGTGACTGAGCTGCCAGCCCACCAGGTCTGAGTGACTGAGCTGCCAGCCCACCAGGTCTGAGTGACTGAGCTGCCAGCCCACCAGGTCTGAGTGACTGAGCTGCCAGCCCATCAGGCCTGAGTGATTGAGCTGCCAGCCCAAGAATCTATTCGGCCCACAATGTCCATACTAGCCCTCTGCAAACCAGTCCCTTCGGCCCATAACTCCCATACTAGCATTCCAGAAAGTCCGCCCCCCCCCCCCTACTGGTCATCAATATTGGAATTGGTGGAGAGGTGGAATATTGTGTTGGGGTACCAGCCCTCCCATGTGAACATGAGATCCCACTTTTTCTAGTGTGCACACACACACACACACACACACACACACACACACACACACACACACACACACACACACACACACACACACACACACACACACACACGCACACGCACATGCACACACACACATACACAGTGAACTATTTTTCTCATTTATTATATTGTTTACAGTGTCATTGTTCTATCTGGGACATGTGACAATAAAACACTCTTGACTCTTGACTCTCTTGACAATGTTTACATATGTAAACAAATGTTACATGCGGGTGGCCATGGTGGCGCAGTGTTAAAGTTGCTGCCTTATAGTGCTTGCAGCGCCAGAGACCCGGGTTCGATCCCGACTAATAGCCCTGTCCCACGGTACGAGCTAATTCCAAGAGCTCTTCCGAGTTAAAATAAAATCAAACTCAGGGTAAGCACGGAGAATGAACGTAGCAGGTACATCGGTGTTCGGGGACGTCTCTTAGCGGCTCGTAATGCTAACGGCAGGTACTCGGGAAGACTCGCTAACGGCAGGTAAGCACGGGAAGACTCGTGAAGATTTTTCAACATGATGAAAAATGTCCACGAGAGCCCTGAGTACCGACAAGTGGCCATTACCGTAAATCTCCAAGTTCGAATCAGGGCAAACTCGGGAGAGCTCTTGGAATGAACTCGTACCGTGGGACAGGGGTTTATGTAGGTATGTTGCAAAGCCTACCTGAAGCGTCGTTGAAAATCTGCCGCTGCGGGTGTGCGCGATTTTGGCGCCGTTTAGAGGGGGGCGGGTTTAAAACGCGATTTTCTCTAGGCTGTTCAAATCGAAGATGTTCAGCCTAGTTAATTATTAACGAAAAATCGCTGGAAGACCCCGTCGCAAAAGCTGTTATTAGTTTTAAAGGCCTCGTATAATAGTTATAGTAGTTTAAAAATCAATCTCTAAACCCGCGACCGCCAGCAACCGCAGGGTCTCATAAAGCAAATAATTGAAGTTAGGCTGTATATTTTTACATTAAAAAGGGCTTCTAAAGATCCCTTTATACAAAGTTTAATATTGCGAGAAGCTCATTTTGGGCCCATTATATCCCGCAGTATTTTTCTCGGCATTTGGGGCACAAATCTACCGCAATGTGAACGTTCTAAACCAGCGCGTTCACAGGATCCCACTAGAAAGCTGATTTAAATGGGCATTTATTTACAGCAACTGAACACTAAATTCCTTCCATTTGGTCTATAAATTAATGTAAATGATATTTAAAAATCATGTTTTATTGTGAATTATTTGTGAATATTATTTGGACATTTAGGCTATTTAAAAATGTTAATCATTTATTATGAAATGGATAGATGTTTAGATCTAGTAATTGAAGTCTGAAATTAGCTACAATTAGGTAACTAACTAATTATATGCTTTAATTTCAGGTCATCCAAGTAAGATTATTTTATATTTGTTTCAGAATGCTTCAATCTATGATAACTGAAAATTTCATTCAGTTCTCTTAATTTTTAAGAAAGTTATGGGCTTTTGACTGTCCACGATCACAGCTTTTTTGTTATGTCCATAGAAAATCAATAGGGAACAAGATGCTCATTTCCGAGTATGAAAATGGCCATAACTTTTTAAATACTTGAGATATGAAAGTGAATTAGGTGTCAAATTAAACTTATTTTTATGCTTTATCTGATGGGATAAATTACAGACTTGATTTTTAAAATCTCAAAATTTTGTAACATTGCTAGTTTATGGGTGCTTGTCTGTTAAGGAGTTTGTAAGTTCTCCCCGTGACCTCGTGGGTTTTCTCTGAGATCTTTGGTTGAACACAAAGACGTACAGGTATGTAGGTTAATTGGCTCGGTGTATGTGTTGATTGTCCCCTAGTGTTCTGTAGGATAGTGTTAATGTGCGGGGATCGCTGGATGGTGCGTACTCGGTGAGCCTGTTTCCGCGTTGTATCTCTAAACTAAACTAAAATAAAATATTCCGTTGTGCTGCTACAAGTAAGAATTTCATTGTTCTACTGGGATATATGACAATAAAACACTCTTGACTCTTGAGAATGTTCAAAAAACTATTTTGATAAAAAAGGATCTATGTGAATAGTAGGAGCAAAATTAATATTCTGAAAAATTAGAAACAGAAATCAAGAGTCAGATGTTATGACGTGGTTATACAATAGTTAAAGCTTATCAATGTTCACTGATTTCAAGGTATCTGGAACAGGTTAGAGTTGGAGAAATTCCAAGATAATAGTATACGGTGGAATTAATATCTGCTTCAATCAATCAAATTCATTTTGAGGAGCCGTGAATTTGTAGAGCAATAACCCCTTTGAAAATTTTGTGTCTGAAAAAATCTTATCATTCTGAAATATTCACCCTATTTTCCTCCCTACAGATGCTCCCAACTTGTTTCAGTTTTTGATTTCATTTAAACTTTGGCTTGTTCTCAACAAAGGGTCCATCATATTCTTGACAGTGAAGCATTCCCATACCAATATTGACTGAGTTATGAATTCTGTTAAAAGTAGTGTTCTGTTTTGAAATGGAGAAAGGAATCAACTCCCACAATGAAATGATATCCTTGCCGACCATAAACCCATAAATGTTTTTCAACAGCAGAACGAATTGCTCCTAACTTGTAAGTATAGTTGCAAAATTCAGCTTATATTTTCTGCTATTCAAGGAATTTTCCGTGTCATTATATGAGTTCTCTATTTATTATCTGCCTTTCGTCTTAAATCATATAATTTTCAAGGTAGTATTTTTGGTCATAGATTTGCACCATAAACAATATTTACAGCTAGAGATATTCTATCATGTGTTTGGTTCCTTTTCCATGATTTCTGTTACATTTTTCTATCCAGTTTCTACTCTTTGGAGTAAGCTTCACATATTGATCTGATTTAACTAAGTCACAACTAGTGAATTAAAATAAAATAAATAAAAAAGTAGGAGCTGTAATTATAATGTGATGCACTGTTTTTTAGGGAATGTTTGCTACTGATTAGGTGAGAATACCTTTTACTCACTTTACGTACCACTGCTCCCAATTTTGTAGTGCACAGTTGAGTCCAAATGGTCAGAGGTCCATTTTCCTTTATTGTGTACTTCTGATTGAAACATTAGTTTGGTGCAACTCACTGAGGTATGACTAAAGATAAACACAAAATGCTGGAGTAACTCAGTGGGACAGGCAGTATCTGTGGAGAGAAGGAATAGGAGACATTTCGGGTCGAGATCTTTCTTCAGATTGAGGAGAGAGGGAAACTAGAGATATAGAAGTTGTAAAGAGAATATAGGTGTAAATACGACAGATCAAAGCAATCGATGATCAAGGAAATGTATGATTCAGCTCAGCTTACATCTCAATGGGCCAAACTCAAGCTTTCTTCACTTTTGTTGATCAGAACAAAAACAGTTTTCCTCTCCTTGTGTATTGCTTCTTACATCCCAAACTTCCTCCCATCGATTGTAACAGTTTCACTTACTACCTTCACCTTTACGGTGCCGAAGGAGACTCAGAATGCTGATAGAAAATGGTAGGATCTCTTCACATATACTGTCCCGTTACAAGCTGATAATGTTTTTCTTTTGTTTTATGGTACAAAACGTGTTGGAATTGCAGACACTGATGAAGGTTGTCACAGGATAAAGTAGGATATAGATCTGTTGGGAATTTGCTAGGAATTATAGCTCTACGGATGCTTGTAACCTTTTTCATATTTTGAAATGGATGATGCTAAATCAAAGGGGAAATCAACAAATCAACCTGTATGCTGGTTAATTTTGGAACACTTCAGATAATGTATGGTTCAGCTATATCTATTTGTCAGCACCCTTTATGTGACGATGAAACAAAGAATATAATTGTGACTTGTCACATGTCATAATAAAGTATCATTCATTAATACTTTGCAAGTTTTAAGTGGTGTGTGATAGCAGACTATTGATCAAATCTACTATCAATGATTGTTAAATCTACCAACAATGAAGCAATGTTTTAGATTATTTTACAGTGCAGAACTTATAAACAGTCAGAATTAAAGTAACATGCTGTTCACGGGAATTTCACCAGGCCATAAGTTTAAATGTAATCAGTGTTTTAAACAATGATGATGACCATGTTTAACAGTGATTGTTTAAATGAGGTACTAATGCCAGCCACTTAAATTAAGAAGCTATAATTTTACTTAAGCCTGCAATTATATCTTATTATTTTCTCATAGGGTTTGGGTTCCCGAGTGTAATCCTTTTATCTATGAAGATAGGACATAAGGGCCTGTATCCATGCAAACCTAGACTGCCAGGGGACCTATGCGAGGATCCTGTTTGTTGATTTTAGCTCTGCATTCAACACCATTGTGCCAGAGCTACTACACTCCAAACTTTCCGAGTTGACTGTGCCTGAACCCCTTTCTCGGTGGATCACCAACTTCCTGACAGACAGGAAGCAGCATGTGAGGCTGGGAAAGCACATCTCAGACCTGCAAACACTCAGCATAGGAGCACCGCAAGGCTGCGTACTCTCTCCTCTTCTCTACTCCCTCTACACCAACGACTGCACCTCCACAGACACCTCTGTCAAGCTTCTCAAGTTAGCGAACAACAAAACCCTGATTGGACTGATCCAGGATGGGGAGGAATCTGTCTACAGACAGGAAGTGTCCCAGCTGGCGTCCTGGTGCCATAGCAACAACCTAGAGCTCAATGCTCTCAAGACAGTGGAATTGATTGTAGACTTTAGGAGAGCTCCCCCTCCCCTCACCCCACTCACCATCAACAACACCACAGTCACATCTGTGGGGTCTTTTAAGTTCCTGGGAACCATCATCTCCAACGACCTTAAGTGGGGGGCTACCATCGACTCCACAGTCAAAAAGGCACAACAGAGGATGTACTTCCTGCGGCAGCTGAGGAAGCACAATCTGCCACAGGCAATGATGGTCCAATTCTACACAGCCATCGTAGAGTCTGTTCTCACCTTCTCCATCTTGATCTGGTTTGGCTCAGCCACCAAGCACGACACCTGGAGGCTGCAGCGAATCATCCGATCAGCAGAGAAGATTATTGGCTGCAACCTTCCCTCCATTGATAAACTGTACACTGCAAGGGCCAGGAAGCAAGCGGGCAAGATCATCTCTGACCCCTCTCACCCTGGCCACAAACTCTTTGAATCACTTCCCCCTGGAAGGCGACTCCGGATTGTCAAAGCTGCCACAGCCAGACATAAAAACTGTTTTTATCCACGAGTAGTTGCTCTACTCAACAGCCAAAAGTCTGTAGCCTCCCTTTGATCTGGTATTTTGTTGGTTCACATGCTTGATCAATGGTGTTTTATCATTAATGTCTTATTATTAATAATGTTTAGTATTTGCTGAGTCATTCATAACTGTCACTGTATGTCATGTTGTTACTTGTGGGCGGAGCACCAAGGCAAATTCCTTGTATGTGAATACTTGGCCAATAAACTTACTTACTTACTTACCTTTCTGCAGTTCTTTGCCACAGAAGGCTGTGGAGGCCAAGTCAATGGATATTTTTAAGGCAATAGATTCTTGACTTGTACGGCCGTCAGGGGTTATGGGGAGATTGCAGGAGAATGGGGTCTGGGGGGAGAGATCGATCAGCCATGATTGAATGGCAGAGTAAACTTGATGGGCCGAATGACCTGATTCTACTCCTATCACTTATGACCTTATGACCTATGACTCTATATGGAACCATAACTGTTTCCAAATTGGGTATCACTGTTCTGTCTTTATCATTGCTCCGTACAGAGTACTGAATTAGGGTTATATATGGTTAGGAGATGGCAGGCAAATATCTGACAGGATTGGCCATATTGTAAAATGGTCATCATCAGAATGGAGAATTTAGATTAGTGAGGAAATCTCATACATACAGGTCCAAAGGCAAGTAATGTTGGACAAAAAGGGGTTTATTTTTCTGTTCTTCCAACCATGATCAATGTCTAAGATGGAAAAGATATGAGAATCATAGAGGTACAAGAAATTGTACAGCAACTCACAGTTGCTGTAATCTTGAGCAAAACACGAAGCGCTGGAGGAACTCAGTGGGTCAGACAGCATCGGGTGATATTTCAGGTCGGGATCCCTCTTCAGATTGATGAAGAAGGGTCTGAAGATGGATCCCAACCCGAAAGGCTCATGAGTTCATATGTTCGTAAGTTAAAGGAAGATCACCTGTGCATTAGCTCATCAGAAGGTGCCTGACTCAATGAGGTCCTCTAGCATTTTATGAAAATCATATATTTTCAAGCCAAAGAAGATACTCAAGCTGTTTTGGGTAGTGATGACAGGGTCCTCCGCAGGTGCCTGTTTTGCAATAGCTTATCCTCTGCTAACCTACTTGGTCCTGTATATCGGCGAGACCAAGCGCAGGCTCGGCAATCGTTTCACTGAACACCTCCGCTCAGTCCGCCTTAACATACCTGATCTCCCAGTATTTTCCAGAGCCAGCATCGACATTCAATATGATCATGGTTGATCATCCAAAATCAGTACCCTGTTCCTGCATTCTCCCCATATCCCTTGATTCCGTTAGCCCTCAGAGCTATATCTAAGTCTCTTAGAAAACATCCAGTGAATTGACCTCCACTGCCTTCTGTGGCAGAGAGTTCTACAGATTCACAACTCTCTGGGTGAAAAGGTTTTTCCTCATCTCAGTCCTAAATCGCCTACCACTTATTTTTAAACTGTGACTACTGGTTCTGGACTCCCCCAACATGGGAACATTTTTCCTGCATCTAGCCTGCCCAATCCCTTAAGAATTTTACATGTTTCTATAAGATTCCCTCTCATCCTTCTAAATTCCAGTGAATACATGCCCAGTCGATCCAGTCGATTCAACTTAAGATATCCTTTGTAAGCTATACATACCTCAGTATGTTTGTTGATCATAACAAAACTCTATAGCATATGAAGATTCAAACGCAAGAAACCTGTCTAAATCATTTTGGGGGAATTTGATTCTTCTAGTGACAAGTAAACTGCCCAAAACTCACTGGTTGCCTGTCCTTGGAATGTGCTCTTGTTTGATGCGAGCCCTTGGGCAGAATGATCTGCTGAGAAGCGTACTGGTTGTCAAAACTTTGTTGCATTAACAAACATTCGATGTTTTTATGCATTCAAGAACATTCAAGAACTTCCCAAAAATAGAAATGAAAAATATTTAAATATTTAACAGAAGGCTGTGGAGGCCACGTCAATGGATATTTTTAAGATAGAGATAGACAGATTCCTGATTAGTATGGGTGTCAGTGGCTATGGGGAGAAGGCAGGAGAATTACGTTAGGAGGGGGAGATAGATCAGCCATGATTGAATGGCGGAGTAGACTTGTTGGACAGTGGCCTAATTCTGCTCCTATCACATGAACCTGATTAGAATGAAATCAAAGCTTTATTTTAAAAATGAAACACTAGGGAAGTTTGTACACCATTTCAAACAATCAAATGCATTTAAATCAACTGAGAAAACTAACATAATTGTTATTTTCTCTAGAGCCAATACTTCCTATTGTTGTGAATAGGCCTGCTGCCCTTACATAGGCTCATCGGGCAGATTTTCCAATTGATCCAATGGATTTTTAATCGTGAGTGGAATCAGAGGAATAGTGGCCATGAAAGGAATAGATCAGGTAGATTTGCAGAGTCTCTTGCCCAGAGTACGGGAATCGAGAACCAGAGGACATAGGTTTAATGCAGAGAGGGGAGTCTGAGGAGTAACCTTTTTCACACAAATGGTGGTGGGTGTATGGAATGAGCTGCCAGAGGAGGTAGTTTAGGCAGGTACTATCGCAATATTTAAGAAACAATTAGACAGGCACATGGATAGGAAGGTTTAGAGGGATATAGGCCTAACCCAGCCAGAGGGACTAGTGTAGATGGGACATGTTGGCCGGTGTGGGCAAGTTGGGCCAAAGGGCTTATTTCCATGCTGTAAGACTCTATGAATCTATGAGTGTCATAAAATGTTACAGTAATTAGTTGTCCAAACATGGAAATAGGACTAGTCCATGGTGGTGCTCAACTTTCATATAAATAATAAACTATGCATGAAATGGGTCAGGCAGCATCAGTGGAGGGTCCATCCATTTCCTCCGTGGATGCCGCCAGTCCCGCTGAACTTCTCCAGCACTTTGTTATTTTCCTCAAGATTCCAGCATCTGCAATCTCTTTTGTCTCCAGCATATAACATATACAATTGATTGATATTCTTAATCCTCGGATCATATCATTTTTGGACATGAGGTTCAATTTGATTGGAATAAAAGGGAGAACTATTTTTAACCCGGTGAAAAGTTATTGAATGCTGGCTTTGAAGGATTTTTTAATGTGCTTCCTCTCAAAAGTTGGAAAATTCATGCGTTGGCACAGGTAGAAACTAGGGAGGAAGGTAATACGGTGATCTTTATTACTACTATCATGAGACCATACCACTTGAAGTGATATAATATTCTTCCCCTCTATTATCAGGTTTCTGAACAGTCCTTTCATATGCAAGAGCACTGTCCGATTCACTTCTCCCCCATTGCAGACATTGGACTTTGTCGAAGGATCTGATGTGCTACAATGCTGAGAGCTATACTCTGCAATCTAATCTCCCCCTTTGGTCTATCTATTGTACTTGAGTTTGACAATGGTGCATCAATTTTTGTTTCCTCATATCTAAGGAAGGACAAAGCCTCCTAAGAGATGATGCAACTCAGATTTACCTGGTTGATTTTTCAGACACGAGAATTGCCTTATGTGGAAATATTGAAAGGAAGGATAGGTCTGAAGTTCTGAGAGAGATTAACAGTGTAGCTATCAAATGGCTGTTACTCCTCAGTGGGGAGTTTACGTTCACATAGCTTAGTCTCAGTCATAAGCGGATGGCAATTTCGGAGTGAAATCAAGAGCAATTTGTTTTCTCAGGACAGTTTGAATACTTTAATCGGAGAGCTATGCATAGTCAGTGCTAAGATTGACATCAAGGTAATCAAGACAGATGGAGATGAGTCAGGAAATTGGACAAGAGGTTAACCATGAATCTGTCTTCATCGACAGGATGGCAGTGGAGAGAATCAGCAGCTTCAGGTTCCTGGGCATGCGTATCTCTGAAGATCTGACCTAGGCCCAGCAAATTGATGCAACCATAAAGAAAGCCCATCAATCCTGCTACATCCTTAGAAGATTGTGGAGATTCTCTGTATCGCTGAATACTCTATCCAACTTCTTCAGGTATACAGTGAGAGCTTACTAACTACTTGTATCACAGCCTGGTTTAGTAACTCAAATGCCCAGAATGAAGGAGGCTGCAGAAAGTGGTAGACTTTGTGGGTACTGAACTCCCCACCATCGCAGGGATCTACAGGAGGTGCTACCTAATGGCATCCAATACCCACAATACCCTAGCCATTTTCTCATCATGCTGCTACCATTGGGAAGAAGGTACAAGACTCTGATATCTAGGACCTCCAGGTTCAAAAACAGCTGTTTCCCAGCAACCGTCAGGCTCTTGAACACTGCATACCATTGCACAGCACTCTCAGTATCCCTACCTCAACAACTATGATCTGCTATCGACTTTGTTTTGGTTGTATTACATACTTTGTATTACAGAGTGGGAGGCACGGTAGAGTTGATGCCTTATAGTGCCAGAAACCTGGGTTTGGTCCTGACTATGGGGGCTGTCTATATGGAGTTTGTACATTATCCCCATGACCTGTGTGGGTTTTCTCTGAGATCTTCGGTTTCCTCCCACACTCAAAAGACGTACAGGTTTGTAGGTTAATTGGCTTGGTATGATTGTAAAATTGTCCCTTGTGTGTGTAGGGTAGTGTTAATGTGCAGGGATCACTGGTCGATGTGGACTCGGTGGGTCGAAGGGCCTGTATCTCTAAACTAAACTAAGCTTGGCATTAACATTGAATTCTCCCAATTTTGCTAGTCCTTGCTGTCTCCTCCCCTTCCTTAACCCTCTAGCTGTCTCCTCCCACCCTCTCCCCCGCCCGCCCCCGGGCTCCTCCTCCTCCCCTTTTTCCTTCCTTCTCCCCCCCCACCCCCCATCAGTCTGAAGAAGGGTTTCAGCCCGAAACGTCGCCTATTTCCTTCGCTCCATAGATGCTGCTACACCCGCTGAGTTTCTCCAGCAATTTTGTGTACCTTTAAACTAAACTAAACTTTGGTTTTGCTGTATTATGGTCTGGTTACCTTATATACTGATTATTGATTTATTATATCACTGATTAATGTATATTAATGTGTTTATTTTGCATTAATTAACATGAAAAGCTGCAGCAAGCAAGCATCTGATTGTTCTGTTGCCAGTACATACAATAATTAACCACTCTTGATCCTTGACTCTTGAAAGCAGATGGGATATGAGCAGCCATTTGTGCTATTCCTGCTTGTTTATCCCAAATGTTTTAAGACTAATGTGATCAATTTTGGTTGCTGAGAAGCAAGGGATGTGTAACTTGACTTGCCAGTGTCCGTAGATACACCTGAGAAGGCCTTTACCCCAGTGTGATCCAAAGTGTGTGGGTCTTTCAAGAGGTGGATGATGTTCCATTGTCATGCAATGATCAGAGGTTACTTTCAGAAATGAGAAAGGGCACATGTATTTAATGGGAGTCTGCTAGATTTTAAACCATTAGTCATTTAGAAAACATTTCACTGTTATGTTTCACACCTACAATATTTTGCCAATTGTGTACAAGTGCACATTTTTATTTAGAATAAAATATAATGATTTATTTAGAAGAACACCAGAATAAAAATGTTTTTATAAAAAATGTTTCTCCACTAGTTTATTGAGTCAAATCTTTCCCATGATTTGATAAATGTTGCTCATAAACTGCAGTTCCATATTTTAAGATATTAATTCATTCTCATTTTCTATAATATCATCAAAGATCTCCAGCCGGCAACAATTAGTTGAAAAACTGAGTTGCCAGCTGGTTCACATTTATTGCGTTATAATTCTTTTTTTCTTAATCTGAATTTGCATCAGCTTCAATTTTAATGCTCGCTGACTTATTTTAAAATAAATATCATTAAACAGGTATAAGTTAATCTTGATGCAACATGTCAGAGAAATAAAATGTATTAAAGTAAAGCAGTAATTTGAAATCTAGACCAAATTTTTTTTAAAGTACAAATCATATAAACTTTTATAGAGGCTGCTTTCTTCAGCATTGACCAACAAAAAATAAAACGCAAATGCATAATAGAAATATTGTGTTTTATATTGGTTCATTGATAAAACTTTATTTACCAATAAATATAACCATGCAGTATATATTTTTTCTTCAGAATAGTGCATGTACCTTTTAAAATGCACTTATAGGCTGTTGGGCTTATCAGTGGATTATGTTGGTCAGTGGCCTGACGATGATGAAAAACAAAGCAAGGGCAAAATTAGGCGAAAAAATAAAGAGGTCCACAATTTTACTCAGGGAGACTGTCTTTTAGCAAAGATTTTGTGGACTGTCTTCAGCATTCAGTCCAGCACCTAACAGAATAAAGAAAGCAAAACAATGAGATATTTGACTGACATGATCAGTTTCAGTGTTAATCCCATTTGCTAAATAGGCTTGCTTCAACTCCTGTGCATGTTTGAATAAAGCACCAGCAAGAATGTTAAAACCTGTAACCTTTTATAAGGCAGAGTTAAGGTCAGGCCGCCTCATCCCAACATTGGCTGTGATCCCACACATATATTTCTCCCAAATCAAGGTAAGTAGATTTCAGATCACGGAACAGCTTCACCTTGCTTGCTTCCAGAATCGGCACATGGACTTGAACATGAACATCAATCTGACTTTATTAATTTTTTGACAATCAAACAATTTTTTTTAAATTGATATAAAAATGCTGATGTATTATCTTGCTGACTGAAGTTTTTTTAGACAACCAAAATTACACTATTTTACCAAACAATTTTTTTAAATTAATTAAAAAATCCAAATAAAAAATATAAAATAATCAAAAATAAAAAAATCTTGAGGGTAATATAGGCAAGATGTAGTGGGAAACTATCTTTTAAATATTACAAATCACATTGTAGTTTGCATGTAAAAATATTGCATAAATCTTAGTCATGCAAATTTATAACCATTGGATAATCAGCAACGGGTCTTATTCTGCTTTATAAAAATATCAGTGTGCTTCCATTTATTTGTCTGGATTTTGTCCAGTGAGATTGGGTTTTGGTCTGGATTTACCACAGTGATATTCACCATTTGGTCCCATTTTGTGCTCTAACTTCCCAGTGTGTGGTTCAGATCCACAAGAGTTGAAAAGCCCCCATCACAAAATCTCTAAGAAGCAACTCTCAAAGACTGAGAAGCCACTCTCCCAGATTCTCTGACTGTCGCAGCTGTCAAACCTTTGGAATGCTTTGAACAGCCCCATACAAATAATTCTGAAAAATGTAATAACTTTCTTCCTCACAGCTGTAAAATCTCCACTGAAATGAATTTAACATGGTGCAGGCCTAACCTGTCACAGCAGATTTTCATGCACCAGCAGATGTACCAGCGCAAATCAAACTTGCAGGTATTTACTCAGATAATTACTGACAGTTTTCTGCCAAATCTTTGGCATTTTCCAGCAAAAATCAGCCCTTCATCACCATACCTGTTTGCATTGTGTCGGGACAAAGAGCTGCTTATTAATTATCTTTTTCTCATAGAAATTCAAGTTTGCCAGATTAATCTAATGAGTGCTGACTGTATTGGGTAGAATTGGCATTTTTAGTTTCCATAATCAGTATAATTGGCCCACATAGTCAGCAAAAGGGAGACTGCCCAGTGCTGACCTTGGAAAAATAAAACCTTCCACAATCTAAACGAAGCACAGGCCTTTTATTTTCTAACAATGGTACCTATCAGACATCCAGCTCAAAGAGATGTTAGTGCTCACAGCCGTAATGGCAACAAGCTGACTGAACAACCGTTCATGTTGAAGAATTCTTCTTGGCAACAAAACCAAGAAGGAGGGAAAAAAAAGTTAATATTTTACCCAAAATAATGATCAGATCATCTATGAATAATGAAACTGAAATATATATTTTTTTAATGTTGAATATCAATTATTTATCTGACCAAATTGCACCAAATAAGTTGTTTGGCATCAGGCGTTTTGCAGTAATTATACTTTATTGCACTGTAAACAACAATGGGTAATATTTTCTGCGCAATATGGGTATCATTTTATAGAAAGACTGGTACAGAAATGCTAAAGGTTTTGTAAACAGGTACTGTATAAAAGTTCTTAGCCATTCCATCAATTCAATGTAAAGTAGCAAACTGGGGAGGAAGGCAGAATCACTGACAGGATTCAGCGGAATGGACATCCTAAAATACATTGATATTGGTATTGGTTTATTATTGTCAAGTGTACCGAGACACAATTGGAAAGCTTTGTTCCGCATGCTTTCTAGGTAAATCATCGATATATGAGTACAATCAAACCATACATAAGTACAACAGGTTGTGCAAAAAGAGAAAGGAAGCAAAGTGCCGAATATAGAGCTACAGATACAGAGAAAGTGCAAATAAAAAATGAGGAGATCGGGAATACATCCTGTGTATTGGGCAGACACAAAATGCTGGAGTAACTCAGCGGGACATGCAGCATCTTTGGAGAGAAGGAATGGGTGCGTATAGGGCAAGTCCATTCAAAAATCTGATAACAGCAGTGAAGAAGCTGTCTTGAATCTGGGGAGTTCATACATTCGAGCTTTTGTATCTTAGAACCACACAGCACGGAAACAGGCCCTTTGGCCAGCTTGCCGCCAGGTACCTCATCTACACGTCCCATCTGCCTGCCCCTTATCTCTCTAAATCTTCCCTATCCTTGTACCAGACAGCGTGAAGTGTAGATGGTCAATGGAAGGGAAGTTGGTTTGCATGACAGTCTGGACTGCATCCACAACTCTCTGTCCTATGTCCTCAAGACTCTGACTGATGAAGGCCAATGTGCCAAAAGCCTTCTTGACCACCTTATCTACCTGTGACGCTGCTTTCATGGAACCATGTACCTGCACTCATTGATCCCTTTGCTCTGCAATACTCCCCAGAGTCTCTGAAGGTCCTGCCCTGGTTAGACTTGCCAAAATGCAACCGCTCATGTTTCCGCCCAATGAGAGAGGGGAGAACAATTGGGGTGTGTGTGGACCTTGGCAGCTTTTCTGAGACCGAGCAAAGAGTATAGTGAATCAATTAGGAGGATGCGAGGTTAAGATTGTTAGTAGTATTTACACATGGGAAGCTCTCAACCACCCCCAATTCAACACCATTAATGTAGACTTAGGCATGTACTCCACCTTGCTTTCTGAAGTCCACGACTAGCTCCTTCATTTTGCTGATGTTTGGGGGAAGTTGCTGTCTTTTCACCTTGTTACTAAGCCCTCTATTTCCTTCTGCATTCTGTCTTGTCATTGTTTGAGATCTGGCCTACTATGCTGATGTGATCTATAAACTTGAACATGCAGTTAGAGCAGAATTTGTGAGTGTATAGGAAGTATAGTAAGAATCAGAGAACAAGGCCTTGCAGTGCACTGGTGTTGAAAATCATCCAGGAACATGTTTTGTTGCCTTTCCTAACTAACTGCACTTTATTTGTCAGGAAGTAAAGAATAAGGTTGATGAGGGTGTGTGTTGAGTCCCAGGGCCACGAGTTTCTAGATGAGTTTGGATGGAATTATGGTGTTGATGGCAGAGCTGTAGTCAGTGCAAGAAAATCTAAAAGCTGTTGTCATTCTGCCATGTAATGATGCTGAATGCCAATAGTCTTGCCAATATTCGAATCACCCATTTTGAGCCTTTAACTTGCAAATGAATATTGGAAAATAAATGCATCCAAAAAGGACAATTCTGGACCAGGTGAAGTCTTAACTCGAAACAGCAACTTGTGAGGGCAAAGGAAGTGCAGTGACTGGGTCCGGAGTTTTACCATATCAAAATTCTTAAATGTTGCCTTGATAGGTCATGCATAACTCCACGATATACAGCTCAGAATTCATAATGCTTTGTTGTGGTATGTTTTCTTTTGCAGACTATTACCAGATGGTGTAGGATTGTGTGTTTTGCTTCCAAATGCAGATACGAACATTTATAGATAAAGAGAAAGAAATTGCAAGCCTACGTTGCTTTTCATGCTGATTCTGATCAGATTCATAACATCAAAAAGGACCAAACCTTGGCAGACATTATTCATTAAAGATTTACGCTTGTCATGTTGATTTATTTTTTTAAAGATTGTTTTTCTAATGTACTAAAGTAATAATTGAATTATGCTCAATTTTAAAATTTGCTGCAGAGTTTATTCACGATTGAAAAGAAAACAAGGCGATGGGTCATCATGTAGGAAATTACCAAGATGAAAAGAGAGGACAATGTAAATCTCTAAGTAGGCAATGCTCCTGGATTTTTGAAAGTCTGCATATTATGGAAGGAAAAACTCAAGATAAAAAGCATTCCATAGTTTCGAGATCAGAGGAAAGATTGATCTGAAGCAACAGAATATTTAATGAAATATAATTTGAACAGTGCAAAGAGGAGAAAAGCCATGCGGTATGGGAAAATTGCAACTCAGGAGATAGTTGTGAAATGGTCAGAACTCCTTTGACCATGGTGTGATTGATAAAAAGAACCAAAGAAAAGCTGCATTATAGAAAGTGGGTAGAAGCTAGAAGAAAGCGAACTATCATCCATCAAGCCTTGTATTCTGCAAAGGCATGTCAGCACAGTTGAATAGCATTGGTGGATTTTGGAGCTGGATTCAAATTCAAATTCCATGTCCGTGTATTTTCAAAGTATATGATTGAGATATGAATGAGCTAATTCAGTCAATACCATGGAAGATTGAAAGCATGTGATGACTAAGTCACAGACTCGGAAGAACATGGGCAGGAATCTTTATCAAAGGTATGCATCGGAACGAATGATTACTAGATGTGTCCATTGATATTTGGGTGGATGAATTGTTAATCCAATTGAAAGATATCAGAGGATAAACCGCTTACTGCAGCTCAGTGGAGATATGTGAAGGAAGAATAATTTGCCATGAGCATAGATTTTGCCGAATGTACTATCATAGTAAATTATTTAGGAATTCTGTTTCCAATTTTATTACAAGCATTGGAGAAGTTCAGCATTTTAAAAATGTATATTAACAAAAATATTCTATCAGATAATGTGAGACATATGAGAAGAGAAGCTTTTGAAGATTTTGTTTTAGTTTGTGAATGTACATAAGTACATTATGACAAGATGCTGTGGAAATTGGTAATTATGAAATAATGCAAATTTCAGAGATTTATTTAGCCTCTGATAAAGGAAATTAATACAACGTGCAGGATTGTGGTAATGTTCAAGATTGGCCACATAAAAGCTAAAAAGAATAGATTAATTAGTAGGAATGTGCTTTGGAATAGTTTGTTTAAAAGAAAAAGATGCACCAAGGGAAAAGAAGACAAGAATGCATAAGCCAAGGGAATGTTAAGTGGACAAGTGGTATGAGCATTTAGATGAAAGAAAGGGAAAAAAGCACGTAAGCAAGAAACGTGCATTCACCTGTGAGCATGTCAGGACGTGAAGCACATCTGAGCAGAATCGTTGTTGTAATTTTAGAAAACACAGCTGCCATTTTGATCAACAAGGTAATGACCTGTACTTATTTAGTTGAATAAGCTGAACTTTTAGTGATGCCTGTTGAGGGATAAATCTTGGCCTGGAGCCCAAGGAAAATTCCCTTGTTCTTCAAAAAGAGCTAAGGGGTCTTTCCTTCTACTTCAGAAGAGGGCTTGGTCTTTAAAACAGTATATTTAATAGCGCAGACTCCCATCAGTATTCCACCACATGAACATCAATTCAAGAAAAATAATGCTAAATGCGCTAATTTAAAAAAAAAACTAAGAATAAGGAACACAAACTACATTTAACATGGTATACCAATAAAAAATAATTATGCTTTTTCAAGGAGATTTTTTTCAAGAAGTAAACTATAATACCAAGAAATCCTACCATTGTTCTGCTGATATATCTCTATAAAAAGCAAATGCTATATTAAGAAAACAAATTCAAAGTTAAGTAAAATTAGATAAAATTAGATATTTTAGTCTGAAGAAGGGTCCTGACCTGAAACGTCACAAAACGACAATAGACAATAGATGCAGGAGCAGGCCATTCGGCCCTTCGAGCCAGCACCGCCTTTCAACGTGATCATGGCTGATCATCCACAACCAGTACCCCGTTCCTGCCTTCTCCTCATATCCCTTGACTCCGCTATCTTTAAGAGCTCTGTCTAGCTCTCTCTTGAAAGTATCCAGAGAACCAACCTCCACCGCCCTCTGAGGCAGAGAATTTCACAGACTCACAACTCTCTGAGTGAAAAAGTTTCCTCATCTCCGTTCTAAATGGCTTACCCCTTATTCTTAAACTGTGGCCCCTGGTTCTGGACTCCCCCGACATCGGGAACATGTTTCCTGCCTCTAGCGTGTCCAAATCCTTAATAATCTTAAATGCTTCAAGAAGATACCCCCTCATCCTTCTAAATTCCAGAGTATACAAGCCCAGACACTCCATTCTATCAACATATGACAGTCCCGCCATCCCGGGAATTAACCCATCCATGTTTTCCAGGGAAGCTGCCCAACGCGGTGAGTTACTCCAGTACTTTCAAGTCAAGTCGTCACATTTATTTATATATTAAAAAACAACTCTTGTTGGCCAAAGTGCTTTACATTTGTTATAAGAATAGCACAACAAAACAGACTACATACATATATACATGTAGCCCTCACTCAGAGGACGTCAGGAAAGGCTTGGGAGTATAGATAAGTCTTTAGTCTTGACTTAAAAGAGTCGATGGAGGGGGCAGTTCTGGTGGGAAAGGGGATGCTGTTCCACAGCCTAGGGGCTGCAACTGCAAAGGCACGGTCGCCCCTGAGCTTATGACTAGACCGTGGGATATTCAGCAACCCCAAGTCGGCCGATCTGAGGGGCCTGGAGGTGGAGTGGTGGGTGAGAAGACTTTTTATGTAGGTGGGGGCAAGCCCATTGAGGGCTTTGTAGACATGGAGGAGTATTTTGAAGTTTATACGGAACCGCACAGGGAGCCAGTGGAGAGAGGCCAGGATCGGGGTGATGTGTTCCTTTTTTCGGGTGCCCGTCAGGAGTCTCGCTGCGGCGTTTTGGACCAGTTGCAGGCGGGACAGGGAAGATTGGCTGATGCCAGTGTAAAGGGAGTTGCAGTAATCTAGGCGGGAGGAGATTTAGATAACATGCTTAATGATAACATCCTAGAATTCTGGTGCAGTCAATTATAGTGCTTCACCAATTTTAAGAAATGTTACAATTAACTTAATTATTTAACACCACTTTCCACGTAGGTTTAAAATGATCAATATATTTCCAGAGGTGAATGATATATACAAAGCTACTAAATAAGGCTAGAGATTAAATCTATAAGACTGACAGCTATCATGAAGCAGTTAATAACAACATTTGAAATCCCACTGTGCTGTGAACAATCCAACGTCAAAAATCTCAAGATATACTATCAATTAAACCAGGGCTCTTTAGAAGTATTAGTCTACTGCTGATAACTGGCAAAATAATGGTTAAATCATCAACAATAAGGTACAAAAATGACTCCATTCAGGAGGGACAAGCCCAATCAAATACCTTGAGTTTTTAAGGGAAAGTGTCATGTCAGTCCTGAACCACTATCTGCCTCGTTGGTGACCCTCAGACTATCTTTGATCGAACTTTACTGGCTTTATCTTGAACTAAACATTATTCCATTATCATGTGTCTGTACACTGTGAAAGGCTCGATTGCAATCATTTATTGTCTTTCTGCTGACTGGTTGGCGTGCAACAAAAGCTTTTCACCGTACCTCGGTACACGTGACAATAAACCAAACTGAATTTAACTGAGCAGTATATCTCATGTAGTACGATATAATATCACTGATAATGTTCAACAGTAGTATGTATGTTAAGTGAATTTTCAAGTGGTACAAGATGGATTACAAGAAACCTTGGCAACCACGTTATAGAAGATCTAGTGGGTGCACAGTTTCAGGGATATCTGCCGAGATCTGAGGAATTTAAATTGACGAATAACCCAGATTCTTAATCTAGAATTTCATTGCAAAATGAATGAATGGACAGATGATATTTAATTGGGAAAAAGTGACACACCTTTTTAACCTTGCAGAACCCTTGAGATAATTTTCATCTCAGGGAACCCCTACATAAAAATTATTATATATCTTTATTAATCCCTTTCTTTCTCTTTCATAAACTTAAAGTCCATAAGGCAAACATGATATATGTTTCTGATAACTGGTTTAAGCAAAAAATAATTTACGTTTTTCTCAAGTTTATTCACAATGCAAAAATAATTACTCAAGTCAAACTGCTTGTTCAAAACGGAAGCAAATAAAGGCAAACAGAACTGACCTTGGAGGGGGGGGGGGGGGGGGGGGGGAGGGGGGGGGGAGGGAGAGGGGAGGGGGGGGGGGGAGAGAGAGAGAGAGAGAGAGAGAGAGGAGAGAGAGGGGAGAGAGAGAGAGAGAGGAGCGATTGAGAGCGCGATCTCTAGCTAGCTCTCGATATCTCTCTCGTACGCTCTCTCTCTCTCTCTCTCTTCTCATCGCTCTCTCTCTCTTCTCGCTCTCTCTCTCTCTTCTCTCTCTCTCTCTCTCTCTCTCTCTCGCTCTCTCTCTCTCTATCTCTCTCTCTCTCTCTCTCGCTCTCTCTCTCTCTCTCTCTCTCTCTCTCTCTCTCTCTCTCTCTCTCTCTCTCTCTCTCTCTCTCTCTCTCTCTCTCTCTCTCTCTCTCTCTCTCTCTCTCTCTCTCTCTGTCTCTCTCTCTCTTTCTCTCTCTCTGTCTGTCTCTCTCTTTTCTCTCTCTCCTCTTCTTCTCTCTCTCTCTCTCTCTCTCTCTCTCTCTCTCTGCTCTCTTCTCTCTCTCTCTCTCATCTCTCGATCTCTCTATCTCTTCTACTCCTCTCTTTCCTCTCTCTCCCCCCTCCCCCACCCAACTTTTTCTAACTAACAACAACGTCATAATCCCCTTTTGATAAACTAACAAAAATAACATAAACATGCTTAATTTTTTTTAATTCATATGATGGATAAAAATTACTAAATAACATGGGTGAATAAGGGACTGTACCTGCACACCAGGAAGCACAGACAGGACTGATGGAGACCGTGCATGCGTCTGTACTCGAGTGAGTCATTTGATGATACACAAATCCAACACATACAGCTCCTGTCCACTGACCACTAAAGGTCGTTTCACACTGGCGCCGTATACATGTCACTAAATATCACATCGCTAAATATGCTAAATAGATGTCGCATATGCCGTACGTGTAAAATAAAATTACGAATATGAAATTAAACACAAAAATGACTAAAATGCATTTACATATGAGTAGCTGATTTGTCACTATTTCTCTTGGAAAACCTAGCGACCTCTTGCGGAACCCTAGCGTTCCAGGGAACTATGGTTGAGAAACGCTGGACTAGAGGCTTGTGTGCAGCACAGTGGTGCAGAGAGAAAAAGTGCTAACTCACAGGCCCAACAGCCCCGTTCAATCTTGGCTCTAGTGCAATCTCTGTGGAGTTTGCACTTTCCTTTTGTGACATAGGTTTTCTCCAGCTGGTCTGGTGTCTTCTCACATCCCGAGGAGGTGCGGATGGGTTCATTGGCCACCATAATTTATCACTAGTGTGTAGATTAGCGGATAGTATTCAGTAGGAGTGTGGGGAGAATAAAGTGGGATAAGTGCAGATGGGCGTTTAGTGGTCAACATTGACATCTGTGTTGACTTTGACGCTAAAATCCAGTCAACCAGCCATAAAAGATAAAAACAAAATTTGAAATATTAAACATAACAAGAAAAAATGGAGGGCATATTTTGCATTCAGTGAAGAGTGAATTAGGAAGAGGCAGATAGAGGATTCATATCTAACTGCTGTAATCCTGCTTCAAATAAATATTCAAATTACTTGCCATCAAGGTTCCTGGGGAGTATTGACACCGATCCAGAGTCCAACTGGATGGTCTTTTATATATTCATGGATATGCAGAGACTGGGGGGATATGGATCACATGCAGGCAGAGGAGATTAGTTTCCTGCACAGTAACTGTGGTGGTTATTTCTCTAAAGTTTCTTAAATGTATCTGCTGACTTACCTAAGCTTCCCCCACAACCCCTTCCAAACCCGCAAGCTTGCCACCAGGAAAGGCAAGAGATGCAGGCACATGGAAACACGGCTCTGATCTGGAAATATCGGCAATCCTTCCACAGTACCAGGTTAAAATCCTGAAACGCCCCCTCCAACACCCCTGAGTGCCTGTACCAAAAGAACTGCAGTAGCTCAATATCAATTTGTGGGGGGTTTAAAATACTGGCTTTGCCAGTGATGCCCAGATCCTGAAAATGAATAAAGACAAAATAAAATTGCAATAGTCTCAAGAAATTGTGGGGCATCTACAAAGTCTTAAGTAAGTTGCTTGTGAACTTGTGAACTTATAACAATGTTTTGCAGTCCCTACTATTCAGACAGTTAGAGGTTTTATTTATTGTATTTTACAATATGTTATGCATAATTTGTGGTATGCATTTTAGTTTAGTTTAGTTCAGAGATACAGTGTGGAGACAGGCCCTTTGGCCCACCAAGTCCGTGCACTAGCACTATCCTACACATTAAGGATAATATGTAACTGGAGGATGAGACAGATGTTTGGCAACTGTGGCAGGGCCTGAATGCAATCACCTCCTACAAGGTGAAATCAGGAGGCAGCTCGAATGTCGGCGAAACATCACTCCCTGACGAGCTCAATGCGTATTACATACGCTTTGATAGGGAGAATACTGATGTGCCTTCCCGAGCCCCCATTCACTGTGATGGTATTTCAGTCTCAGTCACAGATGCCGACGTCAGGAAATCCTTCAGAGGGGTGAACCCTCGAAAAGCTCCTGGACCTGATAGTTTACCTGGTCGTGTTCTAAAAACCTGTGCGGACCAACTGGCTGGAGATTTTACGGACATTTTCAACCTCTCACTTCTGAGGTCTGAGGTTCCCACCTGCTTCAAAAGAGCATCAATTATACCAGTGCCCAAGAAGAGTAAGGTGACGTGCCTCAATGACTATCGACCTGTGGCACTAACGCCTGTGGTGAGGAAGCGCTTTGAGAGGTTGATCATGGCACAAGTCAACTCCTACCTCGACAAAAACCTGGACCCACTGCAGTTCGCTTACCGCCACAGATCAACGGTGGATGCGATCTCGCTGGCTCTCCACTCCGTTCTGGACCACTTGGACAACAAAAACTCATATGTCAGGCTGTTATTCATTGATTACAGCTCGGCATTTAATACAATCATCCCCTCCAAGCTGATTACCAAACTCGCAGAACTGGGTCTCTGCGCATCCCTCTGCAATTGGATCCTCGACTTCCTCATTCTCAGACCACAGACTGTTCGCATTGGTGGAAATATGTCATTGGAAAGGGTTGCCTCCTACTCCCCTTAGAATCTTTCTTCCGTTTTGGAATGAAATGATGCTGTGTCTTCCGGATTATACCCACTTCAGGAATCACTTCACTGGTCCTGCCTCATTGTGAATCTGATGCAGGATATGATACTAACTCAGTTCAAGAATTGTTTGTTTTTAGCTGTAAGGAGCTATTTGTCAAAAGTGTTTTAAGATGATTTTACTTAGCTCTAGATCAACAATTTCTATTTAATCTTAACAGTTCCAGAGACATTCTGAACGATTCTGAAACCTTGCAGAAGCAAGGAACTACAGATGCTAGTTTTCAAAATGGTGCTGGAGTAACTGTCAACTGGAGGGTCAAGTAGCATAGAGAACCTGGACTGGTGACATTTTTGGTTGAGACTATTTCACTCTAAAAGCTTTGTAGTTTTAAAAGATGGCAAAGATGGGAGAGATGCTTTGCCAGCTGTACAAGTTTTAGATTAGATTAGATTAGATTAGATTAGATTAGACTTTATTAATCCCCTTATTCAGGGGAAATTCAGATGTCCTTGCAGCACACTAATAAAAAATACAACATAGCATTCAAGAAGAAGTTCAACACCAAAACACAAAAACATCCCCCCACAGTGATTCCCACTGTGGGGGAAGGCACAAAGTCCAGTCCCCATCCTCTTGTCCACCCAAAGTCGGGCCTATTGAGGCCTCCACAGTCGCCACCACGGCGCCCGATGTTCTCGCCGGGTGATGATGCTCCGGCGTCGGGAGAACCCCCAGCGGCTTGGGGTGCCAGGAACTGCCGCCTTCCCACCGGAGACCGCGGCTTCCAAGCCAACAGACCGCGCCGGACGGAGCTCCACACATCTCGGCGAGAGATCCCAGGCTCCGGATGTAATGTTCAGCGCCGCAGCTGGCCGCTCCACAGAACCGCGGCTCCACAATGTTCTCATTGGCGGTCCCAGCATACTGGAGTTCCAGCGCGGCGACCCAGGAAAGGCATCGCCCGCTCCGCAATAGCGCTCCAGCGCTGCGCCGCCGCCAAAGCCGATGTTCTGGCCAGGTCCCCTCAGGGAAACGTCGCTCCAGGACCCGCTGGTAGGCCGCGAGGACAGGTCGAAGACGCTGCTCGGAGGAAGGCAGCCCCTCCGACCAGGTAGGGACTTGAAAAGCAGTTTCCCCCTTCCCCCCCACACATAAAAGATTTGACCCCCTGACTGCACACTTAACATACTAAAAATAATAAAAAAGAAGGGAAAAAAACGGACAGCTGTAGCACAGGCAGCTGTTCAGGACAGCGCCTCCTCCGGTATTTTGCATAGAAACATAGAAAATAGGTGCAGGGGGAGGCCATTTGGCCCTTCGAGCCAGCACCGCCATTCATTGTGATCATGGCTGATCGTCCCCTATCAATAACCCGTGCCTGCCTTCTCCCCATATCCCTTGACCCACTAGCTCCTAGAGCTCTATCTAACTCTCTCTTAAATCCATCCAGTGATTTGGCCTCCACTGCCCTCTGTGGCAGGGCATTCCATAAATTCAAAACTCTCTGGGTGAAAAAGTTTTTTCTCACCTCAGTCTTAAATTTTTTTGTCTCGTTTGTATGTAGTTTTTATTTTTTTTTAAACTGGGTATGTGTGTGGTGGCGGGGGGTGGGCGGGGGGGGGGCGGTGGGGAAACTTTTTAAAATCTTTCCCCTGCACGGAGAACCCGCCCTTTTCTCTGTCGGGTCTCCGTTGTCGTTGGGGACGAGCACCCGTGGAGCGGCCTCCAACCGGAACGACCTGGGGCTCCAGTCGCGGAGCTGCGGACTACTTACCAGCTGGCCGAGTTCGGAACGGGAGGAGCTGTGGTGACGCGCTGCTGTGGCCCGACCCAGAAGATTCGGAGGCTCCAGCCGCCGGCCCGGTGGACGGTGACACCGGGAGCCCGCGGGTCCCTGCTGGGAGACCGCTTTTCGGGGCTTCCGCAACGGCGACATTTCCCGCCCCAGTTGCGGGGTTGAGGATGACCTGGAGTGGGGCCTTACATCGCCCCGCGCGGCTTTAAATGGCCGCGGGACTTGTTAGCGCACGCCGGGGCTCCAACACCAAGACCCGGAGCAGGGCCTTGCATCACCTGGCGCGGCTTTATAATTGCCTCGGGACTTATTTACCATCGCCCGCCGGGGGCTTTGACTCTGACATCGGGAGGGGAATGAGGAGTGCAGGGGAGAGATAAGACTTTGCCTTCCATCACAGTGAGGAGGAGATTCACTGTGATGGATGTTTGTGTAAATTGTGTTGTGTCTTGGTTCTTCTTGTTGTTTGTATGACTGCAGAAACCAAATTTTGTTTGAACCTCTGGGTTCAAATGACAACTAATAAATTGTATTGTATTGTATTGTAAATGACCTCCCCTTTATTCTAAGACTGTGACTCGCCCAACATTGGGAACATTTTTCCTGCATCTAGCTTGTCCAGTCCTTTTATAATTTGATATGTTTCTATTAGATCCCCCTCATCCTTCTAAACTCCAGTGAATAAAAGCCTAGTCTTTTCAATCTTTCCTCATATGACAGTCCCGCCATCCCAGGGATAAATCTCGTGAACCTACGCTGCACTGCCTCAATCACAAGGATGTCCTTCCTCAAATTAGGAGACCAAAACTGTACACAATACTCCAGATGTGGTCTCACCAGAGCTTTCTTCACTGCCTGCTGTACCTGCACGCCACCTTTCAGTGACACTGTACAAGGACACCCAGGTCTCGCTGTACCTTCCACTTGCCTAACCTAACCCCATTGAGATAATAATCTGCCCCCTTGTTTTTGCCGCCAAAGTGGATAACCTCACATTTATTTATATTATACTGCATCTGCCACGCATCTGCCCACTCACTCAACCTGTCCAGGTCATCCTGCAACCTCCTAACATCCTCTTCACACATCACACTGCCACACAGCTTTGTATCATCCGCAAACTTGCTAGTGTTGCTCTAAATTCCCTCTTCCAAATCATTAATATATATGGTAAACAGTTGCAGCCCCAACACAGAGCCTTGCGGCACTCCACTCGCCACTGCCTGCCATTCTGAAAAGGACCCGTTCACTCCTACTCTTTGCTTCTGGTCTGCCAACCAATTTTCTATCCATGTCAACACCCTACCCCCAATACCATGTGCTCTAATTTAAGTCACCAGTCTCCCGTGCGGGACCTTATCAAAGGCGAGAGGGATTATTCCTTGCCAACTACATGAGCTACATTGTGGTAGACCAAAACTACTTAAGGCTTTGGCAATTACGTCCTGGAAGTGCTTAGTTTAGTTTAGTTTAGTTTAGTTTCATTTCATTTAGTTTAGACCCAAAAAGCTGGAGTAACTCAGTGGGACAGGCAGCATCTCTGGAGAGAAGGAATGGGTGATGATTCGGATCAAGGCCCTTCTTATGACACAGTTTAGTTTAGTTTAGTTTGGTTTAGAGATACAGCATGGAAACAGGCCCACTGTGTGCGTGCCGGCCAGCGATCCCCGCACACTAACACTATCCTACACACCAGGGACAATTTACAATTATACCAAGCCAATTAGTCTACAAACGTACGTCTTTGGAGTCTGGGAGGAAACCAGAGCTCCTGGAGAAAATCCATGCAGGTCAAGGGGAGAACATAAGCATCCGTAGTCAGGATCAAACTTGTGTCTCTGGTGCTGTAAGGCAGCAACTCTACCTTTGTGTCACCATGCCTCTTAGACTTCAGAGCTAATAAGAAGAATTATGGAGCAATGGGAAATACAGGCAACGAGTATAGTTGATGTCTTGCACTCAGTTTGATATAGCCCATTGTCAAGTTGAGACTGCTACAAGATCTTTGAGTTAATATCTTTAAACAATATTCTTGATAACAAAATGTCCTTCATCAAGACAGATGGTTTAAAGTGTAACACAGGGTAAGTTTCTGAATATTTGTGCAAGTTAAATGTGTATCATCTTCCCAGCATTTGTTGTCAATTTTCTTATCTGGGAAACTTATGGTGCTTTTTCATTGATATGACGTTACTAGTTTTGTTTTTGTAAGATTGTTATCTAACCTTTTGAAATTAAGTCTTTTTTCCAGTGACTGAAGCAAAACCTGTATGAAATGTTTTAATAGTGCAACTTCCTATCATGGAAATCTGCTGATGCCAAACATTCATAACATGTTGAAACTTCAAAGAGTTCTGCAACATCTAAAGGTTTCTGTTGTTGTAGCACATCGTCTTCAGAGTAAATTCTGATCCAAATCAACCTTTTCTCCTGCAATACAGTAAAACCTTGAATTGCAGAGCTGTCGAACAACCTATGCAAGCTGCGGCAACTGAGTGTCAGAAATAAACTCCGAGACAGCATACATAAAATTCACATCAATAGAGAATGGTTATGACATGACTTGCAAGTCAATGAAAGTCAGTGGTTTGTTTAACGGTTCTTAAGACACTTGGTCATTTGCTTTTGAAGCCGTTGCTGTTTAGTGTCTTTCACCACAGTATAAAGATTTCCAGAAGTTTTCTCTGGTACTTTAGTTGATATTAAATGGTAACAGAAACAAAGATGCATTTTATCACCCAACATCTGGAAGGTATGTCACATTGTAGTTCAACATTTCTCTTTCCAAGTCTGAACCCAACACAAATAGTCCCTTCTCCTACTTAGGACAAAGGAATTTCAGCCCATCTACCAGTAGAAGTCTTCTTCTTGCATATGGCGTGCACAGCCTAAAGTTGTAGGACAACTTGTTCTATTTGATCTTATTTGATTGTGCACGCCGGGTTGATTGCATTCGTCAAAATAGGGCGGACCACATGAAGGTTGCAATCGCCCACCCCCCAGTAGAAGTTACTCACTATGATGTAAAAAGATTGACTAAAACATTAGCCCAAATGACACTATTAAAACAAACAAACTTCCTGTTTTTAACTCATCTGTTATTTCATGGCAAATCAATTATTTAGTGAGTTTTAGATCACTTTTATTTGAATTTATAAGTTCAAATTTCTTGTGCAAACTTGTGACAAAAATAATAATAATAATTTTATTTCGAAGTCTCGTGACGAGACTACGCGAAGAACCTGCCAGCCCGCATGCACGTCAATGCGCCATCGCATGGCGTGAGATTCGGATGCATTCGAAAATGCTCCGTCAAGTAAGGTTTTTTTTTTCAGGAACAGTGCAGCGGGCTCGGAGAGGCTGGCAGGCGTGACCTGTACAACTACCACCGTTAAAGCTCCGGAAGGGAACAGGTGGCCCGGCCGGTGTCGGAGTACTGGCAGGCGTGACCTGCACGGTAATCTCCACCAAGGCTCCAAAATGGAGCAGCCTGTCGCATGGAGCAGCCTGTCGCACCAGGCTCGGAGATGCTGGCAGGCACGACCTGCACAGCAACCTCCGTTTAAAGCTCCAAAAGGGAGCAGTTTGGCAAGCGTGGGGCCGAAGAGGTGAACAGGCGCGGCCTGCAAAAGGAACTGCTCTGAAGCTCCGATAAGGAGCAGCTGGTTGACCTGGGCTCGGAGACGCCGGTAGTAAGGTCTGCATACTAACCTCCGCGATAGCTCCGAAATCGAGAAGCTTGGCGACCCGTGCTCGGAGACACTGGCAGCATAGTCTGTACAGTATCCTCCGCTGGCTCTGTAAAAGAACAAGTTGGCGACCCGGGCTCAGAGATGCTGACTTGGTGGCCTGCACAGCAACCTCTGAAAGTTCCGTAATTGAGCAGCTAGTCGAACCCGGGCTCAGATACGCTGGCAGGGTGGCCTGCACAGCAACCTCTGTGATAGCTCCAAAAAGGAGCAGCTTGTCTACCCTGGTTCAGGGTAGACCAACTCAAAACTGGCTGTCCAAATGGACCATATTGGCCAGGGAAGCTCTGCCTCAACATCTATGATTGAGGATATCAGGCTGCCCACAAGAGAGAGGTAGGTGCATTGCATTGATAGAGGCAGTTAAATTCAGAAGTTATCTCCTGCTCAGAGGCAGGGAGTTTGAGGATTCCCTCAACACATGCAAAATTCTTTCAGCTCAAGGCTACAAAGAGCTGCCAGCACGCTGGAACATAATTTGCCATCCTCTAGAGGAAAGGTAAACCAGTAAAGGCCGAACTGGCCTGTAGCATTATTACCTGACTTGCAGGTTCGTGATGTAAAAAGTAAATAAATAAATAATAAAAAAACAAAAGCTCCATAAGGGAGCAGTTTGGCGGCCCAAGTTCATGGAAGGCCAATGCCAAAATGGCAAAATGGCCAAAAGGACAATATTGGGCGGGAAGCTTCAGGCT
Source organism: Amblyraja radiata (assembly GCF_010909765.2). Taxonomy (NCBI): domain Eukaryota; kingdom Metazoa; phylum Chordata; class Chondrichthyes; order Rajiformes; family Rajidae; genus Amblyraja; species Amblyraja radiata. The sequence goes on along the minus strand of NC_045960.1, from coordinate 34,577,097 downwards.
CAACATCAATTGAGGATATCATCTATAGGCTCTCATTACTGGAAAACCTGAGTGAGAGGCTGGTCGAAGGGAATGTGTTGCGCACACTGGCGACCAAGACAGGTAGTTCCAGTCAGAGGTCTGCAGCAGCAATACCTGGTTCAGGGTTGCATTATGATATCTCCCACTCAGAGGAGAGGTGGTTTGAGGATTATTCGTGGAGACTCTGACTGTGGGGTAGTTGACAGTAAACTCGAATTCCCACAACAAGTGGATGATATGCTTCAACTCAAGTCTAATAAGGATCTGCTGACACTTGTGACTACATTTGCCATCCCTTCGGGGATAGGAGAACCGTTAGAGGAAGAACTGGAAGTAGCATTGGTTACTTGACTTCTCATCAGTTGATTGAGACGAACATGCAAGGCACTGCTGGATAGTTTGCTAGTCCTGATTTCTGCCAGACACTGGAGGTTCTGTAGGTTAATGTCACCATTTGGGGCTATCTGAAGGGCAAAACAGTCAAAAGACTTTAAACATCAGCGAGTTCAGAGATTCTCAAAGAGGGTTTACGGTCTTTGCAAGGTCGGTGGAGGGAACTCAGCTGTCTGAATTGCAGTAGACGCCTTAGCACTTCTGTGTTAAGACTCCTGTTTACCTGTATGCATATAGGAACATAGAAACATAGAAAATAGGTGCAGGAGTAGGCCATTCAGCCCTTCGAGCCTGCACCGCCATTCAATATGATCATGGCTGATCATCCAACTCAGTATCCTGTACTTGCCTTCTCTCCATACCCCCTGATCCCTTTAGCCACAAGGGCCATATCTAACTCCCTCTTAAATATAGTCAATGAACTGGCCTCAACCACCCTCTGTGGCAGAGAGTTCCAGAGATTCACCACTCTCTGTGTGAAAAATGTTTTTCTCATCTCGGTCCTAAAAGATTTCCCCTTTATCCTTAAACTGTGACTCCTTGTCCTGGACTTCCCCAACATCGGGAAAAATCTTCCTGTATCTAACCTGTCCAACCACTTAAGAATTTTGTAAGTTTCTATAAGATCCCCCCTCAATCTTCTAAATTCTAGCGAGTACAAGCCGGGTCTATCCAGTCTTTCTTCATATGAAAGTCCTGACATCCCAGGAATCAGTCTGGTGAACCTTCTCTGCACTCCCTCTATGGCAAGAATGTATTTCCTCAGATTTGGAGACCAAAACTGTACGCAATACTCCAGGTGTGGTCTCACCAATACCCTGTACAACTGCAGTAGAACCTCCCTGCTCCTATACTCAAATCTTTTTGCTATGAATGCTAACATACCGTTTGCTTTCTTCACTGCCTGCTGCACCTGCATGCCTACTTTCAATGACTGGTGTACCATGACACCCAGGTCTCGTTGCATCTCCCCTTTTCCTAATCGGAAAGTAGATAATAGTCTACTTTCCTGTTTTTGCCACCAAAGTGGATAACTTCACATTTATCCACATTATACTGCATCTGCCATGCATTTGCCCACTCACCCAGCCTATCCAAGTCACCTTGCAGCCTCTTAGCATCCTCCTCACAGTTAACACTGCCCCCCAGCTTCGTGTCATCCGCAAACTTGGAGATGTTGCATTCAATTCCCTTGTCCTCATCATCCCTAACAAGCTAGATACTGCTACACTGAGGCTGGTTGGATCACCAGGTCTACACAATTAAAACCAAGCCAGAGGGCTTTGTATTGGCAGGTTTTCAACGCTCACCATGGAGGCAGCTCACTCCACATACTCAGTATCGCTCCCCAGCTGGCTATGATGCCTGAGCCAAGGGGACAGAGCAAAGTCTAGGGTCAGTTGACTCTATTAATCAACCGCCTAAGGCCATTTTTGGTGGTGTCAGTCTCAGGGGTCGCTGGATCTTGGTGGCTGGTGGTGATGATCACCTCTTGTCTATTATTTTATAGGCAGCCTTTGTGGTTTTTATAGCAAGTGCTTTCTTAGAAACTGCCTTGATCACATCTACAGCCATCGTCTGTCTCGTCATGGAAAGCAAAGCGACAAAGAGGTATGCAAATATTATTTCATCAGTTGCATGAGATGTGCTGATGATATTCAAGTCGGAGATAGGTTGAGACTGTTCAAAAACAGGTGGGGACAGTTAACCTCCGATCCTTTCATTTTAAAAATCATAAACGGTTATAAGATTCAGTTTCTGGCTGATGAATTTCCTCCGCGGCAAGAGAAGCCAAGACTTCCGTACATACGGTCCAAAGAGGAAAATATGGCTGTCCAAGTTGAAACAGAGAAATTTCACAAAACGATTGAGCAGTCTGCCCATGAACAAGAGGGGTATATTTCTAATATCTTCTCAAGGTTGAAGAAAAGTGGAGGATACCGAATCATTCGGGGATTTGGCTAGTCTGAACACGTGCTTGGAATATAACCACTTTAAGATGGATATTTTTCATTCAGCAAAATACCTGATTACAGAGGATTGCTTTAGGGCCTCAATCGATCTCGAAGATGCATACTATTCCATATCAATACATGAGAGTCACAGGATATATCTGAAGTTTATCTGGCAAGGCCAGTTGTGGCAATTTTAGGCTCTACCTAAGGGGTTAAGTTCAGCCCGAGGCTATTTACAAAGATTCTAAAGTCAATGTTGCCCTCCTCAGATCTAAAGGGCATTTTGTCATGGAATTTATAGAGGACATGCTTATTGTAGGGAAGAGGTCATGTGTCACAGAGTTAGCTGTTTCAGCGACCAAGGCACTCCTAAAATATCTAGGATTTGTTATTCATCCAGGAAAGTCCACACTGGAGCCGGCATTATCTATTACATATTGAGGTTTTGTCATAAACTCTGCAGATATGTCTCTGACCCTACCCACAGATAAGACTCAGGGTATTATATCAGAAGATGCCTCCAAAGATAATTCAATATGAGGCAACATTTATTATAGTGGTGCTAAATTGGCCTACTCAACCATGGCTTCCATTGTAAATAAGTCTGCTGAAAGAAGCTCCTATATTTACTCACAGACAAGAGCAATGGCTAGTTCAACCTATCTCTCATGCACCTATCACTGCATGGTTGTATGGAAAGTTTTGTGAAGGGACACATGTGAGCTACTTTTAAACAGAAGTAGCAGAGGTTTGTGGGTTTCTTTCAGTTTGGGTTTATGAGAAGCGACTATGTTAAAAGCGCAATTAACACTGCTCGTACTGCTTTGTCATCGTATCTAGTACTATAAGTGGGACAATAAATGATTGGTTCTCACCCACTGGTGACTAAGGTTATGGAAGGTGTCTATTATATGAACACTCTAAAGCCTAGATACAAAGTAATGTGGAATGTCTAATCAGTATAAATCTTTATGCAGATTATCATCAGCTGTATCCCTAACGTTGGAGCTGTTACTCTTAAGTTAGTCATGCTTATGACACTGATTTCAGCATGAAGAGCACAGTCTTTATGCAATCTCCATCTGGATCACTCGGCCATATCTGACAAGAGAGTAACATTTTATGTGAATGAACTCATAAAGCAGAGCAGGCATGGTTGGGTACAAGTTGGAGTTGACAGCATACCCACCAGATCGGAGATTATGGGTGTTTATTATGTGAAAAGGTACATTGAGGTACTATGTGATGAAGGAAAAGTTTCTTCATTGTTATATAATAGTTTCACAAGAGATTGTTGGTGCAGACTATTTCAAGATGAAAGCGGGAGTGAATACAAATAATTTCAAGTCTCAGTCTACCAAGGCTGCTGGCACGCCAGCAGCCAATAAAATCGATATTCCCCTTTGATCAAATTCTTGCAATAGCAGGAGGCTCAGATGAACGCACTTTCAGAAGTTATAAAATATCGTTGAACATGTCTGGACGTTTGCAGATAGAATTCTGAACAGTGCTACATGAGCTGTTCAAAAGGGAACTGCAGATGCTGGAATATCGAAGGTACACAAAATTGCTGGAGGAACTCAGCAGGTGCAGCAGCATCTATGGAGCGAAGGAAATAGGCGACGTTTCGGGCCGAAACCCTTCTTCAGACTGATGGGGGGTGGGGAAAGAAAGAAGGAAAAAGGGAGGAGGAGGAGCCCGAGGGCGGGCGGATGGGAGGGTGGGAGGAGACAGCTAGAGGGTGAAGGAAGGGGAGGGGACAGCACAGGCTAGCCAAATTGGGGGAATTCAATGTTGATGCCATAAGGGCGCAAGGACCCCAGACGGAATATGAGGTGCTGTTCCTCCAATTTCCGCTGTTGCTCACTCTGGCAATGGAGGAGACCCAGGACAGAGAGGTCGGATTGGGAATGGGAGGGGGAGTTGAAGTGCTGAGCCACCGGGAGGTCAGGTAGGTTAAGGCGGACTGAGCGGAGGTGTTCGGCGAAACGGTCGCCCAACCTACGCTTGGTCTCACCGATGTAAATTAGCTGACATCTAGAGCAGCGGATGCAGTAGATGAGGTTGGAGGAGATACAGGTGAACCTTTGTCGCACCTGGAACGACTGCTTGGGACCTTGAATGGAGTCGAGGGGGGAGGTGAAGGGACAGGTGTTGCATTTCTTGCGGTTGCAACGGAAAGTGCCCGGGGAGGGGGTGGTGCGGGAGGGAAGGGAAGAATTGACGAGGGAGTTGCGGAGGGAGCGGTCTTTGCGGAAGGCAGACATGGGGGGAGATGGGAAGATGTGGCGAGTGGTGGGGTCACGTTGGAGGTGGCGGAAATGGCGGAGGATTATGTGTTGTATTTGCCGGCTGGTGGGGTGAAAGGTGAGGACCAGAGGGACTCTGCCCTTGTTGCGTGTGCGGGGATGGGGAGAGAGAGCAGTGTTGCGGGGTATGGATGAGACCCTGGTGTGAGCCTCATCTATGGTGGCGGAGGGGAATTGGGACTGTGGTCCAACTATGGGCCATCAGCATCATGTTGTTATTGGCCCATGTCTTTTCTACCATTTATGGTTTACCTGTGTCGTGTATTTACATACAGATTGGTTTGTTGCATGAAACCACAGAGCTTCGAAGGCTTCACATAGTCTCATCACGAGACTTCGAAATAAAATAGAAAGATTAAACGAGAACTTACCGTTTTAAGTTTAATCTTTATTTTATGAGAAGTTGGAGTGAGAGACTACGTGCCCTCCACTCCCAACCCTGAATCTCATAAAGATCATTCGGTAAGTCAAGGGTTATTAATCTTCACGGTGCTATAATCTCTTATCAAAGTTTTCAAAATAAAGAAAATAAAAGAGAACTTCAGAGGATAGAACAGGAAATAAAATCACTAGAACTGGACAATGCAAGTGACCCAACCATAGATAAACATAATAAGATAACCTTATTGAAATATAAACTCAATAGAATATTATCGGCAAGAGTAATAAGACTATTCCAAATTACAAAACAGGCACACTTCGAATTTGGGGATAAGCCACATAAATTATTAGCGAGGCAACTGAAGCAACAAGAAAAGGAAAATACTATCACTAAAATTAAATCTGATAAGGGTGAGCTTCTAACACTACCAAAGGATATTAATAAAAGGTTTGCCCAATTTTATCATAATTTATACACAACTAAAATAAATACAGATGATAGTAAAATTACAATTTTTTTAGATAATTGCAACCTCCCTAAATTGGATAGTTTAGAACAAGAGGGATTAGGAGCACGGATTACTAGTGAAGAAATAAAACAAATAATAAACTCATTGAAAAATGGGAAGACCCCAGGACCAGATGGTTTTAGTAATGAATTTTATAAACGATTTCAGGAGTCAATTGTACCAAGATTACTCAACTTATACATGCAGGCTTATACCGAAAAAAAACTACCAGAAACTTAAGCAGAATCAACAATAACGCTTATACCAAAAAAAGATAAAGATTTAGATGAACCGGGTTCTTACAGAGCTATATCACTTCTAAATACGGATCAGAAAATCTTAGCAAAGATTCTAGCAAGAAGACTGAATAATTATATTAACAAATTGGTAAACCCGGATCAAACGGGTTTTATACCCAAAAGACAATCATTTAATAACTTGAGAAGGCTTTTCAATATAATGTACTCTCACAAAGAGGACATTGAAGATATTTCAGTCATTACGCTGGATGCAGAGAAGGCATTTGATCAGGTAGAATGGCAATATTTATATAAGGTACTCCAAAAATTTAATACGGGAGAGAATTTTATTACCCACCTTATTAACACTAATTGAGGAATTTGGTTCTTTTTCAGGTTTTGGAATAAATTGGAATAAAAGCAAAATTATGTCTTTAAAACCACAGGATGCGAGACACTTATTAAAATTCCCTTTCAAAATTGCAACAGAAAAATTCAAGTATTTGGGTATTCAAATTACGAGAAGACACAAATCATTATTTAGCGCCAATTTTATGCCACTATTAAATAAACTGAATGTTATGATTAAATTTTGGAAAACGCTCCCGCTCTCTTGATAGGTAGAATTAACGCTATAAAAATGACTTTCTTACCACAATTAATATATTTGTTTCAAGCGATCCCAATATATATTCCAAAATATTTTTTCAAAAAACTAGATTCTAATATCACTCATTTTATATGGAATTATAGAGCACACAGAATTCAACGAAAGCATTTGTGTAAACCTAAAGAAGTTGGGGGTTTATCATTACCTAACTTTACGTATTACTATTGGGCAGTGGATATTAAGAACATAATGTACTGGTTGGATAGGCAAGGAGTTGGTCGCATACCGCCTGTTCACAAGGGCTGATGCCAGGCTTTTTAGTACCTGATTATGCGGCCACGTGTATCTCCCTTGCGTGAGGCTGGTCTTGCAGCCTACCATGATGTGTTTGAGGGTCGCTGGAGTTGGGCAGAGGGCACAAGTTGGATCCTCGCCGTACCACTGATGGAGGTTCTTTGGTGATGGAAGCACGTCATAAGTCGCTCTGATGATGAAGCTGACCTTGCTTGCTTCCATTTCCCATAGTTCTTTCCAGCTGATCTTCCTCCGCTCCACACCTTCCCACTGCATCCATTGCCCCTGTTTGGCAAGAGAGACCGCCTTTGCACTTCTTGCGGCCTCATCTTGTCGCCGCACCTCCTCGACCACCAATGTCCTCCGCTCTGATGTTGTGGCCTTTCGCCAAGTTGGTTTACTTGTCGTAAGGCCAAAGCCTCCTCTTCCCTGCTGGACTTGCCCCACGATGTCTTTGTGTCTCAGGGCTGATGAAGCTTGCTGTACTGCATCAGATGGTGTCCACTTCCGGCCAGTTACTAGGGGCGGCACAACAGCACTGATGGTCTTGTCTCTAGAGTCCCTCAGTGTCATCTGAAGTCTTACTTTAGAACACTTGTATTCCTCTGTTAGACTAGTGAGAGGTAGTTCCAGGACCCCTTTGCCATATAGGCCGATGTTAGTTAGACATCGTGGGACCCCGAGCCATTTCTTCGCGTATGAAGTTATGGTTCGCTCCATCTTCTCCACAGTTGTTATTGGGGCTTCATAAATGGTCAATGGCCACATTGTCCGAGGAAGGAGTCCAAACTGTAGGCACCAGAGCTTCAGTTTCCCAGGCAGTAGGGTCTGATTGATGATCTCCAGGCCATTGACAATTTCTTGCCTTAGTTGTTGCACCTGCTCTTTGTCCTTGAGACTTGCGTTGTACCATCTGCCCAGGCTTTTAACTGGCTGTTCAGACACTGTTGGTATTGGGTCGTCACCGATACAGAACCTTGTGTCTCTAAGCACCCCCTTGACTATGGAGATGCTTCGAGATTTACTTGGTTTGATCTTCATTCGGGCCCACTTGATGTTCTCCTGCAGCTTTCCAAGTAGCCGCTTGGTGCATGCTGCAGTAGTGGTTAGTGTGGTCATGTCGTCCATGTATGCCCTGATGGGTGGCAGACGGAGCCCAGCCCTGGTTCGTTCACCGCCCACCACCCATTTTGAGGCCCTGATGATGACTTCCATGGCCATTGTAAAGGCCAAGGGTGAGACTGTGCAGCCTGCCATGATGCCTACTTCCAAGCGCTGCCATGTTGTACTGAAGTCAGCTGTTGTGAAGCACAGCTGCATTGGAAATAGCTCTTGACCAGTGTGGTGATGAGCTCTGGTACATGGAAAAAGGCAAAAGATTCCCAAATGAGTTCATGGGGAACTGAACCAAATGCATTGGCCAGATCGAGGAAGATCACATGTAGGTCTCTCTTTCCTTCTTAGCTGCTTGGATCTGGTGCCAGATCATGCTTGTATGCTCCAAGCAGCCCGAAAATCCTGGAATTCCTGCTTTCTGTACAGATGTATCAATGTACTTGTTTGTTACCAGATAGGTGGACAGCCTTTGTGATACAATGCTGAAAAAGATTTTTCCCTCGACGTGAGGAGACATATTGGCCGGAATTGGCTGATGTCTGACGCATCCTTTTCTTTAGGTATTAGCACGCCGCCGGCCCTTCGCCACGCCTTAGGAATTGTTTGCTTCTTCCACACCACCCTCATGAGCTTCCATAGAAAGCGTAACACATCCGGTGCGTTCTTGTAGAGCTTGTATGGTACTCCGTTTGGCCCCGGAGCTGATGCTGCTCTTGCTCGCCGGACAGTGTTCTCTACCTCTTTCCATCTTGGAGGGCTGGTGTCCAGGTTGAATTCAGGTGGTTGAATAGGTGGGATGTCATGTGGGATGACTAACTGCTCATGCCTTTTCGTGTCTTGGTGGGCCTTTTCCAGGTGTTCCTCCAATTCCCGTTTTGATGTTTTCAAAGTTCCACTTTTTTCCTTTGCGAAGAGGTCTTTGATGAACTTGAAAGGGTCTTTGTAGAACCGTGTTCTTGTGTGTTCTTTCTTCTTGCGAAGTTTCCTCAAGTTCTCTGCTTTTCGCAAGGTTGCCAATCGGCTCTTGATGTCCTCTTGGAGTAGCATGAGACCTTCTCTCTCTGCCTCAGTTGCTTTTTTCCATTGCTTTTTCAACTGTCTCCTCTCTCTGATTAGCCTCTCGATCTCCTGCTGCCTCCTGGACTTGATTGGTGTTGGTAATTTCTTTCCACCTCTCCCTTTACTCACCCCAAACCGTTCTTCTCCATAGCTGTAGATTGTGTTGCCCATCCTTTCAAGCTTTTCCACTGCTGTGCCCGCTTGTTGCTCCAAGATATGTATAAGGTCACTGTTGACCGTCTCCCACTCTTTCTTTTCAACAGCTTTGGGCCATTTCACTCCAGGTTTGTGCCCTTTGATCTTTCCCTCCAATGGAGGTCTTTGTCGTTGTTGCGTGGGCTCCTCCACCGGCATTTCTGTGCTTGTATTACCCTCTTCAGTGACATGGGTGCTGCGAACTTTGGTTTGAGTCCTGTCGCTGTGCTTCACTCGACTGATTTGACTGGTTGCTTCGTAAGAAGTACTGGTCAATGCGAGGCCCATGTCTCTGCTCTCTCAAGCACTTTTTCCTCCCTTGGTGGATCTTCAAGCCCTTCACTGATGTAATTTTCTCCCAACCACAAATGCACACCTGAAGTTTGTGTCCCGCAGCTGTTGTGGATGTCTCATGTGCCATGCTCTCCTTGTCCGTAGTCGTTTCCGTTCCTGGGTCTGTAACCGTGTTATCAATCGGTGAGCCATCTTCCGCCCCCGCTCTCGCAGGCTCTAGGGGTATTCTCTTTAATTTACTTTTAGTAGCATTTAGCGGGTGTCTCCAACTAACTGAAACAGCGTTGGGGACTGCTATCATGGGTAGCTAGCCCATGACGGCCCCAGTGGGGTCTGTTCCCTCCTGTCAGCTGTCTCTCCAAGCTGTCACGTGGACTTTCCCATGTTGTCAGCTGTCCTTTCACAGCAGTCACTGGACGAGTCCAGATTATCAGAATCAAATACACAGGACGCGATGTTAAGAAGTCCCTTGTGCCAATAGGTGGGGAGCATTTCACGACATTCGTTGATTGTTGAGAGTGGTAGACGCTCAACATCGGTGGGGGGGCGGGGGGGGGGGGGGGAGTGGATACGTATATCTTGGCCTGGGTAACCTTCAGGACAGTTGGGCACAGGACACATCATCAGTAGTGTAATTGATACTTAAATTTTGGAAAAATACAGCTATATCAACTATTAAAATGTGGATTAGGAATATGACGGACATAGCACACCTTGAAGAAATGAGACTCCGCCTAATAGATAAATATGACCAAATCTTAACGAGTTGGTCCCCTTTTATCGACTTTTTGGAATCATGTGATGCAGCGGTACCGTAAAGATTACTGATTTCAGGTCAGGTCGTGGATAGATTTACATCTCCGAATAAAGATTTGAACATTTCTTTTTTAAGGATCTTTTTCTTCTATTTCTACTTTCTACTTTTTCTTTTCATATACACACACTTCACGTTTTTCTATTTTCTACTATCTATTTTACCTCTTTTTCTTCTCTCTATTTTTTGTTTTTTTTTACTTCCTTTTCAAAAACATAAAACTAGAGGTTGTACATAGAATGTATTACGTTATGACATAGTTGACACCTAAAATTAGGTACCACTGTATTGTTTTGTATTGTATTAACTTCTAATAAAATAAACAAAAAAAAAACACACAAAAAAAAAAAAGGGTTATTAATCTGTCTATAGTTTAATTTGGTGCAAGTGGTCTGTGGTTTCATACAGTTGCTTTGAAGATTGCCGTGCATGCGGGCTGGCGGGTTGTTCACGTAGTTTCTCACTCCAACTTCTTATAAAATAAAGATCAAATTTCAGACGGTAATTTCTCGTTTAATCTTCAAGTTCAAGTTCAAGTTCAAGTTAGTTTATTGTCATGTGTCCCTGTATAGGACAATGAAATTCTTGCTTTGCTTAAGCACACAGAAAATAGTAGGCATTTACTACAAAACAGATAAATGTGTCCATATACCATGATATAAATATATACACACATGAATAAATAAACTGATAGTGCAAATAACAGAAAGTGGTTGGTAATAATCAGAGTTTTGTCCGAGCCAGGTTTAATAGCCTGATGGCTGAGGGGAAGTAACTATTCCTGAACCTGGTTGTTGCAGTCTTCAGGCTCCTGTACCTTCTACCTGAAGGTAGCAGGGAGATGAGTGTGTGGCCAGGATGGTGTGGGTCTTTCATGATACTGCCAGCCTTTTTGAGGCAGCGACTGCGATAGATCCCCTCGATGGAAGGAAGGTCAGAGCCGATGATGGACTGGGCAGTGTTTACTACTTTTTGTAGTCTTTTCCTTTCCAGGGCGCTCAAATTGCCGAACCAAGCCATGATGCAACCGGTCAGCATGCTTTCGACTGTGCACCTGTAGAAGTTAGAGAGAGTCTTCCTTGACAATCCGACTCTCCGTAATCTTCTCAGGAAGTAGAGGCGCTGATGTGCTTTTTTGATGATTGCATTAGTGTTCTCGGACCAGGAAAGATCTTCAGAGATGTGCACGCCCAGGAATTTGAAGCTCTTGACCCTTTCAACCATCGACCCGTTGATATAAATGGGGCTGTGGGTCCCCCTCCTACTCCTTCCAAAGTCCACAATCAGTTCCTTGGTTTTGCTGGTGTTGAGGGCCTGGTTATTGCGCTGGCACCATATGGACAGTTGCTCGATCTCTCTTCTGTACTCTGACTCATCCCCATCAGTGATACGCCCCACAATAGTGGTGTCGTCAGCGAACTTGATGATGGAGTTCGCACTGTGGTTCGCTACGCAGTCATGGGTATAGAGTGAGTACAGCAGGGGGCTGAGCACGCAGCCTTGAGGTGCTCCCGTGCTGATTGTTATTGAGGCTGACACATTTCCACCAATACGAACAGACTGTGGTCTGTGGACGAGGAAGTCGAGGATCCAGTTGCAGAGGGATGCGCAGAGACCCAGTTCTGCGAGTTTGGTAACCAGTTTGGAGGGGATGATTGTGTTAAATGCCGAGCTGTAATCAATGAATAACAGCCTGACATATGAGTTTTTGTTGTCCAAGTGGTCCAGTGCGGAGTGGAGGGCCAGCGAGATCGCATCCACCGTTGATCTGTTGTGGCGGTACGCGAACTGCAGTGGGTCCAGGTTTTTGTCGATGTAGGAGTTGATTTGCTCCATGATCAACCTCTCAAAGCACTTCATCACCACCGGCGTTAGTGCCACTGGTCGATAGTCATTGAGGCATGTCACCTTACTCTTCTTGGGCACCGGTATAATTGATGCCCTTTTAAAGCAGGTGGGGACCTCAGACCTCAGAAGTGAGAGATTGAAAATGTCCGTAAAAACTCCCGCCAGTTGGTCCGCACAGGTTTTTAGAACACGGCCGGGTATACCATCAGGACCAGGTGCTTTTCGGGGGTTCACCCCTCTGAAGGATTTCCTGACATCGGCCTCTGTGACTGAGACTGAAATGCCATCGCAGCGAATGGGGGATCGGGAAGGCACATCAGTATTCTCCCTGTCAAAGCGTGCGTAAAATGCATTGAGCTCGTCAGGGAGTGATGTTACACCAGCATTCGAGCTGCCTCCTGGTTTTGCCTTGTAGGAGGTGATTGCATTCAGACCCTGCCACAGCTGCCGAACATCTGTCTCGTCCTCCAGTTTGGAGCAGAAGTCCCTTTTGGCCTTTCTGATGGCCTTACCAAGGTCGTATCTGGTCTTCATGTAGGCCACTGTATCATCGGAGGTGAATGCCCTGTGTCTGGACTTCAGGAGAGTGCGGATCTCAAAGTTCATCCAAGGTTTCTGATTGGGAAACACTCGGAAGGTTTTTGTAGGGATGCAGTCCTCCACACATTTCTTTATGAAGTCTGTAACGACTGTGGCGTATTCGTTCAAGTCCGTTGCCAAGTCCTTGAACATTGCCCAGTCTACAGACTCCAAACAGTCCTGGAGTTGTTCTTCTGCCCCCCCCGACCAGCTCTGTGCTGTCCTCACTTCTGGGGGTGCGCTCTTTAATTGCTGCTTGTAGGCAGGAAGAAGCAGCACCGCGGTATGGTCGGATTTACCGAAGTGAGGGCGAGGGATAGAACGATAGGCATTCTTGATGGTGGTGTAGCAGTGGTCGAGGGTGTTTGGTCCTCTGGTGCAGCAGGAGACATGTTGGTGGAAGTTGGGGAGTGATTTCTTGAGGTTCGCCTTATTGAAGTCCCCAGCAATGGTGGTAAATGCCTCGGGGTAAGACGTCTGGTGTTTGTTGACCACGGCCTGCAGCTCCTCCAGTGCCAGACGGACGTCTGCCTGGGGTGGGATGTAGACCGCGGTCAGGATAACGGAGGTGAATTCTCTCGGGAGGTAGAAGGGACGGCACTTCACCGCCAGATGTTCGAGGTGTGGAGAGCATGAGTTGGACAGGACTGCCACGTCGGAACACCACGCAGAGTGTTGTTCATTTTCTATGATTTTTCCCATACTTTGTAAATAATGTGTGACAGCAACCAAGGAAATAAGCTGTCCCTTCTATCTCGGAGCTTCTAATAATGATTAATTGGCCAAATAATAGTGACTGATATACTATGCAGATGTTTCTATAGGTCCCTTATGAAATAGAACACAGAACAGTACAGCATTGGAACAGGTTAAGTAGATGCCTACTTAAGAAGAGTCATGCCTCGAAACGTCACCCATTCATTCTCTCCAGAGATGCTGCCAGTCCCGCTGAGTTAACTAGTGGTTGTGCCTACGTAAACTATTTCCTTCTGCCTGTATGTGGTCCATATGACTCAATCCTCTGCATATGTCTATATAAAAGCCTCTTGGATAGGAAAATACAGAATCAAATACTGGATAATAAATATGGAATCCCTACATTATAAAGGAACATATGCAAAGTAAGAAATGCTTAACAATTATACAACACCTATTCTAGCTGGATAATAACCCAAATAAGCTGCATAATTAGTTAAGTATTTATGAAGTACACCCAATGTTCTAGTATAAACAACTGCTTGGTGTCTTGGTTGAGGGATAAATATGAATCTTGAATCAAAGAAAACATTCCTGTTCATCTTTGAATCATTTACAGTGTTTTCGTTGGCTGGATAACATGCAACAAAAAGCTTTTCACTGTACCTCAGCATGGGTGACAATAATAAGCTAAACTAAACCATACTAAACTAAACTAAACTATACTAAAGACAGAGGTCATCTTGGAGAGAAGGCATAAGTTTTGTACTGCCCCTCCTCTCTTGCAGCTTTCTTCCCCCCCCTCCCTTCCTGGAGAAAAAGGAATAGGTGATGGTTCGGGTCAAGACCCTTCTTCATCATTTAAGATACTTGGACAACAGGTCCTTTGATCAAACGTCTGTGCCAGCCATGTTGCCTAACTGAGCTAGTCTCACTTGCCTGTGCTTGGTCCATGTCTCCGGAAACCTTTCCTTTTCCTCTTTTTTTTCCTTTTTTTGAATTTACTTTATTAAAAGCGATTGTACAAGGATAAGGCGATCAACATAACAGTTATACAATTATTGTACAGCTTCATTTTTAACATTAGAACATAGATTTTTTTTAATGGAAAATAAATGAAAAAAAGAGAGAAAAAAGAGAATGAAGAAAGAGAAGTAAAATAAGAGAAAGCAAGAAAAATACCCCTAAGCTACCAAAGAAGTGGAAGAGAAAAAAAAAGAAATAAGAAAAGAGAAGATGGAGGTATACCTCCCCCCCCCCTTACAGAGAATGGGGGCATTTAATTTAGTAATTAATGGTGGAAAATTTGTTTGAAATAGGTATATTTTCTAGTTACATAGACTGCAAGGTATCTACATTTTTCAGTAACAATTATGAAAGGACATTTTTGGAGATGTAAAGGGTCTTGAGCTTTTATTGGCATAACTTCACTTTTATTCCAGTTTATTCTATACCCCGAGAAGGAACCAAATTGTTCTATAAGGTTTAATATATTTGGGATACTGACTTGAGAATTGGTGATGTATAAAAGTACATCGTCTGCATATAACGAAATCTTGTTATTGGTATGTTTAGTATTGTATCCGTGAATGGCCGGATGTACTCTTATGATTTCTGCTAAGGGTTCTATGGCTAAGGCAAATAACATTGGTGAAAGGGCACATCCTTGTCTATTACCCCTGGATAATTGACAGAATTTGATGAGTCAATATTCTGGCGGTTGGGTTATTATATAACAGCTTTATCCATGAAATAAAAACATTTCCTAGTTGGAATTTTTCCAGCACTGTAAAGAAATAGACCCATTCTACTTGGTCAAATGCTTTTTCTGCATCTAAAGAAATAATTGTTAAGTCTTCATTTATCGTTCTGTGTGAATACATAATATTAAATAGTATTCATTTACTAATGTACAAACTTAGTCTTCTTGCCAAAGTCTTAGCTAATATTTTCTGATCTGTATTTAGAAGAGCTATTGCTCTGTATGATCCAGGCTCTTCAAGATTTTTGTCTTTTTTAGGTATCAATGTAATGGTTGATTCGGCAAGGGTTTGTGGTAAGGTCTGTTCTTTGAAAGCATGTATATAAAGGGGTCGTAGGCGTGGGGAAATTATATAATTGATTTTTTTATAGAATTCATTACGGAATCCATCTGGACCTGGCGTTTTCCCACTATTCAGTGATTTAATGGTCTCTTCAATATCTTTTATTGTAATCTCAGCACCTAATTCTTTTTGTTCCTCCTCATTAAGTGATGGAAGGTTGCAATTGTCAAGAAAGTTCTTGATCTTTGCAGAGTCGGCTGATGTTTTTGATGCATATAGATTTTGATAGAATTTTAGGAATCTTTCGTGAATATCTTTGGGTAGTGTGAGCAGCTCACCTTTTTCTGATCTAATGTTTTGAATAGTGTGATCTTTTTCTATTTTTCTCAGTTGGCTTGCCAGAAATTTGTGCGGTTTTTCACCAAATTTAAAAAATTTCTGCTTAGTGTATTGAAATACCTTAACAACCTTTGCCGAGAGGATCTGATTTAATTTAAATTTTAATGCTGCTATCTTATTATGTTTAACAGTAGATGGATCAATCGCATTTTCTGAATCAAGCTGTTTAATCTGTTTTTCTAATTCCAATTGTTCCAACCTGTTTTTTTGTTTTAAAAAGCTTGGTACGAATTAATGCAGCCTCTGATAAAGGCCTTGAAAGATTCCCACAATAATGTAGCCAAAATACCAGGTGTATCATTTGTCTCATAGTATAATTCCATCTGTTGCTTCGGGTAATCACAGCAACCTGGCTCAGTTAGTATTTGTGGATTAAATCTCCAAAAACGTTTTTTTGTTATGCATTCCTTCTAGTTTTAAGGAGAATGTTAATTGACAATGGTCAGAAATGATGTTATTGTGATATTTAGCATTGAATGTAAAAGGGATCAGTTTTGAATACACCAGAAAATAATCAATTCATGTATACGTTTTGTGAACACCTGAATAAAAAGAGTATTCTCTTCCGGATGGGTTGGCAATCCTCCATACATCGGTTATGTTTGTGTTTTTTATGTAAGTATTTAAAAGTTCACTGGATTTTGATTTTGAAGTGTTTCTCATTTGCTGTGATGATTTATCCAAATATGGATCTAATACACAATTAAGTCTCCTCCAATTATCAGATTTTGCTGACAGGAGTCTGAAATTAAAGTAATTATTTTATTTAAAAAATGTGGGTTATCATAATTAGGAGCATAGATATTCACCATAGTAAGTAGGGTTGAGTGTAATTCCCCAGATACTATAATGTACCTACCTTCCTTATCGGCTATAGTGGATTTGTACTTAAATGGTGTATCTTTGCGTATTAGAATTGCAGTACCTTGAAAAGTAGAGTGATATAATTGACTAATCCAGCTAGCTTTCAGCCTGCTATGAGCTCCATTTTTGAGATGCGTCTCCTGTAAAAATATTATATCAGTATTAATAGATTTCAAATGGGCTAAAACCTTACCCCTTTTAATTAGCTCATTAACGCCCCTGACGTTCCAACTACAAAATGTAATTCCTCCAATTTTCCTAGTGGCGTCGTTTGCATTTTAAAGCTTACATGGTTTCCTTTGTTTCAAATGGTCCAACACAATATTTAAAATGAATCTTTTAGTTGCTGGGTGGGTGAGCCCTATTCCCTTTCCCCCTATCCCCTGGAGGTATCTCCCAGAAAAAAGTGCGTAAACAAGAATAGATAAACTATCTCGTAGAAAAAATAGGTGGAAAAAAAAAAGACAACAGAAATTGTAGCATAAAGGCATGCTGCTGGTGAATACCACCCCTTGGTGGTGTTATTCATGTTAACTTCCGTAGATGTTAATATCAAATAACTCCGCTCCTTAAGGAGTTAAAAAACATTGAACAGAACAGAATAAAAAAACAGTGTATAAGTTCGTCAAGGAATCAATATTCCCAAAAGGTTAAATATCTTTTTGTACACTAAGTAGATAAATTGATATTGGGTATTTAGATTAATATATAAGACTTATTAGATAGCTTTCTGATATTAATATGGTAAACTATTGACCGGTTTAAAGTCGGTAAACTTATAGTAATCTGTTAATTCCACCTGCAGTTTGCATATACAAAGCAGCCTCTCTCTCTCTCTCTCCCTCCCTCTGCCTCCCACCACATTTCCCACACATTCCAGTGCAATTTCTAAACTTCCCCAAAACTTACCACAGCTTACTCAATGCCTCACCACACTTACTCAACCCCTCTCTTTCTCTCTTTACCTCTCCCTGTCTCTCTCGCTTTCCCCCATCGCTCCCTACACTCCCAAAACTTTCCACAACTTCCCCTAACTAATTCTCACTTACGATGGCTCTCTATAACACTGCCGCATTCCCTCTTCCTGCCGCTACCTCTAACTCTCTACAGCTTTACCCCTACCCCTCCCTTCCACAATGTAAAAATTGTCCCTTGTGGGTGTAGGATGGTGTTAATGTGCAGGCATCGCTGGTCGGCATTGACCCGGTGGGCCGAAGGACCTCTTGCTCTCATGCAATCTGTCAAGTTCTCTGTTTAACATTTGAACCAACTTTGTATCGGCAGCTTTATAACAGCATATTAAATATGAACACAATATAAAAGCATTCAATAAATCTGGTAATTAAATATTGGATATTAGATTAATATACGAGACTTATTGCGTAACTTGCTAACATTAGTATATTAAATAAGCTATTAAATGGTTCAGAGTCGGTGAGCTTGTGGGAGTTTGTTGACTACAGATGTGGTTTACATGGACAAAGCAATCTCTCTCTCTCTCCCTCCCTCTCCGCCTCCCTCTGTCTCCCACCAGCTTTCCAACACATTCCAATTCAATTTCTGAATTACCCCCAGACTTACCAAAACTTACTCAATACTTCCCAGCACTTCCCTCTCCCTGTCCCTCTCATCCGCCCCCATCACTCCCCAGTCCCCCAAATCTTCCCAAAACTTCCTCTGACCGACTCTCACTTACATTAACTTTCTATAACACTACTTCACTCCCTCTCCCTCCCTCTCTCTCTCGCTCTACAAATCTGCCCCTCCCCCTCCCCCTCTCTGCCTTGTTCCCTCTCTCTCTGTCATACGGTCACTCAGGTTCTATGGTTGAATTATTAACCGACTCTGTGTCGGCAATCTTATAACAGCATATTAAATATAAACACAGTATAAATGCATACAATATAAATTAATTATAAGCCTGGTATAAACCCTAACCCCTTTTATGACCACTGTATAAGTGAACACAGTTAGAATGAATTAAAGACACAGTATGACTTCAGTGTAGATACAATATAGCCCTCTTGATTGCATCATGAGATAAACTCAATAGGACAGTTACTTATCCTTGACGGAATCAGCAGTATCTTGGGCAAACTTGAATGCCTTATCTGGATCGGTAAAGAGGTGTTCCTTTGCTTTATATGTAACTCTCAGTTTTGCTGGATACAGTAGACCGTATCTGAGATCTGGTATATCCCTTAGAATGATTCTCGACTTGGTAAAGAGTGCTCTTTTCTTGACGACTTCGGCTGAATAATCTCTGAAGATTCGTATGTTATCCCCTTCAAAGCTCAGATTTCTGTTGTTGGCAACTTTCTTCGTGATGTCTTCTAAAACGTAGGAATGATGTATCTTCAGAATCAGCTGCCTTGGTTGAGCTGTGGGTCCTGGCCGGATTCTCAGAGCTCTGTGCGCCCGATCCAATTTGGGTTTTTCATCCAGGTTAAGTACATCTTGGATTAATTGGGCCACAAAATCACAAGGGTCTCTACCCTGTTCTATTCCTTCTTTCACCCCAAAAATCCTTAAATTCTGGCATTTAAAACGCCCTTCCAGATCAAGAAATTTTTCAGCCATCTTGGCAAGTTGCCCAGAAATACACTCCAGTTCAGCCATCTGTGTGTTGTCTGAGCATTTTCGGTAGTAGCAGATTCCTATTCTCGAATGGCTTCACTATGTTGTTTAGAAGTAACGAGAATGGGTTTCAACCTACGGCTGATATCAATTTCGAGACTTTTAATTTCCCCCTTCAGAGAGGAATTCACTTCTTCTATGCAGAAATCTATCTTATCAATCTTTTCACCGATTTCTGCTCTCCCAGCAGCGATCTCTGACTTTACAACCGCAAGTTGCTCACCCAATAAAGTTTTGATTTCTTCCACCAAAGGTTGTTTAGCTGCTTCCATACTTGAAGTGGAGGCTTCTTCACTTTCCACAGTTTCCACAGGACGTTTCTTCCGAGGTGATTTAGATCCTTTAGGAACTATAGGAAGTCTTCTGTTGTATCTTCTACCAGAGTCGATATCTGATGACGTCACTTACGCGACAACAAGCGGTCTGTCCATTTTTATGTATTTTCGGCCGTTTTAGCGATTTCAACGGAGCTGAGCTAAATGGTGCACGTCTTAGGTCGCAATAGCGCCACCGGAAGTCTGACCTTTCCTTTTTCTTAAACAAAAAAATAAAAGGTTTCAGGAGATATGGGTTAGGTACATGCAAGTGGGACTAGCTTGGGTAGGCAACTTGGCTGGCACGGACAAGTTTGATCAAAGGGTCTGTTTCTGTGATGTATAATTCTTAGGACTATGACTGTGGATGGAGCACCAAGGATGAGCTATCTTCTGCAACAAAATATCCAGAACCCGTGCTGGAGATGTTAGTGATTTTCAGCATGAAAGCAACTAAAAGTCATCCTGAACATGACACGTTCATAGAATACGACTCCAATACTTAATTATGCCTATTTACCCATTTCTCACATTGATCAGTGATATCCCTAAGCCTCATGTCCAGGAACAGGGAATCAGAACTTTGCTATTCTCATTCATGTGAGTGCCTACATCTTAATTCTTTGAAGTGTTTTCAATGTCAGAACATGAGAATATTTCAGACTTGGACCCAGCACATACCAAGCACAGCTTCACTGTGAGGCAATCTCTAACCCTGATGGCTTCAACTCACTCAGCTTTTATATCCAGACACTCAGGGAGATTGTGGGTTGGCTATTAATACTAGTGAGAATGTAAGCCTGTGGGAGAAAAGAAGGAATAACAATTAATCTTGGATTTCTTTTTATAATATGGAACATTGTTATACTAAATAATGACATTTTTGACATGGTGTATATTCCAAACAATCCTTCTCTGCTTCGTAACTTCGAGTGAGTAGAAGAAGTGATATTTCCATTACTGAGGGATGCCATTATAAACCTGATAGTGGGAGGGTGGGCAGCCATGTGAGAGATAGATTTCTGTGTCACTAAGTGAAATAAACAATAACATGCTCCCTTCCTTCCCCTGATGGTATGTTCTTGGACATCTTGCTTCACACAGTCTCCCAACTATGCAACCTTGTATGTAGTTCAGACTGAGTGTCATTTCCTTTTCTTCATTATCTGCCTATTAGGCAGCAAGCTACAACAACCCTGGATACTTGCCAGGCTGCACTGCAGGGCCCTGCCAATTTTGTCAAGCACCTTCAACAGAAAACTAGTGTTATGCTCGATTGTACTTCATGTAATCCCAAAGGACTTGTTATATTTGTTCTACCCTTCTGCCTTTGGAAGGCTCGCATGAGTTATTATTTGTGACTGTGGGGAACATCCCTGATCATTAACAAACTATCCTGTAACATGATACTAGATCATCAGAATTGTTGCATGAGAAAAGCAGAACGACATACAGGTGATTGACAATGTTCTCAGCGGGACATCGATGGAAGGAAACCCTTCCCTACTTGCAACATTCAGCGAGTTGACATAGGGCAATTTGAGCACCCTGGAAAGGAAAAGACTACAAAAAGTAGTAAACACTGCCCAGTCCATCATCGGCTCTGACCTTCCTTCCATCGAGGGGATTTATCGCAGTCGCTGCCTCAAAAAGGCTGGCAGTATCATGAAAGACCCACACCATCCTGGCCACACACTCATCTCCCTGCTACCTTCAGGTAGAAGGTACAGGAGCCTGAAGATTGCAACAACCAGGTTCAGGAATAGTTACTTCCCCTCAGCCATCAGGCTATTAAACCTGGCTCGGACAAAACTCTGATTATTACCAACCACTTTCTGTTATTTGCACTATCAGTTTATTTATTCATGTGTGTATATATTTATATCATGGTTATATGGACACATTTATCTGTTTTGTAGTAAATGCCTACTATTTTCTGTGTGCTTAAGCAAAGCAAGAATTTCATTGTCCTATACAGGGACACATGACAATAAACTAACTTGAACTTGAACTTGAACTTGATGTTACCAAGACTATGTGTGGTCTATTAATTGCTCCCTGCATCTCTTGAATTTCTGGCAGTCCATTGAAATTGGGCGGATTGTTCAATTAGGTTTTTTTTCTCGTTTCCTTCAGCAGTTTAGAAACTGAGAGGTTCACCTGGAGAAGAACATCAGTGCAACTGAACCATCCTACCAACAACTAGAGAGCAGTCCTGAGCTACTATCTACCTCATTGGAGCACCTCAGACTATCTTTGATCGGACTTTACTGCACTTTATCTTGCACTAAATGTTATTCGCATTATTCCCTTTATAATGTATCCCTACACTGTGGACGGCTCGATTGTAACCATGTATTGTCTTTCCGCTGACTGGTTAGCAACAAAAGCTTTTCACTGTATCTCGGTATATGTGACAATAAACTAAACTAAACTAAAGCATCTATAAAGACAAACTGCTTTGTGAGTGATTGGGGCTAAGACTGTTTCAGGCTGTCTGGAAAGATCCAGCAGCAAAAATTAGAAGTAAAAATCAAGCCATGGCAATTTTTACTGCTTACGGTAAAGTTTTGTCCCTCAGTTTGGCGGCTGCAGTCTTCAAACAATAAGCAGATCAATTCCCCAGCATGTTATATAGGTTACGAGGTATTAAGAAAAAGGTACAACTTATTGAAAATTATCATGGGGGAAATCACAATGCTCAATGAACCTGTTCCTGTTCAATTTGATGCACAGACTGCACACAAAATTCATTGGGAAGCAATGAAGTATGTAGGCATTTATATGATTAAATATAGTGCTGGAGGCAATAGTTGGGAGAGATTCACTATCTGTTTTAGGGAAGAGGAAGTTCTCCAGACTCCTCCTAAAGCCAAGAGACAGGACGTTTCTCTGAAAATACAAACTCCAAAGACCCGGATGTATTCAAAAAATTCCAGTTCTTCGCACACAGGGCCAACTTGGTAAATATATCTTTAAATGCCGCATTACATCAGTTGCACTATTGGTGTCCTACACTGTACAGATACAGTTACACTAGATGTTGGCATCAGATTCGAGAAACTGCAGCCAATATAAGTGGGAAGAATGGCGCAGGTGCCGGTAAAGGCAAGGAATCTGATAGGACATATGTTAGTCTGCCTTAAAGCCCTTCCATCACAGAGTTCTTTATATCCAGTGCCAACAATGCTTTCTTTTAACATACAGCTGGGAAAATGACTAGATGTTGAGCAGGGATATAGAGAGGTCTACGTGGGACGTGGTACATTTCTCCCCATATCATTAGTTCATAAGTGATAGGAGCAGAATTAGGCCATTTGGCCCATCAAGTCTAATCCGCCATTCAATTTATCTATTTCTCCCTCCTAACCTCATTCTCCTCCCTTCTCTTCATAACCTCTGACACCCGTACTAATCAAGAATCTATTAATCTCTGCCTTAACAATATCCACTGACTTTGCCTCCACAGCCTTCTGTGGCAAAGAATTCCACAGATTCACTATCTTATTCCTATTTCTGATTTACTTAGTGTATAAAATAATGGTTCCACACACCACCATTTCCAAGTTTAGATTTAGGTCATTTCTACCAACACTGCACCACCCATTATACCTTTCTTTAAGTTTCTCCACACTGCACACTATTTGAGATAAACATGTAACGGCATCATTAAAATAGCACACAAATGAATTAAGCATTTGCACACAGACTGGTTCCACCAAGATGCAGTACAGAACGCCACAGGAGATCCTTTTTCCCTGTGGCTATCAAACTGTACAACTCCTCCCCTTCTGTTGTGGGGTAGACTGACTCCTCTACCCTCCCCCCCCCCCCCCCCCCCAATCTTTGCACATCCCCAATCCTTTCCACTCGTCACTTTAATTTAATATGTCATGTATCTTGAATTTTATGACTGTTGGCAGACCAATTTCCCTCCTGGGATAAATAAAGTTCTATCGTATCGTAATAACATGTTCCTTTCTTGTCTAAGATTTTTAAATGACCAAAGCAATATATAGCAGATGCAGAGCAGTTAGGTTCAGATTATTGTAACTAATTAGAATAGGAGCAATGAGCCAAAGGAAGAGAAATGGAACCATGGTCTACAGCCTGTTGATCAGGAAAGATTGCCTTGTAACAGTTAATCTATCAACGCAATGTTTAACTGCAGGTAAGTAAAATATGTAAAGCAGTTGTACAGGGCCCTGGTGAGACCACACCTGGAGTATTGTGTGCAGTTTTGGTCTCCTAATTTGAGGAAGGACATTCTTGCTATTGTGGGAGTGCAGCCTAGGTTCACGAGGTTAATTCCCGGGATGGGCTTGTATTCACTGGAATTTAGGATGAGAGGCTATCTTATAGAAACATATAAAATTATTGAGGGAATGGACACGCTAGGTGCAGGAAACATGTTCCCGACATTGGGGAGTCCATAACCAGGGGCAACAGTTTAAGAATAAAGGATAGGCCATTTAGAACTGAGATGAGGAAAAACTTTTTCACCCAGAGAGTTGTGAATTTATGGAATTTATGGAATTTATGGAATTCTCTGCCTCAGATGCATTCAAAAGATAGATCTCTTAGGGCTAGTGGAATCAAGGGATATGGGAAGAAGGCAGGAATGTGGTACTGATTGTGGATGATCAGCCATGATCACATTGAATGGCAGTGCTGGCTCGAAGGGCCAAATGGCCTACTCCTGCACCTATTTTCTATGTATCTATGTACATGTAGTCGGTTCATTACGAGCCAGATAAAATGTAGATTTTCCAGTTGACGATAGGGAAATTATGTCAACATCCTTCAAATATATGCAGTGTGTGCAACCAGACAGGATCACCACTTTGGTAGCAGAATCTCCTTACAAAGATTGTGACATTAATGGAGGTTCCTGCTGACCACAATATTTTTTTTTTTTTAAATTTTATTTTTATTAGAAGTACAGTAAATTACAGTAATACACATCACATATATCTTATTACATTTTGTTGTACCACTTCGTTTTTCGAGCTTTAAAAAAGGTAGAAATAAAAGAAGTAAGGAAAGTGAGCAAATCGTGAAGGTGCAGGAAAGTGTTGGGAGAAGAAAGCCCCTTAGGGAAGAATTTAGAGAAGGAAGTAAAGAAAGGAAATAAGACCCTAGAAAGAAAAGGAAAAAAAAGGAAAAACAATCGCTCTATTGTAACACAAAACTCCGCAAAAAAGGATATACCAACCGTGTTTAAAATTTTTTTTATTTTATACTGCCCGTTACCAGATCCTGGTACCATTTATATTTTAAATTACTATTGCACCTTATGCTTGTAATAGTTCCGTAAATGCAGACCACGTCTTTTGGAAGTGGTCTGCTTTGCCTGCTAGGAGGAGTCTCATCTCTTCCAAGTGTAGTGTTTCGAACATGTTTGAAATCCACAGTTTTATTGTTGTATATTGGAGCATTTTTCCAAAATTTGAGTATAAGCTTTTTTCACATTATTAGTCCGTAATTAAGTAAGTTCTTTTGAAACACATTTAATTCGGGGTTACCTTCCGATATTCCAAAAATGATCCATTCTGCTTTTGGTACAAGTTTTATTTTAAATAATTTTGTGAAGATTTCAAATATTTCGTTCCAGAATTTTTGAATTTTTATACAGAAAACAAAAGAGTGCGCTATGGTAGCTTCTTGTGACTGACATTTATCACAAATGGGTGAGACATTGGGGAAAAGTTTATTTATTTTAGTTTTTGAATAATATAGTCTATGTAATGTTTTATATTGAATTAGAGTATGTCGTACGTTGATCGAGCATTTATGCACATATAGTAAGTGTTTATCCCAGCTCTCTTTTGAAATTTTTATAGCTAGTTCTTGTTCCCAGTCTCTTCTAATACCATCGGTTGTAGGTATTTCTATATTTAAAATAATGTTGTATAATTATGATATTAGATTTGCTGATTCAGCCTTTGTCTTCATGGCTTCATCCAATAAGTCTGGGGGCATGTTATGATAGTCTTTAGTGTATTTTTTCAGATAGTCACGGATTTGAAGATATTTAAAATATTGATTATTTTTCAAATTATATTTCAGTTGTAATTGTTGAAATGATAATAATTTTCCTAATTCATACAAGTCTCCGAGCATTTTGATTCCCAATCTTTCCCATTGTGTAAATTATTTATCTATAATTGAGGGTTTAAATGACGGGTTATTGACTATTGGCATTAAAAGAGATAGATTTCTTAATTTTAGATTCTGTTTAATTTGTTTCCAAGTTCTAATTGTGCTATGTATCATTGGATTTTTATTATAATTTTTGTTATTCATATTAATTGGTGAGAGGAGAGTCGCTCCTGTATTACACGGAGAGCAGTCCTCTCCCTCCATTACAATCCAGTCCACCTGCTGGGCAGAGTTGTCCAGCAGGTGAATCATATTTTTAATATTTACTGCCCAATTATAGTACATAAAGTTAGGGAGCGCTAGACCACCCATCTCTTTTGGTTTACTAAGATGTGCTCTTTGTATTCTGTAGGATTTGTAATCCCATATAAAATTTGTAATGTCTGAGTCAAGTTTTTTGAAAAACTTTTTTGGAAGATATATTGGAATTGATTGAAATAAATATAGGATTTGTGGTAAAAAGATCATTTTTATAGCATTTATTCGACCTATTAAGGACACCGGGAGCGTTTTCCGGAATTTGATTAGATTATTTAGTTTCTTAAGTAAGGGGCTATAATTGGCATTAAACATAGCGTGATAATTTCTAGTGATTTCAATTCCTAAATATTTAAATTTTTCTGTGGCTGTTTTAAAGGGGAATTTCAAGAGATGTGTTGAGTCTTTCAGTTTTATCGACATCATTTCACTTTTTTTCCAGTTTATTCTGTATCCTGAGAAAGATCCAAAGTCCTCAATTAGATTTAATATGTTTGGAATACTGATTTGGGGTTTTGCGATATACAGTAATACATCGTCTGCGTATAAGGATATTTTGTTATTTGAATATTTTGTATTATAACCGTAAATATCCGGGTGTGTTCTAATTTTTTCAGCTAAAGGTTCAATTACCAGAGCGAATAACAGCGGTGATAATGAACATCCTTGTCTATTGCCCCTTGTTAATTGGAATTTCGTAGATAGTATATTATTAGTTAATATTCTAGCCGTGGGTTTGTTAAGCAGACGTCTCAGGTTATTAAATGAATGTCTCTTAGGTATAAATCCCGTTTGGTCCTCATTTATTAATTTACTAACATATTGACAGTCTTCTAGCTAGTGTTTTCGCTAATATTTTTTTATCCGTATTTAACAAAGCAATAGCTCTATATGAGCCTGGTTCTTATATATCTTTATCTTTATCTTTTGTGATCGTTGATTCTGCTAGTGTTTCAGGTAAGATTTGTTCTTTAAAAGCGTATGTATACATTTTCTGTAGACGTGGTGTAACTATGTCGTAAAAACATTTATAAAATTCATTAATGAATCCGTCTGGTCCTGGTGTTTTTCCATTCTTAAGTGTGTTTATTGTGTCTTCTATTTCCTTAGATGTAATTTGTGCTCCCAGTTCCTCTTGTTCCTTCAGTTCTAGTTTTGGAAGGTTACAATTGTCCAAAAATTCTGAAACTTTATTATTGTCTATTAGCGTTTTCGATGTGTATAAATTCTTGTAAAATTGAGCAAATCTTTTATTGATATCATTAGGTTGCGTTAATAATTCCCCTCTATCTGATTTAATCTTTAAAATTGCATGATCTTTTTCCCGTATTTTCAGTTGGCGTGCCAAAAGTTTATGGGGTTTATCCCCAAATTCGAAATGTTCTTGTTTTGTAATTTGGAATAATCTTATAACCTTCTCTGATAATAATTTATTTAGCTTAAATTTCAGTATTAAAATTTTATTATGTTTATCCATAGTTGGGTCTTTAGCATTATCTATATCTAGTTGTCTGATTTGTTCTTCTAATTGTCTTTGTTCATTCTTATTCTTTTTGTTTTGAAAAGCTTGATACGAGATAATGACTCCTCTAATAAATGCTTTGAAGGATTCCCATAATAAAGTGGGCGATATATCTGGTGTATCGTTTGTCTCAAAAAATAGGTCCATCTTTTTTAGATATATACTCCCTTGTGGGTCTTTCAGAATTTGCGAGTTAAACCTCCAGAACGATTTGTTCGTAGACATTCCTTCTAATTTTAAAACGAAAGTTAGCGGGCAGTGATCTGAAATCGTATTGGTGTGATATTTAGGGTTCATAGTATAAGGGATTAGTTTTGTATCCACTAGGAAGTAGTCTATACATGAGTATGTTTTGTGTACCATTGAATAAAACGAGTATTCCCTTCCAGTCGGATTCGCGATCCTCCAGACGTCTGCTATATTTGTATTTTTTATATATGTATTTAAGAGTTCACTAGTTTTAGATTTCATATTACCTCTTGTTTTTGCATCGATTTATCTAAGTACGGATCTAAAACACAGTTGAAGTCTCCTCCAATTATAACATTTTGGTAGTTAAATTCTGCGATTGTATTCAGGATTTTATTAAAAAATTGAGGATTATCAAATTTGGGCGCATATATGTTTACCAAGGTGATTGGCGTAGCATGGATCTCTCCTGTAACTATAAGATATCTCCCTTCCTTATCTGATATAATGTTCTTTGATTTGAATGGTATTCCTTTGCGAATAATGATTGCGGTGCCTCTGGATTTCGAAGTATATGAGGAGTGAAATGTTTGGCCTATCCAATTCGCCCTCAATCTCATCTGATCTTGATGTTTAAGGTGCGTTTCTTGTAGAAAAGTAATGTCCGTGTTATATGATTTCAACTGAGCTAGTATTTTGCCCCTTTTAATTGTTCATTAATACCCCTTATATTCCAGCTACACAGTGTGATTCCTCCCATTTTCTTTTGTTTATCATCTTGCATTTTCTCTGATTTTAATACCCTTATTTATTACGGTGCATCCATACCTCAGGACTCTGGATATTTGGGGGGCGTTTATATTACTAACTTCCTTGGTAGATCCCTTTTGCGATTTTCCTTGAAAAAAAAACACATAGTAGTGACATATTGTGATAAAAATAAAATTGAACAAGTAAAATTACAGTGTCTGAAGTATTCAACACTGTAGTGCGTGTCCCACGCGTCTGTGGGATTCGACATCTATTCGACTTCCGAAGTTGATGTTGTACAATTAGCTCCGCTCCTTTTATTACTCTAAACCTAGGAAGGCGGTGCCATTTCAAAATCAATTATATTTCACCCAATTACACTATATATATATATATATATATATATATATATATATATATATATTTCATTCAGACTTATCAGATCTGTGTTCAGCTACTGTGAAATTTATTTATCTAACACTTTCATCTACTAATTATTTATAATTAGTTATACCTTTGATAATAGTAAGCTGTTAGCTGTAAGGGTTAACCAGAAACAGGCTCCTGGAATTATGCCAGGTGCCTGAGTCTCCTCCCTTCTCCACACGAACTACATAACACTTAACCTTTCAGTATTATCTACTTTAATTCTAAAATTTATTATCTCTATATACGCGCTAGTCAGTCTTATTAGCACATTATTACATTTTGCCCATTATATAGTTCAGGTTAGTTTCCATTTATATTTCTATATTAGTATTGTTAATTATTATTAATTCTCTATATTTTGTAAAGCTGTTGTAAGATCTTAAACCGCCATTTGTCCTTGTAGTGTTTTCCACATTCGACTCTGCTGTTCATCTCTGCGTTGCTTATCGGTCTTTCCTTCATTTTGAACAAAGAATGTCCTTGAGTTGAATTCCAAAGCATCCAAAGGAGATAAGGTGTCTAGACCAGCGCACGTGGAAATGCTCTTCCATTTAAAACTTTTAGAGAATGGTGTTTCTTCCCTTATCTTCAGGTGTTCTATGTGAAGTAATAAAAGGAAAGAAATTGTCCATATCGTCCCGCTGCCTTGATTAATCTTCTGTTTCTGCCACAATCTCTTGGGCAAATTTATAAGATGCGTCCGAATTAGTGAAAGTTTTCTCTTTTCCCTTGAAAGTAATGCGCATCCTGGCCGGATAAAAAATGCCACATCTGACATCTTTAACTCCATGGAGAATCTGTCTTGTCTGTGAGAACTTTCTTCTCTTTTGCACAATCTCATAGGGATAATCCCGGAGGAGTTTGATAGAGTCGTTTCCAAAGGTCATCTTCACTCCGAATTTGATTTTTTTCATCAGCTCTTCAAGTGCTGAAATGTCCCGAAGTTTGACTATGATCTGTCGTGGGTGGGCTGGATCTGCTTGTGATCTTGGATTAAATCTAGGTATTCGATGTGCCACTTCAATTTCCGGTTCCACAGGTAAATTGAGTACATGTTTGATTAAGTTGGCAGTAAACTCATGGGCGTTGTTCCCCTCTGCCCCTTCTGTTACTCCCAATATTCGTAAATTTTGGCGTCGTGAGCGAGCTTCGAGATCAAGACATTTATCTGAGACTTTCGCCAGTTGACTCTTGAGGCTGTCTAGTTCTAGCATTCCCTGCATATCTTCAGCCATTTGATCAACAATTGTTTCCATGTCTTTCATTTCAGTTACATGTGAAGAAACAATTACATGCACAGCCTCAAACTGCTTCTTAGTTTCTACTTCCCCTTTATTAATTCTCCCCATTAGCTCTTCATGCACATCCTCAATTCGTTTTTGTATGATGCCAATGCAGTCAATAACTTTTTGATTACCAGCATTGATGTCCAACATATTTTCCATCAATTTAACATTAATATTTTCCATCATTTTTGAGTTTCCAGCCTCAATATCCTTTCTCAGTTCTCTTACCGAGTTCTTTATCTCCTCCATTTCATTTTTCTCCTTAGTAGCCATCTCAGTCTTGGCTCTTGTAGCCATTCCAGAATCCACTTCAGAGGTCTGTTCTTCAGTTTTCTGTGTTTTCAGCAGTTTTGAGATTGTTCTCTGAGGGCTCTGAGCTGAAGACGGTTTTTTCATTTAAAATCCTTTATCCTCCGTTTTAAATCACAGCGCTTACTGATGACGTCATCAGCGCGACGTCCCGGGGCTCCGGTGAGTTTTTGAATTGGTCCCGACCTCCAGAACCGATTTTAACGCGAAAAATCGTGATTTTACAGCAGCGGAGCTAAAGGTTGCGACTGCTAGTCCAGCATGGCACCACCACAATATTTATACAGCGGTAAAATATCTGGTAACATTTTTATAGTTGATATTGTTCAGAGATTATATGAACAACTTGATGGTTTTCCCCACATAGTTCAAGTAATTCTTTTGTTTGCCTTCTAAAGACATAGAGGAGAACGATAATGATCATTCCAAAGCACACACTTTCAGCAATGGAGCTTTTTTTTCCTATTGAAAAATCTGAGGCGATCAAGTGAACTATTGAACTGATTGAGAGGAATGGTTCAACATGGAGAACAAATCGTCATTACTACTGAATTCAACAGTACAAATTAAATCCACACATCTCTCTATGAACAAAGGAGGGCTTTGGGGATATGATGGGATGATCTGTGTGTACTATTAGTTCCTGAAATAGTGAAAGTCTTCATGTCATTTTCTCTTCCCTGAAGTGTATTTGCCAGGAATTTCTATCACGTGGTACAGCATTCTTGTGGGCTATGTCTGAGTCTGAGTACACACTGTAAATTACTTCCAGGTCCACCAGTCTGGTGATATATAGAGGAGCCAGAAGATGGACAAAATATGCTGCAATAACTCAGCGGTCAGGCAACATCTCTGGAGAAAAGGAATAGGTGACGTTTCGGGTCGAGACCCTTCTTCAGACTGAGGAGCCGGGGAGAGGGAAACTAGAGGCATGGAAAGGCACAAAGAACAAATTAATAAAAGGTCTGAGAAGAACAAATCAAAGCCAGCAACGATGATCAAGGAAAGGTGGAGCCCAGAAGTGTGCAAGGGCATCTGAAGAAGGGTTTCGGCCCGAAACGTCGCCTATTTCCTTCGCTCCATAGATGCTGCTGCACCCGCTGAGTTTCTCCAGCAATTTTGTGTACCTAAGGGCATCCAATGCAAGCTTGGGCTTAATTTGCTTACAATTCATCCATGCATGCATGTTTGGTATATAATGCAGCCTCACTCATATAAAAGCAGGATTTATATGGACCACAAAAGCAAAACCTAAATGGGAACATTCCTGATCAGGACTAAGTTGTTGAATTTAGCACCTGAAAGCAACTGTGATTATTAATTTGTTAGTGGTTATTAATTTATTGTTAAATTTTAATTATTTATGTGTATTGTATTTACAAGCCTATTATTATACTGCAAGTAAGGATTTTATTATTCCATTATCAGTACATAGAACTATTAAACATACATGACTCTTGACTTTTGAACCACAGTTAGGGCCGCTTGTTCCCATGGCAAAAATCTCAACCTACAAATATCAATATTTGCTGTGGGTTTCCTTCCGGCCCTTCACCATTAGATCCGGATATGATTGCAATCTTGCTCCTTGTCCCGACATGCCACCTTAGATAACCCACTCCCTATCACAGGATGCTTTTAATCGACAAGGAATTGGAAAACCTTCAAGAACAAAATGGCTGAAGCTTTGATTCCCACTGCCGTCTTTGGACTTCTACACAATCGACCCACCCCACAAAGCTAAATCTTGATTGTATCCTAGTTCCTCATCTGAGGAAGGTTATTGTACACCTACAGTCACGAGAAACCCATTCTGTTGCACACATAGACCTAGCTGTCTACTCCCTGCTCAGGCATGCATAAGCCACAAGATAGATGCAAAATGCTGGAGTTACTCAGTAATTTCTTACTTCCAGTAAGAAGGGTCTCAACCCAAAACATCACTTATTCATTCTCTCCAGAGATGCTGCCTGTCCCGCTGAGTTGCACCAGCATTTTGTGTCTATCTTCACATCTGCATTGCACCAGCATCTGCAGTCCTTCCCATGCATAAGCCACTTTGTTTATCCAAAATTGAATAACTTATCTCCTAACATAAAACGCCTATTCTAAGATTTAAAAATAAAGGCCATGCTTCAACCTGAAATATCAACTCTGTTTCTCTTTCTGCAGATGCTACTTGACCTGCTGATGTTTCCAACATATTCTGATTTTATTTTAGGTTTGCAGCTTCTGCAGTTTATTTGATTTTCATAATAATAATAATATAATAATAATATATCTTTTATTGTCATTGCACGTCAGTGCAACGAGATTTAGTGTGCAGCTCCACTGATGTACAAGAAAGGTAAATAAATACAATACAATACAATACAATACAATCCTACTTTGATGGCCAGTTTAGAATTATGTTTTGTGACTGAAATGTCAGGATTTTTGAAAACTGGATATAATCTAAAAACGCCTGCTCTTACATGAGCTCTCTTACTGAATTAGATTACTGAGAGACTAAACTAATTTTCCAAGTTTACATTTCAGAATCATTCCAGTAGATGTGGAGAGGATGTTGAATATGGAGAGTGTAGAAGGGTACTGCAGATAGACACAAAACGCTGGAATAACTCAGATGTCTCGACCCGAAATGTCATCCATTCCTTCTATCCAGAGTTGCTGCGTGCTCTGTTACTCCAGCATTTTGTGTCTATCTTCGGCATATCTTCCTACACAAGGTACTGCAGATGCTGGTTTATACTGAAAATAGATACAAAGTGCTGGCGTAACTCAACGGGTCAGGCAGCATTTCTGGAGAAAAAGGATGAGTGATGTTTCGGATCAGGACCCATCTTCAGACACGTGGTGATGTGGAGAGGATGTTTCCAGCAGTGGAAGAGTCTAGGACCAGAGGGCACAGACTCAGTATAAAAGGACATACCTTCAGAATGGAAATGAGGAACAATTTCTCTAGCCAGAGGGTGGTGAATCTGTGGAATTCATTGCCCCTGACGGCGGTGGAGGTCAAGTCATTGGGTATTTTAAAAGCAGAGATTGATATGGTCTTGTTTAGCAAGGGAGCCAAAGGTTACAGGGAGAAAGCGCAGGAGAATGGAGTTGAGAAGGAAAATAGATCAGCCATGATTGAATGGCCTAATTCTGCTCCTATGTCTTACAGTCTTATAGTCAATAGTTAGTGAGAACAACTGCAAATTCTGCCTCCACTGCACCTTAATCCTATATTTATCACCCTTTTCCCCTTTGGAATTAGCACTTAAGAGTGAACACAATCTGAACTCCTATAATGTGTGATCTGTACTAATTTGTCCTGATAATTCAGGAATAGGGAGGGCAGAAAATGCACGTTGCTAGATCAACATCTAGTTCATACAAATATCAGTGACTACCACATGGAAAATAGCTGCTTTGTTAACCACAGGTGAGGCCGGGGATTAGAAGAAAGAAGCTAAGGTTTCTAATTTCACTCGAGTAACAGTAACGGTAGGTAGCAGTAATGCAGGGAAATTGCAGGAAGTAGAACTCAATGTCTTCTGCCACAAAGTGCTGCAGTGACTCTGGAATCTGCTCTTTTAAATGCAAGTGCATTCCATATATGGGTTTGAAATTGCCTTTTGCAAATCGTTCTTTGAGGGGTAGAATCTATCGTGCGGCAGGAGATTTAAAGACCCTCTTTACTGGGAAGCTGCTCACAATTTTAAATGGTCCAACAATTTATCTGTCAAGCTTAGAGAAGCAATAAGTCTGAAGGAAGTGCAAGAAACCTGACAGAAGGATTAAAGTTTCCTTCATTGAGAGAGATTGCTTCAGCCCCTGCAGCACTATTTATCAAAGGTAGATTTCTATCTTTAGCTATGAGCAACACAGCAAAGCATGCATGAAAGGAGGTCACGGTTCATGTCAATGTAGTATCCCATGCAAAAAGATTGAGAATTTACATCTACAAACAATTTTTGCATTTGCATTTATATTTACTGGAGATAATATATACAGCATTGAGATCATGTGCAACAAAACATCTTCTCAATGCCAGCTGCACCTTGATTGTCTTTGCTTAGCTTGGGAAACCTTATCCATTCAAGAGATACCTCATGAAGCAGTGTAGCACTCCATCTGTGTGGAGAGGATGTTTCCACTGGTGGGAGAGTCTAGGACCAAGAGGCCATAGCCTCAGAATTAAAGGATGTACCTTTAGAAAGGAGATGAGGAGGAAATTCTTTAGTCAGACGGTGGTGAATCTGTGGAACTCATTGCCACAGACGGCTCTGGAGGCCAATTCAATGGATATTTTTAAGGCAGAGATGGACAGATTCTTGATTAGTAAGGGTGTCAGGGGTTATGGGTCAAAGGCAGGAGAATGGGGTTGAGAAAAATATAGATCAGCCACGATTGAATAGACTTGAATAGACTGTGGAGTAGACTTGATGGGCCGAATGGCCTAATTCTGTTCTTAGATCTTATGAACTTATGAACTTATCGTCTGCAGAAACCCTGTTCTAATTGACTATAAAATTCAGGTTTGTGCTCATGAACTCACATCCCATGATCTACTTTCCATCAGCTTTACCTGAAAAAGTGAAGAGGTTACTGCTGCTGGTTGGTAAAATAATGCATTCTGGCAAATAAAGCAGTGATCAAATTAAATGGTGCGGCCTTACTATCTGGTGACTTGTCAGATATTATTTGATTGAAAGAAACTAGCAGCGCAATGGTGCAGCTGGTAGAACTGCTGTCTCACAGCGCCAAAGACCCGGTTTCGATCCAGACCTCGGGTGCTGTCTGTGTGAAGGTTGCACATGTGACTGCATAAGTTTTCTCTGCGTGTTCCGGTTTCCTCCCACATCCCAAAGACAGGGTGGTGAATTTGTGGAATTCTCTACCACAGAAGGCAGTGGAGGCAAAGTCAGTGGTTATATTTAAGGCAGAAATAGATAGATTCTTAATTAGTACAAGTGTCAGAGGTTATGGGGAGAAGGCAGGAGAATGGAGTTGGGAGGGAGAGATAGATCAGCCATTATTGAATGGCAGAGCAAACTTGATGAGTCGAATGGCCAAATTCTACTCCTATCACATGATCTTATGACATGTGGGTTTGTAGCTTAATTAGCCTCAGTAAGTTGCCCCCTTGTGTGTAGGGAGTGGATGTGAAAGTGGGATAACATAGAACTAGTGTGAATGAGTGATCGATGATTGGTGTGGACTTGGTGGGCTGAAGGGCCTGTTTCCATGCTGTATCTTTCAATCAATCAAATCAAATATACAAATATTCAAGAGAACAGTAGCTTTTGTGTGATTGAATAGTGGAAATGTGGAGATTGCAGAGAAGTTATACAGATTTTTCCCTCAGTAGGTATGAATACTTAATAGTATTTTTATATGCGAGGAGAAAACTTGATCAGTTAAATGGTCTTTTCTTTTTTTTTAAATAGATGGAAATACACTCGGGATTAGAATCAAAACCAGTAAAGATGAATGATACCACTTAGGTGTATCAGACCCGGGTCCAATTCTGACTACGGGTACTGTCTGTGTGGAGTTTGCACGTTCTCACTGTGACCACATGTGTTTTCTCCAGGTGCTCCCACATTCCAAAGACGTGCAAATTTGTAGATTAATTGGCTTCTGTAAATTGCCCCTAGTGTGTAGTATGTGAAGGTTGGATAACATAGAACTTGTGATCGATGGTCTGCATGGTCTCGGCGGGCCAAAGGGCCTGTTGCATCGCTAAACATTCAAAGTGCAAACAAATAACTAACAAAACCGTGGCACAATTTCTCACCAAAGACACAAATCTCTGCTGTCAATATATGATAATCAATTATGATAAAAGTCCCTTGCTGTAGAATGGTGACGGACTGAATATGCTGCTTCAAATTGATTAAAAGCAAGCTATTTCCCTGCACGTGCAGCTGATGCAGCCAGTGGCAATAATAATGTACTTCACAGCTCTTACCAATAGCCTATAATTCAGATGCTGATAATATACAGTCCAGGTGTATCCCCCCTGGCTAGGGTGGGAGATCTGGTGAATACCATCGCCTTTTGTTTTACATGTTTCTGTTGGGTAAGCTGTCATGAAAGTGCTTACGTGTATGCATGAAAACAAAGATAATCCAATTAAGAATCTGACCACTGACTCCTCCTCAAAGTTCTCAGTCCTACAGCCACTTTAGGACAAAGGGAATATTTGCAGCTTTAATTTAAGGGCATCTAGGATAATCAGTCCATCAAGTTTCAAAAGTAAGGTAACACTGTCAGATTTGAGTTTAGACAGCACAACAAGCTTAGCCAGGTCTGTCTTGACCTTTACGGCTCCCTCCGTTTTTGGATCCATTTCACAGCACATCAAACATAGTGTAATCCAGTCAACCTCAGTGCATTTATTTCCCCATTCAAAATAACACAAGCTTTTGGCAGCATTTTATTTTCTAATGGACGCAATTTCAGGAAAATAATTGTGAGGTGTGCAACAACTTAAACACAGATCAATGGCTTAAATTTTAAACAGATGGTGCGACTGATTTACAAGGATGCTAATTACTTGTGCAATAATATATAAAGGCCGCAAATAAAACCTTTTATTATTACGAGGGATGCCTTTTCCTACCAGCAGAATGCTTCCATTTTTATGCATGTTACTATTTCCTGTGCAGGAAGCCGTTTTCAAAGTTTATAACTTGTGCCTTTCTTTGAGTTTCAATTGCAAACCATTGCATCTCCATAAAGTTGAAGAATCTTTGGCATGCGCAATGTTATTTAATGGTGAGATGTCATGCAATAACCCTGCTGGGCCTTTGGCCCAAAACATTAAAGGAGTCTCCATCTGAACAGATGCTGACTGGCATACTGTGTATTTTTCATCATTTTCTGTGGAAATCTTTTAAAATCCTAGATATCATTTTCTGTTCACAAAGTTATCGAGTACTTATAAGAAAGAAACATAGTGTATGCACTTTGTTTTCAAAGCACTCCTCCAGCATCAGTCAATACAGCCGGGCATTGTCATCAACTCACAACAAAATACTATTTGGATATTTTTCTTGCCCTGTGAAGGCGTTTGTTTTAATTTGTTTGTAGCACCTTTTACTTCTTCAATTGACATGCAAAATGATCAACTGAACTCTAATTCAAAGAATAACTATACTGTTACTGGTGATCAGACTGCTGTGGCATCAGAGCTTTTTTCCCCTTCTCTTGTAATAGAGGAGAAACAATTCGCTTGGGCCAGGATACCAGAGCAAACCAAAGTTATTCCAAAGGGAATATGTGGGGGAAAAAGAGCAGCTCACATTATCAAGGCTTTCAGGGGTGGCACAGTGGCACTGCGGTAGAGTTGCTGCTGTATAGCGCCTGATACATGGGCTCAACCCTGATAGCAGATGTTGTCTGTATGGAGATTGAACATTCTCCCTGTGACCGTGTGGGTATTCTCCAGGTGCTCCAGCTTCCTCCCACATTCAAAAGATGTACAGGTTTGTAGGTCACTTGGCTTTGGTAAAATTATAAATTGTCCCAAGTGTTAGTGTACGGGGTGATCACTGGTCGGTGCACTGAAGGGCCTGTTTCCAGTCTGTATCTCTAAAGTCTCTAAAGTAAAGTCTAAAGTCCAAGCTCATACTAGAGATAAGTTATCAAATCTCCCCGTGGGTCTATATTATCTTCAGCCTACTTTTCCTCATTAGACGTGGACCTTCCCTCTTCTACAGCTCCATTATCTAATCCTGTGCAAAATGATGAAGGTTCCATCAGTCACAAGGATTTGAGAGAATCTAGTTAGAGAATATTTCAAGAGGTTCTTGAACCATGGCACTTAATCCTTGCCCACTAATCCCTATGGCCTACCCAGTGACGCATTTATAAACGAGGAGAATATTGGTATAACATTCTGTTCTGTTTAGGAATGGCAGGGGTCGAAGTGACATCAAGTATGACATTCCCCGACTAACAAAAGTCCTTCTCTCAAACAGATCTCAAATTGGAACAATACTAGGGAATATTACAGCATGAAAACTATTTGCCAGTTCATCAGACCTGTTTTGTGAACGCATAAAATATTCTGCATTTGTCAAATTAACGATTTATATCTATTCTTGGTTGGTCACAGTAACGACTACATTTGTGCAATTAATTGTGCTTTGTTCTCAGGGATCACGATTTAATGTTACAGTGTCTAAATCACTCTCATCCAGCCATTTATGTTTCACTGAAGTGACTAAACAGATGCTTCTAACAGGTTTGTGATGAACTCATATAGGGGTTACTAACTGCACCACTGTGCCATCCAATATTATTAATTGATAAGATGTCAATTTAATTAATCAACTTTCATGTGATGATTACTTTCTATCTTTGCCTTTAACTCTTTTCCTGCTCTCAAATCACCTTTCCAGAGACATTGTGTCTAAGAAGGACGTGCAGATGCTGGAAAATCGAAGGTAGACAAAAATGCTGGAGAAACTCAGCGAGTGAGGCAGCATCTGTGGAGTGAAGGAAATAGGCAAAGTTTCAGGTCGAGACCCTTTGTCAGACTGATGTGAGGGTGGGGGGGTGGGGGGGGGGGGGGGGAGGGGGGAAGAGGAAAGGAAGAGGCGGAGACAGTGGCCTGTGGGAGAGCTGGGAAGGGGAGGGGAAAGAAGGAGAAAGCAGGGACTACCTGAAATTGGAGAAGTCAATGTTCATACCTCTGGGGTGTAAACTACCCAAGAGAAATATGAGGTGCCCCTGTAACTCTGCTCTCACTCCCCATCCCCCCCACTCATAACAAGGGCAGAGTCCCCTTTGTCTTCACCTTCCACCCTACCAGCCGTCACATACAACAAATAATCCTCCAACATTTTCGCCACTTCCAACGGTATCCCACCACTGGCCACATCTTCCCATCTCCACTCCTTTTGGTTTTCCGCAGAGACCGTTCCCTCCGTAACTCCCTGGTCAATTCGTCCTTTCCCACCCAAACCACTCCCTCTCCGGGTACTTTCCCTTGCAACTGCAGGAAATGCTACGTTTGTCGCTTTACCTCCCCCCTTGACTCCATTCAAGGACCCAAGCGGTCTTTCCAGGTGAGGCAGAGGTTCACCTGCACCTCCTCCAACCTCATCTATTGCACCCACTGCTCTAGGTGTCAGCTGCTCTACATTGGTGAGACCAAGCGTATACTTGGCAATTGCTTCGCCCAACACCTCCACTCGGTTCGCAATAAACAACCTGATCTCCCGGCGGCTCAGCACTTCAACTCCCCCTCCCATTCCGAATCCGACCTTTTTGTCCTGGGCCTCCTCCATGGCCAGAGTGAGGCCCACCGTAAATTGGAGGAGCAGCACCTCATATTTCGCTTGGGTAGTTTACACGCCTGCGGTATGAACATTGACTTCTCCAATTTCAGGTAGTCCCTGCTTTCCCAAAACGTTGCCTGTTTCCGTCGCTCCATAGATGCTGCCTCACCTGCTGAGTTTCACCAGCATTTTTGTCTACCTTTCCAGAGACATTGTTGCTTTAGTATTGAATATGAAAAGTATCATTATTTATGTATCGGATCAGACCTAATAGTGATTCCAAATATTTATTTCACAGTGAGCCCTTGGCAAAAGTACACACTGTGCTGCTTTGTCCCCTAATTTGATGATCCAAATTGAAGTTCCAGGATGATTTCATTCACCCTGAATAATGCCAGCCTCTGGAGGCATTGCTTGTTGGATATGTTTTAGCCGTTGGCCTGTGTGCCTAGCTAGGAAAATCCCAGTCACTGTCTTCAGACTTCTACAATTTGCATTGCCTCTGGAGGGTGACATTGTCCAGAGAAATCACTGTTGATTTCTGCTGCCTGGGCATACCAAGGATAGTACCATTGCCCTTGACTTGTTCATGTTATCAAAATCTATCTCAATTCCCCATTCACAAGCTCCAAATGCAATTACTTGTTAGGGCCAGCTGCTCACTTTATTTGTGTCTTCTTTAAAGGCCTCCCTCCTGGTTCTTAGCTAGTCCACTGGTCCTGCCCCTGCTTCTATTCATCTTCCCCCTCCATCCCCATCATGTACAATGCATCGGGTGGTACAGTGGCATTGCTGCCTTACAGCGGCAAGGATCCGGGTTCGATTCTGACTACAGATGCTGTCTGTATGGAGTTTCTACGTTCTCCCTGTGACCATATGGGTTTTCTCCGGGTGCTCTGATTTTCTTGCACATTCCAAAGATGTACTGGTTTTGTAAGTTAATTGGCTTTGGTTATATTCCGGAGGAGGCGCTGTCCTGAACGGCTGCCTGTCCTGCAGCTGTCCATTTTTTTTCACTTCTTTTTTATTATTTTTAGTATGTCAAAGCGTGTAGTCAGGGGGTCCAATCATTTTATGTGTGGGGGGTGGTGGGGGGGAAGGGGGAAACTGCTTTTCAAATCCCTACCTGGTCGGAGGGGCTGCCTTCCTCCGAGCAGAGCCTTCGACCTGTCCTCGCGTCCTACCAGCGGGTCCTGGAGCGACGTTTCCCTGAGGGGACCTGGCCAGAACCTCGGCTTTGGCGGCGGCGCAGCGCTGGAGCGCTGTTGCAGAGCGGGCGATGCCTTTCCTGGGTCGCCGCGCTGGAACTCCAGTATGCTGGGACCGCCGATAAGAACATTGTGGAGCCGCGGTTCTGTGGAGCGGCCAGCTGCGGCGCTGAACTTTACATCCCGGAGCCTGGGATCTCTCACCGAGATCGCCAGTGTGTGGAGTTCTGTCCGGCGCGGTCTGTTGGCTTGGAAGCCGCGGTCTCCGGTGGGAAGGCGGCCGTTCCTGGCACCCCAAGCCGCTGGGGGTTCTCCCGACGCCGGAGCATCATCACCCGGTGAGAACATCGGGCGCCGTGGCGGCGACTGTGGAGGCCTCAATAGGCCCGACTCTGGGTGGACAAGAGGATGGGGACTGGACTTTGTGCCTTGGATGTTTTTGTGTTTTGGTGTTGAACTTCTTGAATGCTACGTTGTGTTTTTATTAGTGTGCTGCAAGGATATCTGAATTTCCCCTGAATAAGGGGATTAATAAAGTAAATCTAATCTAATCTAATCTAATCTAATATTGTAAATTATCCCTAGTGCGTAGGATAGTGTTAGTGTATGGGGTGATTGCTGGTCAGCACGGACTCGGGGAGCCGATGGGCCTGTTTCGCTAAAGTCTAAAGTAAAGACAAAAGTCAAATGCAGTGCCCATGCTACGTTTTTCAGTTTGACATGGTGGTAAGGACATAAAGTGAAGTAAACAAAATCTTAAAATGCACTGAAACAATAAACCTGTCTTAAAGTGCCAGTTACACACAGCATTAAAGTGAATTGTCATAGGTCATTTCTTCTTTAAATCTGACACATATTTCATGCAGTCCCAACGACCAAAGTTTCCCTTCCTGGTTTCTCAATGGATACGGTTTCCAATGTTCTGGAAGTTACGTTTACTTTGAAGTCATAAAACAATCAAAGCAAGTGGAATTACTGTAGACCGTCCTTGGAGATACTCACTGTCGTTAAAACATCCAAACAGTGACACTCAGTCCATTTTAAATCCCCTGCTTGCCACTTCCCCACCTGTTGAGGGTTAGAATCACGTCTTCAAAGGTTAGAGTTCCCTCAGATGATGAATACTCTATAATAAATTATCTTTCAGCTGGAATAAAAATAGCTTTTGGTGCATTGGAAGGTTACCCTGCTTAACATAACTTCTGCGCCCTCCTTTGCAATCAATATAGATTAGCTGCATATTCATTTGACAGCTATGAGTATTATCTTCACTCACCAGACTGGTGGAAAATATTTTGACTCCATGAAAATATTAAAATAATTTTCGACTTTAATTAGCTGCTACTTTTCCAGTTTTGCACATTTCAATGGCAGGTGCTGCAAATTGCATACAATTTTATCTACCGTACCTTTATTGTCGTCTTTCGAATTCCCCTCTTTACCACACACCATTCCCAGACAGAGGAGTCCTGTTGTGCAATTCCGCCACTGTACCCTGCAGCCTAGCATTAGAAAAATTGCCCTGCCTCCCACATGGAAACTTTCATGAGATTGATGTTAACCGTGATGGAGTTGTTTAAATGCACCATGGAGTGCGGTGCTCGTATAGACAGGCCAGACAGAGCTAGCGTTCAATTTTTCTTCACACTGAATCAGCTGATCTCAGGGCAGGAATGGAAGCACAACAGTAATCGTGCTCTTCACCTCAGGCCAATGACCCCTACTGGCTCCACTGGTGCACGAGTGTAAGGAATTACAGAGAATCTACAACAGTGCGCAGGTCAACTCAGTGAGTCTTTGTTAATGTTTATTCTCCTGGTCTCAGTTCCATCCCACAAACTCTAATCATATGGCTCCTGTGATGCTGCGGCAGATACTGCTGCACAAAATGTGCCTGTTGATGAAAGCAAATCTCGAGGAAACATAAAACGAGTGGACAAAGCAGCGCAGTTTGTACTTTTGCCATGGTGGAGGGGGCTCACTGTGAAAGAAAAAAATTAGGAATGGCTGTTAGGTCTGATCCAATACATAAATAATGATCGTTTCCTCCACAGTGTGAGAGAGCAATGTCTCTGGAAAGGTGATTTGGGAGTTGGAAAAGCTTTAAAGGCAAAGATAGAAAACAGTCATGACAGAGAAGTTGATTAATAAAATTGGCATCTGATCAAGTAATAATATTGGATGACACAGTGGTGCAGCTGGTAGAACTGCTGCCTCACAGCATCAGAGACCCTGGGTGCAAATAGGACATGTGTGTCGTCTGTGTGGATGGAGTGAGCACATCCTCCCTTTGCTTGCGTTTCCTCCGGGTGCTCTAATTTCCCCTCATATCCCAAACAACTTGGAAGTTGGTAGATTAATTGGCCACTGTAAGTTGTCCCTCGGGTTTTGGTGAATGGCAGAAGCTGAGGGCAGTTGATAAGTATGTGGGGAGAATTAAAAAATGAGATTAATGTAGGATTAGTGTTGATGGCAAATGTGGACTCAGTGGACTGAAGGTCCTGTTTCCTTGCTGTATGTCTCCATGACTCTAATAGAAAGTACTGAATCATGATTACTATTCTCCCCATCGCCTGGAATGTCACAAGGCAACATTTTTCTTTAATTTCTCATCAGATTGGTGCAGAACAAATGCAAAATCAGAAAACACGTAGACTTGTGTGTCATGACAAAGCTACCATGTTACAATTCTCGCAC
Organism: Amblyraja radiata; assembly: GCF_010909765.2. Taxonomy (NCBI): domain Eukaryota; kingdom Metazoa; phylum Chordata; class Chondrichthyes; order Rajiformes; family Rajidae; genus Amblyraja; species Amblyraja radiata. The sequence goes on along the minus strand of NC_045960.1, from coordinate 34,533,435 downwards.
TTGAACATCTTGCACACTGCTTATTTCATTAGAAAGAGTCAGAACAGCTTCATGGAACTAGAGCCAACCATGCCAGGCACCAAAACCAAACAACAGATGGCATCAGGACAACACCGGCGTATACTACCTGGAAAGCCCTAAACTGGCCAGCAGAAGGTGCAGGTGTATGTCAATAATACACTGCCCTTGCTCCTGAACACCTGTGACCCATTATTCATCATGTGAAGTATTTTCCTCAGCACCCAACTGAAAGTTCAGATATGCCAGCATTTAGGCTTTTATTTGCAAGGGCGAGATCATGAAACACTGTATTAACAGGAGGCATGCCTCTATAGAGAAGGGCATCCAAGTGATCCAACAGCATCTCTTAAATCCAATGCCTTCAACAACTCACACACTTGAAATTGCTTTTACGCAGAAGGACAAGGACAGCAAGTGCATGAGATCACCACCACGTGGAACATTCGGTCCATGTAACACATTGGAAATAGATTGCTCTGTACTACAAGATCAAGTCAATTACCATCATGCCCCGGCTAAAAATCTCTCTCCACCGGCATTAAGGGCCTGTCCCACGAGCATGCGACTCCATGCGGCAAGCGCGACCTAAAGGGCCTGTCCCACGAGCATGCGACTCCATGCGGCAAGTGCGACCTAACGTGGTCGCTTGAGCCGTACGGCCTCGCAGGGCCGGTCCCACTTCAATCGCCGGAGCCGTATGGAATTGTGCGGAGCTGGTCCCGACATCGCGCGGGGCTCCGAAAAACTGACCGTGTGTTCAAAAATTCCGCGCGGCAACGGCCTGCCAGCCCGCAGCCGCCTCGACGACGTACGCACTGCCTCGACGCCGTACAAGTTCGCTCGAACTTCATGTCACTCACTCGACCTCCGCACGGCCCCCGCTTCTGGTTTGGTCGCGCTTGCCGCATGCAGTCGCATGCTCGTTGGACAGGCCCTTTAGGTCGCGCTTGCCGCATGCAGGTCGCATGCTCATGAGACAGGACCTTTACTGTCAAACAAATGATTGCTGCTCACCAGAGCTCGTTGTGCCCTAATTGGCTTCCACATTAACTGCTATAAAATAATTTCAATGCTTGGTGGAATTTCCAGGCCCACTATTTTAAGTTGAAGGTTCCAGTTCCATCATTGAATTTTGATTAGAATTTTGAGCAGTAATGTCTTCGCACTGGCAGTATACTATAGCGTTTGCTGAAGGATCTTCTGCATCCAAGAGGCTGAGGCCCTCATTAGCAAACCTTCAGGCATTTAATAGATCGGGCAGTATTACTCTAATCAAAATGAGCGACAGCAAGACAAGTGTTGCTTACATTTAAGAGGTGTTAGCCACCTTTAAGTGCATTATAGAGTCTTAAAATTAAGTACATCAATAATGTTTATGATATTTGGTGGTTATAATTACCAACTGGCAATGCATTATTTGGTATTGGTATTGGTTTATTATTATCATTTGTGCAGAGATGTGGTAAAAAACACTGTGTTGTATGCTATCCAGGCAAATCATACCACACATGAGTACAATCAAACCGTACACAAGTACAACAGGTAGTGGCAACAAGAAAAATATGTGTTGGACTTGGGAGAATATAGAACGCATGTGGAGCACAGTCTCCCCCTGCTAACTCAGACTCAACCTCTCTCCCTACGAATGCTGCATGGCTGTTTTTAGCTGCAGTAGACCTCCAGGACATGACCTCAGGAAAGGAGTAGGGAGCTGAAAGTGAGCGAGCAAGATGTTGGGGAGATCTATAAGGCAATTGATCACACAATGCTCTTTGGAGAGTCAGTGTGTGTGAGGAGCTGCTACATTTTCTGCATTTAATAAACAACCTCCCCACAGCTTTTCAAGTGCACAGTTTTCATATTTACTGTGTCACTGTCATTGCTTGACTAAATGGTTCTATCATATTACAGAAGCCAGTGATCGCTAATTAAATAGTTAATTATTCATGGTGCTTTTCTATTTGCATGGCAGACACATGTTGGGATACGAGTTATTTGAGGTTTATGAATCTTAAAAAATAAGGATTCCTTGATAAATTAACAAAGGGGCCCAGGGGTTTCATTAAAAGGTGGCTGGAGGCTGCCAGTTCCAAAGAAAACCATTGTTGGCTCTCAAGCTTTTTTAAACCTGCTTGGGCCAAATGACTTGGGCCTGGTGCATGTTACTTTTTCCTCAGGCATTGACTAGAACAAATTAATGAAACCCCTGTTGTCTGCTGCAGTTCTTTCATCCCTTCCTGGTTTCTCCAGTGGTTTGCAAAGACAGTTCACAAGGGGAAATGGTTACGGTGGAGGAGGGGGCAGGGGCAGTGAGACGGAAGAGGCCTTGTTCCAACCCTTCGAACAGAAGACTGGAAATAAACAACAATTAAAGGCAGTCAGATCATTGGAATAAAGAAAGATACGCAAAGAGCAAAGAAGAATTACAATGATGGAAATCAGCTGGGAAGCCTCACTCGTCTCAATCTGCTCACCTCTAGACGGCATAGCTTAAAGGTGAGAGGGGCAAAGTTTAAAGCAGATGTGTGGGGAAATGTTTTTACACAGAGGGAGCTGTGTGCCTGGAACACGGTGCCAGAGTGGTGGTGGAGGCAGATACAATAGTGGCATTTAAGAGACTGTTGGGTGGGCAGATGGATTTGTAGGGAGTGGAGGGACATGGTTATGTGCAGGCAGGTAGGAGTTGGTCTTTGCATTATGTTCAGCATTGACACTGTGGACCGAAGGGTCTGTTCCTATGCTGTATTACACTATGTTCTATGTTTTGTGTTCTATGCTCTGATGGAATCTGGTACTTCAAACTAAACACAGACCCATAACTTTAAACTGGCTCAAAACTTCTTCTCATTCTTATTGACTCAAACTTTAGATTGAACGTCCCACTTTTGACTTTTCTGCATAGGTAAAGTATAAAATTGCAGATTTTTTAAATAACTGACTCCAAAATGACAGGATTCCAAAGTGATGTTCAGTTTTAAAACGTCACCACACATTACTAAATAATCAGAGCCCAATTCTTTTGAAATTGATAAAATGATGCATAAATTACTGCTCACACAGAAGTGGATATCAGCCAAGCAGTCAATGGTGCAAACGCAGTGAAGGGGTCAATAAAGATGTTTTAACCTCATTACTGGATAAAGAACTTAATTTGGCTCATGTCCTTGACATGATTCATGTCTGAAATCAGCTGGCCTGGGGAGGGGTGTGGTATGTAGTGGACATTTAAAATGGAGCATGCAACTCAGTCACCAGTTTCTATCCCCAATATGTCTAAGTACAAAATTAGACAACATTGTAAGCAAGAAGCTCACGTATGAAGATAGTCTCAAAAAGCTGGATCCAGAGATGCTACCTAACTCAGCGGGTCAAGTAGCATCTCTGGAGAAACGGAATAGGTAACGTTTCGGGTCGAGACCCTTCTTCAGACTGAGAGTCAGGGGAGAGGGAAACGAGAGAGAAAGGTGCAGAGAACAAAGGAATGGACCATTGTGGAGTCCACAACGGTCCATTGTTGGCTGTGGAGAAGTATGAATATGCAGCTCGAGTATGAACATGCAGATCAGTTACTACTGGAGGACACCAGAGGATTACCTCCCGCAGTGCTTTAATTCCATCCTGAAATCTTCAGCGATCAACCATGTCAGTTCAGTGGAGGGACTAGCAAGGTGCAGAGAGGTTGTTGTTGGAGAAGAAGAAAAGTAAACAGGACACAGACCATCTCTTCAAAAGCAGATGGGAATTAGATGCAAATATAGGAAACAGAGGCATCTGGAATGAAGAAAGATCAGTGAAAATAGAGGCAGAGCAGAGCTTTTTTTAATATTTGTTTGGTTTCCTTGGGAAGCAAGAGTAGTCAGAGATTTCTTCTGGGCCTCCCCCCAAAAAAACCCTAGGCTCTCATGTGCTGAGTTTTCTCCCTCTTGGCTTGGATTCATCACATACAGCATTTATTTCTAAACAAACCACACCTCAGGCTTCAGCCTCTTGAGGCCTTATTTTAACAGGCTGGCAGCTGCTTTCTGCTGAGCCCACTGTTTTGATCAGGAAGTCAAAAAATTGTGGCTAATGGGGCTTCTGGCCTTTAAAATCAGCCATGTCTGCCTGCTTCTTTCCTCAGGCCCAGCGTAACGCTCACTCTTCTGCTTACCCACAGGAGTTCAAAACCAAGTCCCGTGACTCTCGCAACTTTGGATCATGTTCCCAAGTAGCCATGTAAGCTCATAAAGGAAAGCAGACAAGAAAAGATCATTGTGACTCTCCAGAGATAGAAATGCTCAGGCTGTAAGGGAAGTCGCTTTCGGGTTATCTCCTGGTACGGTTGTGGAATAGTAGAAGTAGACAATTGCTACCCCATCCTACTAGCAATGGGGCGGCATCTGAATGATGGCCACAATCTTAATGACAAAATGTCTAGTTGGATGAAATTAAAGAAGTCTGATATAATGCCTTGATGATTCTGGAGTAATGAATAATTCTGGGAAAAGACAGGATGGCTCTCAGTACGATGTGTTCTCTCTCTACACAAGTTCTAAGTGATAATTTCTCTCTCTACGCAAATTCTATTAAACTAACACACGATTCTTTTCTCTTAATCTGTATAATTCTCAAATTCATATTTTTTATTCTGCCCTCATGTTTCTTTCGCGTATGTGTTCTGGAGAACTGTCGAATTGAAAGGTTGGAACGGAATCTTATCAATCTTGTGATTTTGATTAATATTCTACATTCAATGCAAGTGTTTACATTTGCCTTTACCTTAATAAAATAGATAGAGAATAGGGAAAAAAATACTCTTGGACTGTCTATCGGTGATTGAGAATTAAATGATGCATTTTTCTTTTAAATTGACAACAGATAAAGAAAAGCAATGTAATTATAAAATTCAAGCTCTAATGTGAATATTAACTCAATGTTTTAAAGAGCATTGTTCATGAGAGAATCTTCACAACGACACTACATGCTGAAGGAAAGTTAGCCATGGAATGCATCTTGTTTGAAACTATTCTCATCACCATTCTGGTAGAGACATGAATTCAGCAAAAAATCGATCCAAAGAATTGGGTTTAATATTCATGTTCCAATGTCCCATGGAACAACTTTAATGCCTGCATGGTAGAAATTTTGTTTTATCACCCAAACACTTAAAAGTACCTGCAATGTTAATCGAAACATCAACCTGTTTGTGGTTGACAGTTCTCCTAAAATTTCTAAGAAATTTGATCTGAGTGTATTAAACATTCGTTTATGGCTGACAGCTATCTATTTAAACTTATATCCAGGGATTTATTTTTTGTAGCTTTTTTGTGCATTGGAAGAAATTAATAAGAAGTTTATTTTTCTGTTGTTTGACTTCCACTTGGTGGTGGAAAATGAAATATTCCTGGCTACATTTCGGTGATCCTATCAGGGAAGCAAATCTCTTATGCAAACATTGGTACTGGTTATTTAAAGTGACATGGCTGTAAGCTACATGTTCTGCTTAAGTTAAACCAAATAATCTAGGTGCAAGTTTATGCCTTCCACTAAATTATATTTTTATTGCTTGCTAGACAGGTTCCATTAGTCAAGGGCTCCTTTGATGCAATGTAAGCACTGTTATACTAAACTGACCAATAAACAGTTTTATAGCCACTGTTATTTCAGCACACCCTAATGAGGGAACATGGTTTTGGGCACTGCCAGTGAAATGACAGTGAATATAATCTTCAATACACGTGTCTAAATTGACGCGTCTTGAAACAAAGAGGATATCCATACCCAAAATCAATTTACAGTGAATTTACTCTAAATTTTTCTAAATTGCAACCATTTTCTGGTAACTGTTTACCAAGCTGTATTATATTAAACCTGATTTTGTCAATTTAAGTCGCTAATTGTATTATAATAAATCAATGTCACACTTAATTTCCCTGGATTCCCATAATTCCAAGAATTATATCGGAAATGTTAAGTAACACATTTGTTTTCATCTCTGAAAACAATTTTGCACAATTTGCTCCACCCTTCTGCTATGCATCCTTTTGCAAGAGTTATTTAATCAGATAGCTGATTATTGATAAATAGATTAACCTTTTCATATATATGCAACAAAAAGAAAACAATTTCATTTTGAGAAACTTAGTTGGTGAACATATCAATGATATTTACACTGTCAGAATCTCTATCTGTTCATTTCCAGGTGATTTCACAGAGTTGTTCCAGACAGAAAAAAACTATAGCTTTCTCTATCATCAGTTTGAAATTTCACGGAATCTTCACTAAACACGTTACAACTCTTTGCTCATTTCTGTCTGTAGCTCAAGCCCTTTGTCCCTTATTTTATTAATGGTATTTACCCCCAATTGTGTGATCGGGCACCAATCCCTTCCCCTTGTAATGCCAAGAAAGATTTGAAGACATTGATAAGATCAGATAAATAAGATTAACATCCGTTGCTTTAAGCTGCTTTTGCAGACTTCAAGCTTTGAGCATTTATGGTATTACATCAAGCAATCTGCAGTTGTGGTTAACTCATTTCTATTTACAAATATTTATATAAAGCCCTAAAATGATGGTATGGTATATCTTTCACTGAAATGTCTTTACTAATGCACAGAGTAGTAAAACCATTCATAGAATTATTCCTGAACTAAATGAACATTCTTTCACCTGAAAGGACATGGCCTAGGGAATTAACAATGTGAACAAGTCCATCCTCTCTAGCATTTAATTCTAGCATTTACTGTTAACTAGGGCCCGCTGCTAAATGAGAGGAAATGGAGCGCTGATATTTAGTATTGTGGGAAGAGCCAAGGGCAGTCAGCCAGACTTACAAATAACGTTGCCACAGTTAATGTTGAATCTTCCTTATTTCTGCTGATGAAATCTAAATCTAGCATCTTGGCCCTCACTTAAACAAATCTGCTCTGAATTTATACCCGTGTAGTAATTGGTTCATTCTTTCCAATGCCATTATGTAAACATAGAGTAAATCACCATTGGAATCAATATTTATGACCATCTTTAGCAAGTGAAGCTATAGATGCAAGATCACACATTTATACTAATGAAAATAAGCTTACATTTACTTACCGGAATCTCAGGACCTTATGTGCAACCTTTTCAAGGAAAACCCATATTCCTCTTTTATTGTACCATCTTCAGAGTAATGATTACAATAGGAAAAAAAAACAAGTCCATTTTATTGTAACATAGTAGTTAGATAGTCAATACATGTGATGCTCTGAAATTATACTCCAATTCAGTTTCAACAATTCCTAATTTTATAACTCTTACTTTCTACTTTAGAGATAATTTAGAGATTCAACGTGGAAACAGGCCCTTCAGCCCACCGAGTCCACGTGGACCATCAATCACCTGTACACTAGTTTTATGTTCTGCAAATTTGGGACAATTCACAGAGGCCAATTAACCTCCAAACATCTTTGGAATGTGGGAGGAATCCAGAGCACCCAGAGAAATCCACGTAGTCAGAGGATGAACATACATACTCCGCACAGACAGCATCCGTAGTCAGGATTAAACCGGGGTCTCTGGCACTGTGAGGCAGCAGCTCTACTGCTGCGCCACTGTGCCCCTGTTCCTTGAGCAAAATATCTATAAGGGGTAAACATGCAAACAATACACTTTTGTATTGCTAATCAAACTCAGTTCAGATGGCCTTACTAATCTTATTTATCTGATCCGCTGTTACTTTTTTTTCCACAGTACCAAGAGGAGAGGTAAAACAACTGTGGAGATGAAAAATAATTTATTTCTTTTCCACAGGACCAATGTAATAATTTCTCTCTTTATTTTAATTATTTTATTTCCTCTCCTTTTACAAGAAGGTCACATTGGAAAACTCCTGTGTAACACTTGCCCACCAGAAGAGTTTAACATTTAAAGGGCCGAATGGCCTTCTCCTGCACCTATTGTCTATTGTCTATTGTATTCCAGGACTATTCCCTTACTGTTATTCCTGGGCCTACATATCACCAGATCACGTCTGACCTTGAAGTCCTAGACTGCTTCCATCTCCAATATTCTGCAGCTCCCATCCTCTCATCCATTTTAATGGATCATACTTATCATTCCTGCTTCAGTGCTCCCTCAAACTTGGTCCACACTTATCCCATATCTACCAGTTTCCAGTCGTCCTGACACTGTCTGCCTCGCTGTTTTCATTTTCTCCCTCAATTATTATGTTCATAAGGTCATGTGAGAAGAGCAGAATTAGGCCATTCAGCCAATCAAGTCTACTCCGTCATTCAGCCAGTCAAGTCTACTCTGCCATTCAGCCAATCAAGTCTACTCCGCTATTCAGTCATGGCTGTTCTATCTCTCCCTCCTAACTCCATTCTCCTGCCTTCTCCCTATAACCCCTGACTAATCAAGAATCTATCTATCTGCCTTAAAAATATCCATTGACTTGGCCTCCACAGCCTTCTGTGGCAAATAATTCCACAGATTCACCACCATCTGATTCAAGAAATTCCTCGTCATCTCCTTCCTGAAGGAATGTCCTTTAATAGTCATAGACTCTCCCACTAGTCAAAACATCTGCTCCACACCCACTCTATCCAAGCCTTTCACTATTCGGTAAGTTTCAATGAGGTCCCCCCTCATTCTTCTAAACTCCAGCAAGTACAGGCCCAGTGCTGTCAAACGCCCATCATATGTTAACCCTTGCCATGAAATGCCCCAAATGCATAACTGGGATTTTACTTAACCTGTGGGTATCCATGCTCTCCATTTCATGAGTATTTCTAGAATACAGCCTATCATTCGTTTTTCTTGGTTTTAGATCACCATCTTGAATGAAACAGTAATAACGCTGTGTAGTGCGTGGGTCTCAAAAGGAAGCACGGTCCAGTGTTTTGAGAGGCACCTTTTATTATATTCCTCCCGGTTGTAGGGAAGACCAAACAAGAGAAAGATGGCACCCAAACCCCTGCCTTTAAACCCTCTGGCTAAGGGCCGCCTCCGGACTGAACCACTCCCGTGCCGAGGGGTTCGACAGTGTGATGGCACGACCCTTGGGAGCCGCCACAGCTGTAACATTGTTCTTAGGCACACATCAGGACTACATTTGGTGAAATTACACTCTACCAGTGTAATTTTCCATTTATTTAATGGGCAAAATTCACAGGCTGGAGTAATTTTGTGAAATGCACCCACAGCATGTTCCTAGGGACATGACAACAGAATCTCTATCCCAAGGGACAAAAAAAGTTGGCTACATTCAGAGAAGTACAGATACCACAATGAATAAAAGTCTGTGAAATAATTATTACATTGTTACTGTAAAAATTGCATTAAACATTTGAAATTAATTTATTTTTGAAGGTTAAATTGCTGCCTGAAACCTTTTAAACAGATAATGCATTTTAAAATCCACCCAGATGGATTTGATTTTTGATAGACCTTAAAGGCTTCCTGTGCCATCTCCTAAATCATTCTAAATATTCCTATTAAAAATCTTCACAAAAGTGTACTTGTGGAAGGCTAATTAAGGAAGGCCACTGTCTTAATCTATAGAAAATGTTTCATTTATTAAAGAATGCAAAGGAAGCTTGAATAAGAAGCCTTCTCTAAAGCTTTTCATAGGCTTTCCACAAAAATATTTAGACGGTGCAAAGGGTTGAAATGCTGTATTTTTTCTTTCATTTGCTTTTGAAGCATCATTGCAGAGTAAAATACAGAGAGGTGAAAAGTTCGACAGAAAAACAATCAAATGACATAGAACTCGATCAAATAAACAGCATAGAAATGTATTCCAAGCATTTCATGTTGGCTTTAGTGCTCCACTCAAATCACCATTTAACTATTTTAGTATTACCTTCCATTCCTTTTTCACTTACCTTCATATCTACCTTTCCCCTTTAAATGTTTCTATGCTCTGGTCAAAACAAAAAGACACACAAAAATGTATGACACACAAAATGTAGCTGAAATATACAATATTGAAGGGAGACAAAGTACATGCATGAGAAGGTACAGTGGGTCTGCTGGCTTACAGCGAACACAATCAGAGAATGGGGGAGAATGGGGGAAACTATTTATTCCCCACTTTGAATTAAAATGAAAGGGTGGAAAGTGGTAGAAAATACCAGGCTTAATATTTTATTACATGTTATCTTGAATTTGGTCATGGTGAGGAGATTAAATATCCTGACCCTGGTTCTTTCCATCAGCTATTTGCACACAATTTGTTTTTTCTTGACTCGCATCCATAACAGAACAAAAAACATTCTGTTGAACAAAGTTTATTGATCTGCACCTTATGGAGTCCACATTTACGTCAAGGGCTATAAATGATGCATTTCCAGAGGAATTGCCACAAGTCATTCACAATATGCATGTGAAGATAACCTTTTATATTGTCATTATTTTATTTGTCTGAACTATAGGCCTCATATGTTTCTCTGTTTATATGTTTAGCCTCCCAATAAGCTCATTTTTAACATACTATGGCTGTGAAATATATATTTTTTAATTTGACTACATGTTTCCTTTTGCCATGTTCGTACAATAGTAAAGGAATGATCATCATAAATATTGCTGAAACTATACAGTTTACATTTCGTCTCAACTGCATTAGCGGTGTTTATGCGTATAATTCAAAAGGAGAAATGGCCAAATAAAAACTGACCAGTAATACAACAATTTAGATGAAGGGATTAAAAGTAACATTAGCAAATTTGCAGATGACACAAAGCTGGGTGGCAGTGTAAACTGAGGAGGATGCTATGAGAATGCAGGGTCTCTTGGACAGGTTGGGTGAGTGGGCAGATGCATGGCAGATGCAGTTTAATGTGAATAAATGTGAGGTTATCCATTTTGGTAGCAAAAACACTAAGGCAGATTATTATCTAAATGCTGTCAAGTTGGGAAAAGGGGAAGCACACCAGGATCTGGGGCTCCTTGTTCATCAGTCAATGAAAGTAAGCATGCAGGTACAGCAGGCAGTGAAGACAGCAAATGGCATGTTGACCTTCATAACGAGAGGATTTGAGTATAGGAGCAAAGAGGTCCTTCTGCAGTTGTATAGGGCCCTAGTGAGACCACACCTGGAGTATTGTGTGCAGTTTTGGTCCCCTAATTTGAGGACGGACATTCTTGCTATTGAGGGAGTGCAGCGTAGGTTTACAAGGTTAGTTCCCAGGATGGCGGGACTGTCATATGCTGAGAGAATGGAGTCGCTGGGCTTGTATACTGTGGAGTTTAGAAGGATGAGAGGTGATCTTATTGAAACATATAAGATTATTATGGGTTTGGACACGCTAGAGGCAGGAAACATGTTCCCGATGTTGGGGGACGTCCAGAACCACAGGCCACAGTTTAAGAATAAGGGGTAAGCCATTTAGAACGGAGACGAGGAAACACTTTTTCACACAGAGAGTTGTGAGTCTGTGAAATTCTCTGCCTCAGAGGGCGTTGAAGGCCGGTTCGCTGGATACTTTCAAGAGAGAGCTAGATAGGGCTCTTAAAGATAGCGGAGTCAAGGGATATGGGGAGAAGGCAGGAACGGGGTACTGATTGGGGATGATCAGCCATGATCACATTGAATGGTGGTGCTGGCTCAAAGGGCCGAATTGCCTACTCCTGCTCCTATTGTCTATTGTCTATTGTCTAATTTGAAATTGAGTGGAAATAAGGGCCCAGTTTTTGGAGATTAAATCCCAATAATTCCCTGCAGAAGGTCCATCAAATTATGGATTACATATATGCACCCAAGAATTGTATTGTATTGTATTCAAATTTATTGTCATTGTCTCAATTAGAGACAACGAAATGAATTTCCCTTTACAATCAGTATCATAAAAATAAATAAATAATAAATAATAAAACATATTAAAAATAAAATAGAATTTAAAAAAAAGCACAAACACAGAAAGTCCACGACACAACATAACACAATGGCACAAAGGTGAGGAAGGCACCATAGTCCAGCCAGCCTCCCCTCCGATCTTCCCAGATGTTCACCCGTGGTCGGGGCCTTCCGAGCACCCGCAGTCGCCACCCCGGGCGGCCCGATGCTCAGGCCCTCTCGCCGGGCTGATGGAACGCCGACGCCGAGCCCCGACGGTGAAAATCCTCCTCAGCGGCCCGGACCTCCCGATCAGCCGCCTCCCACCGGAGTCCGCAGCTCCCGAGTCCGCAGGCCGAGCCGGGCAGAGTCGCAGGACCCCACGATGTTTGTCAGCGCCACCCGCGTTGGGAGCTCCGCGAACCACAGCTCCAGGATGTCGGTGCCGCAGGCCCAGCACTCCGGGCTCCAGACGGCGATCCCCGGTAAGGCATCGCCAGCCCCGCGATGTATCAGCGCTGTCCCGCCGCTGCTGGAGCTCTGGTCGGTCCAGGCAGGAAAGGTCGCGCCAATCCAGTAGGTAGGCCGCTGGGGGGGGGGGCGAGGACGCGACTAGAATAATAGTCGCGTCCTCTCCAGGAAGCGACTGAAGGACGGTATCCCCCTTACCGTATCCTCTTCCCCCACATTAAAACATTAAAAAAAACATAAAAAACACACTTCAACATAACAAAAAAAACAAAAAAACAAAAAGATACCGGGCTGAAGGTGGAGGCAGCTGGCACCAGCACCACCGGAAGTACAACACAAAGTACAATGTTGAAGTCGTGACGTTTCTGGGCATTTCACTGGACCTTGATACACATGGCAATAATAAACCAATCATATTTCGCTTAGGCAGCTTACAAACCAGCAGTATGTACGTTGACTTGTCTAATTTCAAGTAACCCCTGCATTCCCTCCCTCCCCCACCCCCGCCCTAGTTGGCCTACTAGTTCCACTGTACCCATCCCTATATCCCTTCATTGTTACCTCTTCAGACTGTATCAATACTGATTATTCTGTGAGCTTCATGTGAACAGATAACCTCATTGCACCTTCGTCTATTTCAATAAAGCCTTATGAACGTTGATTTCTCAAATTTCAAGTAACTCCTGCATTCTCTCCCCCCCCCCCCCCCCCCCTTCATCCCCTCCTCTCCCACCCTAGTTGTCCTTCGAGTTCCACTGTTCACATCCTTGTATCCCTGTCGTCAGCACATCTTCCCCAGCCAACAATGGGCCATTACGAACTCCACCCTTCCTGAGGTAATCCGTTGCCAACAAAGATCCTATAGCAAGCAAGATAGTCCACTCAATTAAAAAGACGTAGTATGGTCATGGGCAGATTCATGGGTAAATTTCGGCCCCATTTCCGTAACCGGCTTCCGTCTCCGCCATCTTAGTCCACCATAGAATACCAGTGCGGAGACAGAATCTGGTTACGGAAACATCCTCGTAAAAATCAAAGATCATTGGTAAAAATCTTCTTCTCATTTTCTTTCTGCCTCTTTGCCTCACAATAAAAAGCAAAAAGATGCCTATGTTCCTTCCACAACATGTGCGAAGTCTGGACTGGATCAGCACGGCCGGGACGCCAGGGTAAAGTTGCAGGGAGGTTGCAATGTGTTTTTATATAATGTTGCCCCTTGTCTGGGCCTTGTGTCCGAAATAACGTTTAGCATTATATATACAAATCTGGAGAAATATAGATGTGTGTGTGTTATATGATTATATACATCTATATCACATTCATATATGTGTGTAGACAAAAGTGCTGGAGAAACTCAGCGGGTGCGTGTTCGATTTTCCGTCATCTGCAGTTCCTTCTTAAACATATATGTGTGTATGTGTGTTTTTTCCTACACAATCTAATCAGTTGTATGGTCGCTGAATAAAACCATCCTTAAGTTATACATCGTTTTTTAATCTAGCTCAAAACATATTTTATTTTGTTAAATACTTCATTTAGATAACCCCACCATTACAGACAAATCTAATTTCACTCTCTGCCTATTGGGAAGACCAGACCCATATTATTGTTGAAAAACAATTCCATAGACACAAAAAAAGATTAAGGAACATTAAGGAATATTCCAAGATTCCAAGAGCAGAGCAACTGGAATCTTCATATTGCTATTATTTTCCAAATACCGCAGTAGTGAACAGTGTGATTAGATGAATTACAGAGTGCAAGAGTAATACAAGGATCAACTCAAACTCAAACACAGCACATGAGCCATTTAAAAAGAAAAGCTTTTAAAAAAAACATTAGAAAAAGACAATTAACAGAATCATAATTTGTTAACATATTTATCAACATTTAACAGAATTATGAATGAACCGAATTATGAATCTAACCCTATATCACACACACAAACTGTTGCCCCGCAACGCCGAGAGGGATTTACAAAGTTGGGTCAGGTTACTGAAATGGATGAAAAAAGACCCACGTTCCGCTCCGTCGCGTACTACACGTCAGCCCATTGCATTTCGCAGGAGTGGTCTATCTTGCTCCGCTATAGGATCTTTGGTTACCAGCTCTGATTTGCTCTGACCTTTTCTTGCCTGCAGTTCTCTCACCACCCCGCCACCTCTATCTTTCAGTCTGAAGAAGGGCTCTGACCCGAAATGTCACCTATTCCTTTTCTCCAGTGAAGCTGCCTGACCCACTGAGTTACTGCAGCATTTTGTGTCTACCTTCAGTAAACCAACATCTGCAGTTCGTTCCTACACAATAAGCCAATCTTTATCCGTATGGATTTCTGACTGGAGCAGAGATGAACTTTCCAGAATATTCTTTCCCTTGTTGGTCATTGGTTATTTGTTTCTCTAAGGTTTTTTCATGGCGGTGAAGATGGAAGAGAAATGCTGTTGGAAGGGGTCCTGAAAAACAGGTTGCTATCAATTTAATACCAATGAAAAGGATACCTTAACTGCCCCTGCGGGGTCAAGAAAAGAGCGTTCACGTCGCGGCCCTGATTCCACCAATCTTTCCACCACCACGCACAAGAAGCACAAGAAGCAACAAGACAGACACCATTGTATGCAGATGCCGAGAAGTGTTTTCAGCTCTGGCTGAACAACTTCTAATCTTGTGTGTGGACTCGATAAGACGAAGAAGAACTGCCCTTGCAAAGCCTGGTGTGATATTTCAGTCCATAAAGGGCACCCACCCTGCTTGCTTGCTTATAAGTGGTGCAAGGCCCATTTAAATACATGAAGAAGACGATAATGTACTTTCATTTCCACCAAGCAGTTGAGGTTGATCATCAAAATAAATCAGTTGTTATCCCAGTATCCAACAGACCCCAATCTACAGTATATTCAACAAGAGAATCAAAGGCATTGGGCCAAATCAGGCTATCTGATAAGGTCATGTTCATGTGATAGGAGTGAAATTAGGCCATTCGGCCCATCAAGTCTACATCATTCAATCGTGGCCGATCTATCTTTCCCTCCTAACCCCATTCTCATGCCTTCTTCCCATAACCCCTGAC
Source organism: Amblyraja radiata (assembly GCF_010909765.2). Lineage (NCBI taxonomy): Eukaryota > Metazoa > Chordata > Chondrichthyes > Rajiformes > Rajidae > Amblyraja > Amblyraja radiata. Next base: position 34,518,082 of record NC_045960.1, on the reverse strand, counting down.
ACCTGTACTAATCAACAATAGTGATAGCAATGAATCCGTCAAGAATTACTGGCTTTCGTCCATTAGTGGCTCAATCAACCAGGACACTCCTGGCAAGCAGGCCCGACTTGCCCACCGTGGTCAGGCGATGGAGGTGGACTCGCCCCACGGGTTGCTGCATCTTATGGAGAAGCCGGTGCGGAATGAGGCGGTCGAAGGTCTGGCAGTTGGGTCAGTTCGGGCCGGGGTTGGAGGCCCTCGAGTCCAGGCCGAGGTCGGAGTTTCGAGATAGAAGTCCTGGCGCAGGGGTCTCGAGGTCGGAGCGAGTCAGGTTCAGACCAGAGCGACGAGTCGGGCCGAGGTGGACGGATCATGCCGCTGAGAACGAAGGGGGACCCAGTGGGGCGGACGGGACCGGCCAGAACTAAGTGGGTGGGAGGGGGGAGGAAGAAGGGATGTGTACATTTGGTAACTTTGTTGGCATTTCTGTGGTGACGCTTTTGTGTACTTTGTATGCAAAAGCAAAGACTTTCACTCTACCTAGATTCAGACCTTCCCATGAGCTGAGTCAAAAGCAGAGATCCTGTGGGAATTGTGGGAAGAACTGAGTTGTTCTTCCGTTTTGTCTTTTAACATGGGCAGCATTTCATTCTGTGGGAATCGAACTTTACTCCAGTGAATGTACCCTCATAGAGTCATACAGTGTGGAAACAGACCCTTCAGCTCAACTTGCCCACACCGGCCAAAATGTCCTAACTACACATGCCCCACTTGCCTGTATTTGGCTCATATCTCTCCAAACCTCTCCGATCCATGTACCTGTCTGACTGTTTCTTAAACATTGGGATAGTCCCTGCCTCAACTACCTCCTCTGGCAGCTCGTTCTATACGCCCACTACCCTTTGTGTGAAAATGTTGTCCTTCAGATTCCTATTAAATCTTTTACCCTCCACCTTAACCCTATGTCCTCTGGTCCTTGATTCACCTAATCTGGGCAAGAGACTGTTCATCTACCTGATCTATTCCTTTCATGATTTTATACACCTCTAAAAGATCACCACTCATCCTCCTGTGCTCCAAGGAATAGAGTTCCAGTCTACTCAACCTCTCCCTATAGCTCAGACCTCGTAGTCCTGGCAACATCCTTGTAAATCTTCTCTGCACTCTTTCCAACTTGATAAAATATTTCCTACAACACGGTGCCCAGAACTGAACACAATACTCTAAATGTGGCCTCACCAATGTCTTATACAACTGCAACATGACGTTCCAATTTCTATCCTCGATACTCTGACTGATGAAGGCCAATGTGCCAATAGCCTCTCAGACCATACTATCTACCTGTGACGCCACCTTTAAGGAACCATGCACCTGCACTCCTGGATCCCTCTGCTCCACAATTCTCTCAAAAGCCCTACCATTCACTGTGAATGTCCTGCCCATGTTAGAGTTCCCAAAATGTAGCACTTCATATTTCTCTGTATTAACATTCCATCAACCATTGCCCAGCCGACCTGGCCAACCGGTCAAGATCTTGCTGCAATTTTTCACAACTATCTTCACTATCTGCAAAACCACTCACTTATGTATCATCTGCAAACTTGCTAATCTTGCCTGCTATATGTTCCCATTCAGAGCTGGGCCCAGAGAATTAAAAGGATCACTGGCCAAGTGAAAAGGTAAATGCAGGTACGCTTTTCAATTATTTTATTATTTTGCCTTTATTTTAATGTTTTAATTGTTTTTAGTTTTTTAATATTTAATTAACTTATTTATATCCATGGATTAAGAAAGGTTTAGAGGAACATGGGCCAAATGCAGGCAGGTGAGATGAGTATAGATGGGGCACCTTGGTAGGCATGTGCAAGTAGGGCCGAAGGGCCTGTTTCTCTTTTGTATGACTATGATTACTATTTAAAATATCACAATCATTTATAAACAATTCAAAAACTTTTGACAATTCAAAAGAACATAAAAAAATTAGGAAGCTGAGTTGGTCATCATGTCCATTAAAACAGCTCCACCATCCATTAGGATTATGGCTGATCTTCCACCTCAGCATCATTTACATCACTATCTCAACTTCATTCATTTCCCTAAAGTCCAGAAATCATTCGATCTCTGTTTTGAATGAACTCAATGTTTGATCCTGCACAGCCCTCAGGGGCAAAGAATTCAAATGATTTACCTCTCTCCTCAACTTATGGCGCCCCTAGTCTTATACTATTCAGCAGAAGAAACAGACCTATATCTAGCCTGTCAAACTATGTAAAAATAGTATACATTCAAATGATACCTCTAAACTCAAAGAATGCAGACATAAACAATTTAAACCCACCGACACTGGACCAGTCTATTGAATCTTTATTCGACTCCCCCTATAGCAAGTATATGTTTTCTTAGTAATGGGCCTGTCCCACTTTTAGGCATCTACAGGCGACTAGTTTGTCGCCACATGTTAGCCGTTGGTCGCCGGGAGTAGTCTCCTCAGTCGCGCAAAAAGTTGTAACGTCTTTCTGGTAGCGCTAAATTTTCACATGTTGAAAAAGTTTTGGTGACAATGAGTTTCATGCCAATGAGCGTAGCTTGACTTCTCCTGATGTAGGTGCTGTCGTAGGTTGTCGCCAGGATGACGTAGATTGTCGCCAGTTTTTCAGCGACCCGCTATGACTATGACAGTCGCCGGCAGTTGCCTAAAAAATCGCCAAGTGGGACAGGCCCATAAAGATACCAAAATTGTACACAAATGTACAATGTAACCTGTCTATTATTATGTTCTTTACGGTCGATCCAAATATTTTCCTTGTCGTTAATATGTGGTTTATAGGCTAAAAGTGTTCAGTTCACCTTTCTTAAATAGCGAGAACACATTTGTTCCCCTTCAATCCACATAAATAATTCCCAAATCAAATATAGCTAAAGCATCCAATAGTGTTGTAACTCCCCCAGCAGGTGCTTGAGATTGATTAGCCTCCATGTCCACCAATTTCTCCAGTACTCCTTTTAGAATAAAGAAATAGTTCCTTCACTGCCTTATTCTTGCTAACCCTAAAGTATCTAATATTTCTAACAGGTTTTTTCAACTTATTTTATGAAGACAAATAAAAAGTACTTGTGGAATTCCTCTGAATGTTTCTTATCCTCCATTATATATTATCCCATTTCTTTTTGCCTTTATTTTTTGCTTTCTCATGTCAACAGAAATTCTTGCAGACCATTTTGTTCCCCATTTTCCTTTCATGTTCATCTGGCCTTTTTATTTTAAATTCATTTCTTGGCCTTCCTTTGCTTAGCTCTTAAAAACTTTCAATTTTCATAAGAATTTCTAAAAATTCTCAATACTGCTGTTTCCAGCAACTTTAGAAGCCTTTACTTTAGACTTTAGACTTTAGAGATTCGGCGCGGATACAGGCCCTTCGGCCCACGGATTCCACACCGACCAGTGATCACCCTGTACACTAGCACTATCCTACACACTAGGGACAATTTACAATTTACAGAAGCCAATCAACCTACAAACCTGAACGTCTTTGGAGTGTGGGAGCAAATCTGAGCACCAGAGAAAAACTCACATGGTCATAGGGACAACGTACAAACTCCATACAGACAGCATCAGTAGTTGGAATCAAACGCAGTTCTCTGGCAGTAACTCTACCACTGTGACAACGTGCCACCCTTTACCTTTCATTTAATGTGATGTTTAATGTTCTTTTGTTTGCATGTATGAATCCTTTTTTTCTTTTATGTTGTACCTGGCAAGAGGATATTTACCATTTCTACATTATTTCCCACAATTTTCTTAAATACTAGCCATACTTGTCTAATGTCAAGTTAACAATGTATTTTTTACCCAATTGACTGCAGTCAATTCTCCCCCTGTAATTTCATGGTTTCAGATTGAAACACATCACTTTCAAATTAGTTGCAAAATTACATACAATCTCCATAAATATCCCTTTATTTTATAGTCCTTCGTTTTACGGTTTTTAATGGTTTTTAATTGTTTGTAATAGCTTTTTGTTCATGATTTCTCATGTACAGCACTGTGGCAACTGTAGTTGCTTAAAGTGCTTTATAAATAAAGTTATTATTATTATTATTATTATTATTTATTAAATGAATAAACCTTTCACATTGCATGAAACAAAATCTAAATAGTTTTCTCTTAATTTCAGGATCGGTCCGAGTCAGCATGGATTTATGAAGGGGAAATCATGTTTGACTAATCTTCTGGAATTTTTTGAGGATGTAACCAGGATAATGGATAAGGAAGAGCCAGTGGATGTAGTGTACCTGTACTTTCAGAAAGCATTTGATAAGGTTCCACATAGGAGATTAGTGGGCAAAATTAGAGCGCATGGTATTGGGGGTAGGGTGCTGACATGGATAGAAAATTGGTTGGCAGACAGGAAACAAAGTGTACGAATTAACAGGTCCCTTTCAGAATGGCAGGCAGTGACTAGTGAGGTACCGCAAGGCTCAGTGCTGGGACCGCAGCTATTTACAATATATATTAATGATTTGGATGAAGGGATTAAAAGTAGCATTGGCAAAGTTGCAGATGACACAAAGCTGGGTGGCAGTGTGAACTGTGAGGAGGATACTATGAGGATGCAGGGTGACTTGGACAGGTTGAGTGAGTGGGCAGATACATGGCAGATGCAATTTAATGTGGATAAATGTGAGGATATCCACTTTGGTAGCAAAAACAGGAAGGCAGATTATTATCTAAATGGTGTCAAGTAGGGAAAAGGGGAAATACAACAGAATCTGAGGGTCCTTGTTCATCAGTCACTGAAAGTAAGCATGCAGGTACAGCAGGCAGTGAAGAAAGCAAATGGCATGTTGGCCTTCATAACAAGAGGAGTTGAGTATAGGAGCAAAGAGGTCCTCCTTCAGTTGTACAGGGCCCTAGTGAGACCACACCTGGAGTATTGTGCGCAATTTTGGTCTACAATCTTGAGGAAGGATATTCTTGCTATTGAAGATGTGCAGCGTAGATGCACAAGGTTAATTCCCGGGATGGCGGAACTGTCATATGTTGATAGATTGGAGCGGCTGGGCTTGCAAACTCTAATTTGTACAATTTAGAAGGATGAGAGGGTATCTTATTGAAACATATAAGATTATTAAGGGTTTGGACACGCTAGAGGCAGGAAACATGTTCCCAATGTTGGGGGAGTCCACAACCAGGGGCCATAGTTTAAGAATAAGTGGTAAGCCATTTAGAACGGAGACGAGGAAAAACCTTTTCACACAGAGAGTTGTGAGTCTGGAATTCTCTGCCTCAGAGGGTGGTGGAGGCTGGTTCTCTGGATGCTTTCAAGAGAGAGTTGGATAGAGCTCTTAGGGAAAGCGGAGTTAAAGGATATGGAGAGAAGGCAGGAACGGGGTACTAATTGTGGATGATCAGCCATGATCACATGGAATGGCAGTGCTGGCTCGAAGGGCCAAATGGCCTACTCCTGCACCAATTGTCTACTCCTGCACCAATTGTCTATTGTCTAATGTCTAATTTAATTCAACATAAAGGGCGGAACAGTGGAGCAGTGGTAGAGTTGCTACCTTACAACTCCAGAGACCCGGGTTCTCCCACATTCCAAAGATATATAGGTTTTTAGGTTAATTAGCTTTGGTAAAATTGTAAAATTGTCCATAGTGTGTAGGATAGTGCTAGTGTACGGGGATCGCAGGTCAATGAGGAATCGGTGGGCCAATGGGCCCGATTATTTGCTTTAGTTCTAGACTAAACTAATATTGATATGGAAAACTATCTTGTGTACATTCCAGATGGCCACTAAATAACTCCTACAAGTGCTTTCTTCCCTCTGCTATCAGCTTGACCATCAATTCTAATTCCACATATAAATTTATTGAGGCCAGATAATTACGAACACATATCTCTTTCCTTATGAATAGTGTTACATCACCTCCTTTCCATTTGCCTGACCTTCTTAAATGTCAACTATTCTTGCACATTCACCTCATAGCTTTTGTCAGCTTATAGCCGCAAAATGGCAGTTGTGCCATTAATTTACCTTCCTTGCTGTGAATGCTGTATCTTTAGATATATCACTTTAATTTTGCCATCTTGATATTCTTCTTCTCTTTGTCCCTTGATGTTCTTCTTCTGTTCTTGCCTTTGTGTTTCATCTGTATGTTAATTTTGCTTACTACTTCTCTGATTACAATTTGTGCTTCATATCTCTGCTTCCTGTATCCGCCTCGTTTCCCATCCCCCTGCCAAGCTAATTTACTCTTCCCAAGTAGCATCCAGGAAAACTCCCTGCGAGGAACATCCGCACTGCTCCTGCTGATTGGCAATTTGTACCAGTCCCACCTGGTACAAATTCCGAGGTCCCAGTTCCTCGGAAATCTAAAGCCCTCCCTCCAGCAACATCTCTTCAGCTCAGCAGTCATTTGCTCTTGTGTCCTGTTTGTACTGCACTGTAATGCACAAAACATGAGCAGCATTTTTGACTTCCCATGCACTCAACACCCCAAAAACAGGAGAAACAATCTTAATTTCTCACCATCGTTGTTTCACTCCACAGGCTCTCTGGGACCTCAATGCAACAAACACTTTACTTAAAAAGACCAAACCTTTGGGCCCTATAATTTCCATTTCTCCATGACTGCATTGAACAGCCGGCACTATCACCTGCCCAACAAAAAGCACTCTGGTTTAATTAGCACCAGCAGGAAGTTAGGACACAAAGAAATGATGCAAGGCATGGGGCTACTTTTATGTACTGCATTCACATTGCAACCTTGCCTGTGGGGGTTGTAAGAAAATGTGCTCATTTTTAATGTTTCCAAGTAAACACTATTTCAAAGTGAGTATGAATTAATTTACCATATAATGTCCATTATTCAGGAATACCACAGAGATACGATGTTTGTTATTTTACTGACATTGCACACAATGCTTTAAGTCAAGTATTTACTTAATTGAGTTAACTTCTACAGAATGCGCAGCATTCCTGGAACACAAAGGCACCCCCATTGGTAAAAGACCTATGTGTAATATTTCTATAAAGCAATTGGATCAATCTTCTGATTAGTGTCCAGCAAAAAAATGGTCTGGGATGGGGAAAGCAATGGGGGAAAAAAAAATTAGATTGGTTCTTGTAAAAAAGCCAAAATGAGAAATGAGAATAAATTTGACAAGTTGATGATTTTTTCATTATTCATTTGTAAACTATTTATGTGACTTTCTTACCTGGGAAGAAGCTGCTTTACATGTATATACTTGCAGTGTGTTTATAAATAATTGACTACCACAACTAATACTTGCCAAGTATTAGCTGATATGAATATGTCAGGTTTTGTACACATATGTCTCTGGTATTAAAAATGTATGAAATGATTCAAACTACAGCTTGTAGAAAACAAAATCAAGTTAAAATTTAATACTGTAATTTGTAAGATGTTAAAGTAATTAATGAAATATAAATACTCAAAATGATAAAACGTTGTAGTTTATCAAGCAATAAACGATATTTGCCTTTATATTTGCTATAATGTCATTAACTCTTTGGAGTAGGTGTCTTCAAATTTATAAATCTTTGTTTAATTATAAAGAATAATAGACCACTCTCTACTCATAGAAATATCTTGCACCCAAAATGTATTTCAATGTATAAAATGTTTTCAGGAACACATTCCTTTGGTAAACTGATGACTGGCTCTACAAGTGTTTCTTGGATGGCTAAAGGGACCCTACCATCTGGATCTACTTGATCACTGACCTTCCTTCCATTATGTTAGAAGTTAATCACAAGTGAAGACGGGAGGATAGCTGATGTTGTACCGTTACTTAAGAAAAGCAACAAGGAGAAGCTGGGGAACTACAAGCTAGTGAGTCTCACATCAGTGGTTGGTAGGGTATATTGGAATGGATTCTGATGGTCAGGAACTACCAGCATTTGGAGAGACAAGATCTGATTAGGGATAGTCAGCATGGCTTTGTGCTTGGGAATCGAGTCTCACAATCCATTTGAGCTTTTTTGAACCAGTAACAAAGAGGATTTATGAGAGCAGGGTGATGGATGTTATCTATATGAATGTTAGTAAGGCCTTTTATAATGTCCCACATGGTAGGTTAGTCTGATTGGTTATATCGCATGGTGTCCATGGAGAGCTAGTACTAATTAGATATATAATTGAATTGATGGTAGGAAGTGTGATGTATAGCCCGGAACAATAATCCCAATGGAGTAACTAAACAGTACTTTACCAACTAATTTTGGACATGGTATATCACCTTAACTTACATACAATGGCAGCACTCTAACAAACTGTGTCCCGCATAGGTCCATGCCACCGTCCTCTGATTGGACGGTGTTCCCATTCTACCACACACGCGCGCACCCGTGACATTCCTGGCCAACAGGGATGCCGGCAGGTAAGATGACGGCACACATGCACGTAAGATGCTGGCACACATGTGCATAAATGCAGGCAAACATGCGCATAAGATGATGGCACACTTGCGCGTAAGAAGCTGGCACACATGCGCGTAAGATGATGGCGCACACGCACGAAAGATGTAGGCAAGCATGCGCCTAACATGCCAGTACACATGCACGTAAGATGCCGGATGTCTCTTATGTGTATGTGACGAATAAACTTGACTGACTGGAACACATGCACATAAGATGCTGGCACATATGCACATAAGATGCTGGCACATATGCACATAAGATGCTGGCACACATGCACATAAGATGCTGGCACACATGCACATAAGATGCCGGCACACATGCACATAAGATGCTGGCACATATGCACATAAGATGCTGGAACACATGCACATAAGATGCTGGCACACATGCACATAAGATGCTGACACGCATGCATGTAAGGTGCTGGCATGCATGTGGGTAAGATGACAGTACACATGCACATAAGATGCTGGCACACATGCATGTTAGATGCTGGCACGCATGCATGTAAGTGTTAATCTTTCAGGTTTGGGAAGAGGGTGATAGTGGAAAGTTATTTTAAGATGAACGCCTGAAAGTGATGTGCCACAGGGATCGGTGCTTGGCCCCTTTCTTTTTTGACATTTATTTAACCAACTTGGATGATAATATACAAGATATGATTAGTACACTCGCACAAAAATAGGAGTTGTCTTAGATAGTAAAGAAAGTTGTTAAAAATTACAGCACAAAACTTTTTCACCCAGAGAGTTGTGAATTTGTGGAATTCCCTGCCACATAGGGCAGTGAGGCCAAGTCACTGGATGGATTAAAGAGAGAGTTAGATAGAGCTCTAGGGGCTAGTAGAATCAAGGGATATGGGGAGAAGGCAGTCACGGGTTATTGATTGGGGACGATCAGCTATGATCACAATGAATGGCGGTGCTGGCTCGAAGGGCCGAATGGCCTCATCTTGCACCTTTCTATGTTTCTATGTTTCTATGTATCTATATTAGTGAGCTGAGGAATGGCAAATAGTGTTCAATTCAAAGGTGTTGCATTTTGGGAAGTCGGGACTGACATGCGATGAAAGAACGGGTCGATTGTGCTTGTATTCACTGCAGTTTAGGATGAAAGGGGATCTTATAGAAACATAAAATTCTTAAAGGATTGGGCAGGCTAGATGCAGGAAAAAAATTCTGCATGTTGGGGGAGTTCGGAAAAAGTGGTCACAGTTTAAGGTCCCTTAACACATCCCTTGGTGAGCACAACCCTTGGTGAACACAACCCTTGGACTGAGATGATGAAAAACTTTTTCACTTAGTGAATTGTGAATCTGTGGAATTCTCTGCCTCAGAAGGCAGTGAAGGCCAATTCACTGGATGTATTCAAGGGAGAGTTAGGTTTAGCTCTTAGGGCTAATGGAATCAAGGGATATGGGGGAAAAGTAAGAACGGGGTTCTGATTTTCCATGATCAGCCATGATAAGATTACAGGGATATGGGTCAAACGCAGGCAGGTGGGACTAGTGTATTTGGGACATGTTGGCCGGTGTGGGCAAGTTGGGCCGGAGGGCCTGTTTCCACATTGTAAGACACTATGACTCTATTTCTCCATAAGAGCAGTATTGGTGTAATTTCAGCAAATAACTGCAGCCGTGCAAGAAACCAGCGCTCAACGCCAGTTGCAAGTGCAAAATGGGATGTGCAATAAATGCTGAATTTGTAAGTGACACACAGAAAAATATTTACAGATAGAGAATAGCTCTCCATCAAAATGACTAGCAGGTTGAAAATAACTTTCTTTTAAAAAAGTCAGATTTAACCATTAATTCATGCATCATGTCAGGTTTTGTTTACAGATGTTACATTGAATTAGTCAAACAGTTTTAACAGATTCTTGCATGTCAAAACGAGTGACTGCAGCATCATGTCTGGTGGTGTGACAAATTTTGCAGTTCCTTCCAAATTTGTTATTTATGTCAATACGATGGCATAACAAATGTCTCTAAGTGAATATTGCAGCAATCCAAAGTTAAAAGAACTGCAGGGCAACCAGATAAGTTACAACCTTCAGCAAATGTGAAGTAACTAGACTGGAATATATTCACATCACTCATTAAATGATAGTTTGTGTAACATACTCTCAATCCCATGACTGTGAGTGGTGGAGACAGGTTGAATTTGCAGATTAACATGTGAATCTACCTCAGTCCAATGACTAAACAGGGAAACATCTATTCGTCTTTCTCCTTTATGCCCATTGGCGTGGTGAATTTACATCAAAATTAAAAATAAAAATAAAATTCTGGTGAGTTTATCCAGGTTATCTGTCATAACGAATGCAGGGAAAGTTGATGTGGAAATTCAGCTGATTTGCAAAGATTTTTTTCAGTCAATGACCAATGGCCTTTTGCATGGCATGTGATTGCAACTATTTAAGTATTCACCTGGGCTCTTCAGGTTGAATACACCTTTGTAATTTCTGTTTAACAAAGAACTGCAGATGCTGGAAATATCGAAGGTAGACAAAAAATGCTGGAGAAACTCAGCGGGTGAGGCAGCATCTATGGAGAGAAGGAATAGGCAACGTTTCGGGTCCAGACCCTTCTTCAGACTGATGTCGGGAGGCGTGGGAAAAAGAAAGGAAGAGGCGGAGACAGTAGGCTTTGTGGGAGTGCTGGGAAGGGGGAGGGGAAGGAGGGAGAAAGCAAGGGCTATCTAAAATTAGTTAAGTCAATGTTCATACCGCTGGGGTGTAAACTACCTAAGCAAAATATGAAGTGATGTTCCTCCAATTTGCAGTGAGCCTCAGTAATTTCTTGTAATTTCTGCATCAAGTCAAGTCAAGTCAATTAAAAAAAAAGCAGTAGAGTGGTACAGTAAAGTTAGTCCCTGGTGAGATAGGAGTTTACAGTCCTAGTGGCCTCTGGGAAGAAACTCCTTTTCAACCTCTCCGTTCTCACAGCATGGCAACGGAGGCGTTTGCCTGAACGTAGCAGCTGGAACAGTCCGTTGCAGGGGTGGAAGGGGTCTCCCATGATCTTATTGGCTCTGGAGTTGCACCTCCTGATGTATAGTTCCTGCAGAGGGGCGAGTGAAGTTCCCATAGTACGTTCGGCCGAACGCACTACTCTCTGCAGAGCCTTCTTGTCCTGGGCAGAGCAATTCCCAAACCAGATTGTAATATTTCCGGACAAGATGCTTTCCACAGCCGCTGAGTAGAAGCACTGGAGGATCCTCTAAGACACTATGAATTTCCTCAATTGCCTGAGGTGGTAAAGGCGCTGCCTTGTCTTACTCACGAGTGCTGCGGCGTGTGATGTCCATGTCATATCCTCAGAGATGTGGACTCCCAGGTATTTAAAACAGCTCACCCTATCCACAGTATCCCCATTTATCCTCAATGGTGTGTACGTCGTCGGATGATGTGCCCTCCTAAAGTCCACGATCAGCTCCTTAGTTTTTTTGATGTTCAAGAGGAGGCTGTTGTCCTGACACCAGAGTGCCAGATCAGCCACCTCCTCCCGGTAGGTCTTCTCATCGTTGTCTCAGATCAGGCCCACCACCACAGTGTCATCAGCAAACTTAATTATTGAGTTGGAGCTGAACCTAGCCACACAGTCATGTGTGTACAGGGAGTACAATAGGGGGCTGAGGATGCAATCCTGTGCTCAGGGTGAGGGACTTTGATGTATTCCCTCCCATCTTGACTACCTGGGGCCTGGTGGTGAGAAAGTCCAGGACCCAGGCACACAGGGAGGTGTTGAGCCCCGATTCCAGCAGCCTCCCGGCCGGTCTGGTGGGGGCTATCGTGTTGAAGGCTGAACTGTAGTCTATGAACAGCATCCCCACGTAACTCCCCTTCTGGCTGTCAAGATGAGAGAGAGCGGTGTGCAGAACCTGGGAGACCGCATCGTCTGTGGATCTGTTCAGACGGTATGCGAATTGTAACGGGTCCATGTTGCGAGGGAGGAAGGCGCAGATGTGTTTCTTCACCAGCCTCTCAAAGCATTTCATGACTACCGAGGTGAGGGCCACCAGACGGTAGTCATTCAGACAGGCTGGGGAGGCCATTTTAGGTACCGGTACAATTATGGATTTTTTGAAGCGGGCAGGGACCACGGACTTGTCCAGGGAGAGGTTGAATAATGTAGTGAGCACCGGAGCTAGCTGCGTAGCAGGATGATGTCATGTCTTATAAAATGCAGCATTTGCAGGGAATATTTGAACAGTTTGGCCTGGAAGTAACATCACTGGACATTCTTTAATCTATAGATTAGTTTAGAGATACAGTGTGGAAACAGGCCCTTCAGCCCACCAAGTCCACGTCGACCAGTGAACCCCACACACTAACATTATCCTACAAACACTAGGGACAATTTACAATTTTTACCAAGCCAATTGGCCTCCAAACCTGTACGTCTTTGGAGAGTGGGAGGAAACCAGAACTCCCAGTGAAAGCACACACTGGTCACGGGGAGAACGTACAAACTCCACATAGACAGCACCCATAGCCAGGATTGAACCCGAGTCTTTGGCACCGTAAGTCGCCCGTGTTGCCCTTCTTTACAAAGTATAACTATTTCTTCACTAGTTCTTCACAATATAGAACTGGACCAGGGCGTTCCTAGGGCAAGCCTTATGCTTTCTTCAGTCCTTTGGAACCTTCCAGTCATTACCATGCTGCTGCTAAGCCCATCTGGTACATTTTTTTGGATGCCTTAGATTTTTAACGAAATAGTTTAGCTTAGAGATACACTGTGAAAATAGACCCTTCAGCCCACCAAATCCATGCGGACCAATCATCAATCATACACACGTTCCATCCTACACACTAGGGACAATTTACAGAAGCAATCTAACAGGGGACAATTTACAATTTTATCAAAGCCAATTAGCCTACAAAACTATTCGTCTTTGAAGTGTGGGAGGAAACCAGAGCTCCCAGTGAAATCCCACACGTGCCACAGAGAGAACGTACAAGCTCCATACAGACAGCACACACAGTCAGGATCGAACCCGGGCTCTAAGACAGCAACTCTACCACTGTGCCATCCCCAAATGAAGTCTTTTGAGTCGGAATTTGTTAAATTCACAAATAAAATGCAGTGAGATTTAATAATTGTAAACATCTGCCAACGTTGAATAAAGAGGCAGAAGTTCAAATTCTGCCAAAGTAACAGCTTTGATTTCAAAGGGAAATAAATACAAAATATATTTACTTATAACATCCTTATTGTCGCCCTGCAAATGTTTACTTTAGTTTAAAATAACAGCGGGGAACCAGATCGCAACCCGCAACCTTGGCGTGATCTTTGATTCCACCCTCTCCCTTGAGCCTCACATCCGCAATGTCATTAAAACCTCCTTCTTTCATCTCCGCAACATCGCCAAAATCAGACTCTTTCTCACACCTCCCGCTGCTGAAAGACTCATCCATGCCTTCATCTCCTCCCGACTGGACTACTGCAACTCACTTCTCCTTGGCATCAGCTCCACCTATATCAACCGACTCCAACTGGTCCAGAACGCAGCCGCCCGACTCATCACCCACACCAAATCCTGGCATCACATCACTCCAGTCCTCAAACAACTTCACTGGCTTCCCATCTCCCACCGGATCACCTACAAAATCCTGGTCCTCACCTACAAAGCCCTCCACCATCTGGCCCCCCCATATCTCACTGGCTTCCTCTCCCCCTACCAACCCTCACGGTCCCTCAGATCCACATCAGCCGGTCTCCTCTCCATCCACAAATCCAACCTCCGCAGTTTTGGGGACAGAGCCTTCTCCAGGGCAGCTCCCAGGCTCTGGAACTCCCTCCCCCAACTGATCCGCAATTCCGTGTCCCTCACCATCTTCCAGTCCTGCCTCAAGACCCATCTCTTCACCTCTGCCTATCCTTAGCCCCACGTCCCCCTCCCTTTTCATCTGTGCTTGAATTGCCTCATATTGTGTTTTGAATTGAATTCTGTCTTTAAATTGTGTACTAGTCATGTCTCTACTATTTATTTCATTCCGCTTACATGTTTTTCCTCTACTTGCTAAATTTTTGTAAGGTGTCCTTGAGACTCTTGAAAGGCGCCCATAAATAAAATGTATTATTATTATTATTAGATCCTTCGGCCCACCAAGTCCACACTGACCAGCGATCCCCACATATTAACATATCCTACACATACTAGGAACAATTTACAATTTGCAAAGCCAACTAACCTACAAACCTGTACGTCTAAGTGTGAGAGGGAACCGAAGATCTTGGAGAAAACCCATGCGGTCAAGGGGAGAACAAACAAACTCCGTAGAGACAGCACCTGTGGTCGGGTTTGAACCCAAGTCTCTGGCAAGGGAACCGCTGTAAGGCAGCAACTCTACCGCTGAGCCCCCATGCTGCCCCCGTATCTTTTCAATATTGCAAGCCTCTTTCAAATAAATTATGAGTGATCGTGCATTATAGATATATTTTTATTAAGATATTTGTTCCCACATTGAGTATACATGGGCTCTCTTTGTGAATATGCAATTGGTAGCATCTTGCAAAATGTCACAATTTAAAATTGCAGAAAATAAGAGTTCTGTAGACACAAGGAACGGCAGATGCTGGAATCTTGAGTAAAATACCAAGTGCCGGGGTAACTCAGCAGGCCAGGCAGCATTTCTGGAGGAAATGGATGGGCGATGTTTCGGGTTAGAATTCTGCAGACCCATTTGTGCTTTCAAGTGGGAAAAGGAAACTTTGTAGAAAGCCTAATAAGTTGCCCTTAAAAAAACAAAGACAATTTTTACTACAGGAATTAATTCTCATGATCTAATTTTCATGAAACTAGTAACAAACTTAGTACTTTACTTTGAACTGTATAAATAAAGAAAGGAACCAGAAGCAAAAAAATCAGTTCTACCCTTATTCTCCCAAAAATCCATACAATTGATCTGATTGAAGTCATGCACTAAATCTCATGATAAGGAACTTCTTAAAAAGAACAACTACTTCTAAATACACAAAATTGCTGGAGAAACTCAGCGGGTGCAGCAGCATCTATGGAGCGAAGGAAATAGGCGACGTTTCGGGCCGAAACCCTTCTTCAGACGTCGAAACGTCGCCTATTTCCTTCACTCCATAGATGCTGCTGCACCCGCTGAGTTTCTCCAGCAATTTTGTGTACCTTCGATCTTCCAGCATCTGCAGTTCCTTCTTGAACTACTTCTAAATCTTTGGTTGTTGAAATTAGTTTCTAATTGCTTTTACAGAAACATTCACACTGCTGTTCCACCGAAGGAGGTAACGACATATTTTCCTTTGATGTAGGTTTGGATTTAATGGATTGAAGGAATGTTAACAATCATGAAATCATCTTACCATATTAATTACCTTTAATAATACGTTCAGACTGATGTTACTTTCTTCTAATTGTTCATACCATTTTTTTTGTCAGAGGTTGCAGTTTAAAGCTAATCGAATATTAGGATATTAATAGGACCTGCTGCCTTGATCAAGAATATTTAACCACATGCAGACTCGCTTAATTTCCTGCCAAAGAAATATGACATGCCTTTTTCTTAACATAAATTTAAAAAATGCTAATAATGCAGTGTGTGTATCTACACATTTATTGACAATAAATGTACAAAGTACTTTTTGAAGGATTTGTGCTGGAAAACATATACAGATATAGATGGAGACCCAGATAGCATGGCAATTTCCCATGTGAGGTGTTAACGTTAGACTAACCTAAGCATTGCAGGGATAATGATATCAGACGAGATACTGATCAATGAAGTGTGAGAAACTATATTCAAAGTTGAGCAAAAGTCAAATAAACAGTATAGCTCAGAAAGTAGAAGCATCATAACTGGAAGCAGCATTGGAATTAGAATCCTCACCCAGGTGGGGTGGGAACAAAGACTGTGGCAGAGCACAGTTAGTGGGTGAATGGTGAAGAGAAACAGATTGCAATATCAGAAGAAGGACACTAACAACAATTCTTGGCATTCTGTTACCTCTGAGTTAAATAGTGCCAAGTATTGATCTTCTAGTGATAACAATGAAAAAACTGGCATAAATTGTATGGGTGTCAAGCTCAAACCATTAAACTACAAGCCAATTAAAGTATTGATTAATTGATGATGACCAGTCCTGGTGTAATAATCATCGTCTCTTGATACCAACTTGTAAAGAGTAGAAAGCAGAAAAGATGACTTGACACAACGATAACACTGTGTCATCAATATTGAAATTTTATTCAAAAAATTAACATACTCACATAAAAATAATTATTACATTCCTTAATTTCATAAACTGGATATTAAATAATTATTACATGTATTCATTTCATAAACTGGATATTATTGATTATATGATTGTCACTGCTGTAGTTCATTTGAAGGGCCTCGTATTCACTATTTTGAAAAGGGCAGGGTAGTTATGCATCGTACATGACTCAGCTACATTTTCTAAAAGAGATTATCTGATCATCATCACATTGGTGTTTATGGGAATTTGCCTAACACAAGTTATTTGCAGCATTTCCATTGCTGTAATAGTGAAGATTTCAAAAGTGCTTCATTGACTGATGAGTACTTAAATATATCCTTAAAGGAATACAAAATGTTTTATGTAAACATAAATCATACATTGATTTTTTTTAGTTCAATTTAGTTTAGAGATACAGTGCAGAAATGGGGCACTTTGGCCCACCGACTCCGCGCTGATCAGCTATCCGCGTACACTAGCACTATCCTATACACCAGGGACAATTTACGATTTTAACCTACAAACCTGTACATCTTTGAAGTGTGGGAGGAAACTGGAGCATCCAGACAACACCCACACAGTTACGGGGAGAACGCACAAACTCGGTACCCTAGTCAGGATGGAACCCGGATCTCTGGCGCTGTAAGGCAGCAACCCTACTGCTGCACCACTGTGCCACCCCTTTTTTGAACACTTCTTAAATTACATTTTCCTGGAAATTAAGTTGTACAAACCCTCCAAAATGTACTTTATTACTTTTCTTGTCAATAATTAATGACAATGTATAGATAGAAACACAAGCTGTGGGGAAATATAATTCTGGGTTCAAACTTATTAGAGTTATGAAAAAGGAGATTGTCACCTAGATCCGGAAAAACCAAGGGTTATTTTTCCTGTGAATACATTACAAACCAAAATTACCGCATGGCTAAAAATAATTATTATCACAACAAGTTAACAACATGGAAACACAGGAAACTGCAGATGCTGGAATCTTGAGCTAAAAACAAAACTGCTGGAGGAACTCAGCGGGTCAGGCACCTTTAAGATGTTGCCTGCCCTGCTGAGTTCCTCTAGCAGTTGGGTTTTTTTTTAAACTTAACATCATTACAGGAGCACTGCCAATTACTTAACTGTGTGTGACTTTCGAAAATATTTGCAGCTACTGCTCCAAAAGTCATTCAAAACATGCAAACTTGGATCTTCATGTTGCCACTTGTCAGCATGTCAGTGATGACAGCTTGGCTTGGCTTGACTTAGTCCCTCGCGCATTATTGTTTACTAGTCAACTTTCAATCTGCTGTCAGGATGATAACTTGTCACTTTCTATTTAGTTTGACAGGTCAGGCTTCCTTGTGCAAGCCGAGGCAGTATTGTACTGTCATCAGCTGCCAAGCCATTGAAATCTCTTTGTTCATTGAGCCAGGAAATGAGGAGTTATTAATTTAAGATTTTCCTCTTTTGGATTTTGCACTACCGATATACTGTAACAAGCTAGATCAACTCATATGGATCATAATGCCTTTGCCTATAGCTAAGATTGATTTATACCTCATTTTGATTTCCATGCTTATCTTTCATGAGTTGTCCTACTATTTAATTATATCTGTATTATATCTGTACCATATTTAGTCCAATTTAAATAATTAGCACGTATCCACACTTGACCTTAAAATGAACGCTCAAATATATATATTTTTTTCTTTTTGAGCATTAATCTGAACTAATATGTTATTGGAAGTTGACAAGTTAAAATGTGCTCTTTAAGAATTTATATTTCTTTACATCGTCACGAAATGACATGAATGGAATTGCATTCATGTTTGTTCTTTTTAACTGATGCTATTTGTCAGTAAATCTTAATGATCTGCACAATTGTTAGGAGGTCAATCAGATCACTTCTGATATAATTGCACATTCATGTTGTGCACAAGTTACAGGGTAATGATCAGTAGAACTCATGGCTTACTTTTCCTAACTTATCTGCTACATCAGCAGACCTCAAACTGTGCAGACTGGAAACATCATCTACTCCTCACTGATCAGCAACTCAGGTAAAACCCAGGGCTGGGTGCTTAGCTCCCTACTCTAGTTTCTTTACACTCATGACTGTGTGGCTAAGCACAGCTCTAATGCCATCTACAGATTTATTGATAACACTGCCGTGGCATGGGTGAATCACGGGTGGTGATGAGTGTATGTACAGAACAATGGTGGGGTGTGATATTGCAACCTTCACGTGCTCCACCCTGTTTCGACTAATGCAATCAACCCGACTTGCACAAACAAGATCAAATAGAACAAGTTGACGTACAACTTTAGGCTGTGCACGCCATACGTAAGAAGAAGACAGAAAAATGGTGGAACACCTGATTTAGTTTAGTTTAGTTTAGATTAGAGATACAGTCCGGAAACAGGCCCTTGGACCCACTGAGTCTGCACCAACCAGCGATCCCCGGACACTAACACTATCTTACACACTCTAGGGACAATTTACAATTTTACCAAAGCCAATTAACCTACAAATCTGTACGTCTTTTGAGTGTGGGAAGAAAGCAAAGTTCTCGCAGAAATCCCACGCAGGTCACGGGGAGAATGTACAGACTCCATACAGAGGAGCACCCGTAGTCAGGATCGAACATGGGTCTCTGGTGCTGTAAAGCAGCAACTCTATCACTGTGCCACCGTGCCACACAGTTGTCTTGTACTGTAACAATAAAATCTTGTTCAACAACACCCAGAAATGAGGTACCAATTGCTTACTTCAGAAAGAGGAACTCGGAGAATACATGCCAAATTTCATTGGTGGTCCAGCGGTTAAGAAAGTTAGCTGGTACAAATTCCTAGGTGTTAACATTTTGGTTGACCTGTCCTGGGTCCTGAATAAGTCATGCCAGCAATTCTACTTTCTAAGAAGTTTAAAGAGATTCACCATAGAAACATAGAAACATAGAAAATAGGTGCAGGAGTAGGCCATTCGGCCCTTCGAGCCTGCACCGCCATTCAATATGATCATGGCTGATCATCCAACTCAGTATCCTGTACCTGCCTTCGCTCCATACCTCCTGATCCCTTTAGCCACAAGGGCCACATCTAACTCCCTCTATATAGCCAATGAACTGGCCTCAACTACCTTCTGTGGCAGAGAATTCCACATATTCACCACTCTCTGTGTAAAAAATGTTTTTCTCATCTCGGTCCTAAAATACTTCCCACTTATCCTTAAACTGTGACCCCTTGTTCTGGACGTCCCCAACATCGGGAATAATCTTCCTGCATCTAGCCTGTCCAACCCCTTAAGAATTTTGTGAGTTTCTATAAGATCCCCCCTCAACCTTCTAAATTCGAGCGAGTACAAGCCGAGTCTATCCAGTCTTTCTTCATATGAAAGTCCTGCCATCCCAGGAATCAGTCTGGTGAACCTTCTCTGTACTCCCTCTATGGCAAGAAAGTCTTTCCTCAGATTAGGAGACCAAAACTGTACGCAATACTCCAGGTGTGGTCTCACCAAGACCCTGTACAACTGCAGTAGAACCTCCCTGCTCCTATACTCAAATCCTTTTGCTATGTCCAAGCCGCTGAGGATGTTCTCCCATTCCAACGTCGGAGTTCCATCATCCCGGCGAGAGGGCCTGAATATTGGCCGCCCGTAGCGGCGACTGCGGGTGGCTTAGAGAGGCCCCGACCACAGGTGAACATCAAAGAATATCAAAGAGGAGGATGACTGAACTTTGGGCCTTCCCTCACAGTGGGAAACTGATTCCACTGTGTGGGGCATGTTTAATTTAAAGTCTATCTATGAACAATAGACAATAGATAATAGGTGCAGGAGTAGGCCATTCGGCCCTTCGAGCCAGCACCACCATTCAATGTGATCATGGCTGATCATCCCCAACCAGTACCCCGTTCCTGCCTTCTCCCCATATCCCCTGACTCTGCTATTTTTAAGACCTCTATCTAGCTCTCTCTTGAAAGCATCCAGAGAACCTGCCTCCACCGTGTTCTGTTCTCTTTTTATTCGTATGGCTGTACGGTGACCCCATGTTTCACTGTACCAATTGGTGCATGTGACAATAAATGTCTCTTGTCTTGTCTCTTGTCGCAATGAATACCCTAACAAACTTCTACAAATGTACTGTAGATAGTATCCTGACAGTTTGTACCATGGCCTGGGTATGGCAATTCCAATGCACAGAAGCACAGGAGGCCACAGAGAAGGATTGATGAAGCCCAGTCCATCATCCAGACAGTTCTCCCCACCATCGAAACCATTTACATGAGGCACTGTCTCAAGGAGGTGCACAGGCACAGGGTCGGCACAGTGGCGCAGCATTAGAGTTGCTGCCTTACAGCACCAGAGACCCAAGTTCGATCCTGACTATGGGTGCTGCCTGTACGGATTTGTACGTTCTCCCCGTGACCCTGTGCATTTATTCCAGGTGCTTTGGTTTCATCCCACACTCCAAAGATGTACAGGTTTGTAGGTTTTGATAAAAATGTAAATTGTCCCAAGTGTGTAGGATACTGCGAGTGAATGGGGAGATCTCTGGTCGGCACAGACTCGGTGGGCCATAGGGCGTGTTTCCATGCTGTATCTCTAAATTACACTGAAGGTGAAATTATCATCATGGATCCCCTCCATCTAGATCATGCCCCTCTAGCTTTTACCATCGGGCAGTAAATCAGAAATCCAAAGTCCCACGCCACCATGTTCAGGAACAGCTATTTTCCTACAACTATTGCGTCTTGAATCAGCCTGCCCAACCCTAATCCTACATCACCACCAAACACTACAATCCACCATGGTCTTGTTTTCTAATTATGATTTGCACTGAAGTCCTTTTTCTTGTCACTGTCTGGTTTAATTAAATGTGTAATTATGTTTTGCGTGTTGGCTGAGTCTATGTGCCTGTGTTGTTGCTGCAAGCAAGATTTTCATTGTCCCTGTACCTTATCATACTTCTGCATATGGCAATAAACTCGACTTGACCTCTTGAATCGAGAGCACCCACAAATAGAAACTGTCACTTAATAATTTTTTATAGTCATAAGCAAGAGGCAATTTCCTGGGAACTATTAAATTAGTTTAGTTTAGTGATACGGTGGAAACAGGCCCTTCGGCCCACCGAGTCCGCACCGACCAGCAATCTGCACACACTAACATTATCCTACACACACTAGGGACAATTATCCAAGTCCATTAGCCTACGACCTGTACTTCTTTGGAATTCTGCACATATTCAGAAAATGTAAAAAATCTATTGTCTTGCTGACTTTCTTCCCTCCTCTTCTGCCACATGAGACAGCTCAACTGGTACAAATTGTCCTCACCCTTCCAACACCATTAATCTTCTATTAGCCAAAGGCAACATTTCCACACGGCCGATCCCAAATTCACCTGATGACCAAACCCACTGACTATTGCAATTCTCATCAGTACCAATGGGAAGTCCGGTTGACTTCATTTACAGTTCAGTTCAGTTTAGTTTATTGTCACATGTACTGAGGTACAGTGAAAAGCTTTTGTTGCGTACCATCCAGTCAGCAGAAGGACAATACATGATTACAATCAAGCCATTTTACAATGTACAGATACATGCTAAGGGCATACCTTGGGACATCAGGGAAGAAATGTATCTTTAGTCACCAGCACTTGCAGAGTGTGTGAACATGAGCTGCCATTTGTACTCATCTCTCACACAGTTAGAACTTCTTAAGTCAATGTGCAGAGAGAAGTATAACAGTCAGCTGCAAATGCAACATGCGGGCTCCAAAGATAAACTTTTCACTTAAATATCGCAATCGTTCCTCCCTGCTGAAATCAGTATGGAGTAGAATCCTGCTGCATCCTGCTCTGTATTAATTGGCCGCTTACTGGATAAGGCATTGGGAGAGTCTTCCATTCGGAAGTGGAGAATTTAATTTCTGAGAGTTAGAACAATTTTCAAGTTTTGCCATTCATAAAATAAAAAAAACATGCGGCCGCAGATGGAAATCATTGAGCTTCTTGATTCTTTGCCGGTGGGAAATTTTCAACTGATGCTATCTCCTCTAATTCCATTTCCTGCTGTTGCATCTATTCTTTAATATTCTCCCTTTACAAATAACATCAGATTTCATTCTAAATGACTCAATGGCCATTTGTGGTGATGGTGATGCATTCCATTTCCAAATGACTCCTTTGGAGAAAAAAAAAAGTTCGTCTAACTTCCCTTCATGCTAATAATTTTTCCAAATGTCCCAATATCTGATTTGCCAACCATTTAAAACAGTCTTTGAATGTATACTCAAATCACGGATCTTCTATAATGCTTTAATTTCATTGCATAGGGGCATAATTTCTCAAATAATTTCCCATAATTAAAAGGTATAATATGTACCATTAATCTGATGGGTGGTATCAAACTCGCTTCATCTAGGCACCCACACCCATGTCTCTTTACAAACCTGGGTTAGAGGAGTGAGCCAGCAAAGTGATTCTCCAGATAGACACAAAATGCTGGAGTAAAGAGCCTGTCCCACTTACGTGATTTTTTCGGCGATTTTTTCATCATAGTCGCAGCAGGTCGCCGAAAAATGTCAAAATGTTGAAAATCCAGCGGTGACCAGAAAAAGGTACGACTCTTTGGGCGACTACTCACGACCAAACAGGCGGCACCCCGTGAGTAGTCGCCCAAAGAGTCGGCGACCTGCTGCGACTATGACAGGTGGCGGCAAGTCACCGAAAAAAATCGCGTAAGTGAGACAAAACCCTTAACTCAGCAGGTCAGGCAACACCCCTGGTGGACAGAAATTGGTGACATTTCAGGTTGGAACCCTTCTTCAAAAAAGTGTTTTTAAAGAAGGATTCTGACCCGAAACATCACCTGTTCCTTTCCTCCGGACATGCTGCCTGACCCCATGAGTTACCACAGCATTTTGTGTCTATCTTCGGTATAAACCCACATCTGCAGGTCCTTCTTGCACAAGGTGATTCTCCATTTGGATGCTGAGGATAAGCCTAACCTCAGATGCAACTAAACCTTAACCAGGGTGCTGTTGAGGCCAATAGCAGGATTTCCCTGGTGACCATGAGGAGGAGACAAGGTTGAGGTTGGAGTCTCGCAACCCGCCAAAGTTTTTAAGGTTTTGTGATAGATTTAATATTCTAGAAGGTTGCAACGTTGCCATTACTCGGGTGGTTCAATACATTTCAGGATCAAGCAAGGCACCGAATTGTCATTCCATACCCTGGCTTACACATTACTGCTTTACTATCCGTGTGCCAGATTCTTGGACATTTTATTTCCAGAATCAACCTACCACACCCAGAGAGCAGTGCTGAACTACTAGCTACCTCATTGGTGATCCCCTTGGACTATCCTTGATCGGACTTTGCTGGCTTTACCTTGCACTTAACGTTATTCCCTTATCCATGTATCTATTATACACTGTAAATGGCTTGATTGTAATTATGTTTTGTTTTTCTGCTGACTGGATAGCACGCAACAAAGGCTTTTCACTGTATCTCAGTACACGTGGCAATAAACTAAACTGAACTGTATATACAGTGTTATCTTTAGGATGCACTTCAAGAATTTTTGGCTGTACTTCTACTACATAGGATCATAAGACAAATAGGTTTGTGAGAACGCCATCCCATCTTGGACATATGTTCATAATCCTTCATCGCTTGCTTGGTTGAAATCCTAAAACTTCCATCTCAATAAAAATGTGGGAGTATCTTCATAACACTGGCAGCAGAGACTCAAGATGAAGTCTCAAGGACAATAAGAGATGCTGCAAATGAACTTTCAGATTCCGATTCCGATTCAATCTTTATTGTCATTGTGCAGTGTACAGTACAGAGACAATGAAATGCAGTTAGCATCTCACCCAGAAGAGCGAACATAGAATAATGGAACAGTAAAATATATATATACTACATACAGTAGCAGTAGTGCAATTTTTCTGGGGGAAGGAGTGTCCAGGGGTGGGGGGTGACTGACAATCACCAAGGTGCAGAGTTAAGTTGTGTAACAGCTGCAGGGAAGAAGCTGTTCCTGAACCTGCTGGTCCGGCAACGGAGAGACCTGTAGCGCCTCCCGGATGGATTTCAAATGATGATCTCCCTTGTCCCTGACTTTGTAGGTGGCAACAACTGAACGATGAATTGATTTTGAACTTAACCCAATTGCAGACTACAGTGGGAATGTTTTTTAACCTTAGTTTAGAGGTACAGTCCGCTGACCAGCAATCATCCCATCCACTAACAATTCCAATGCACAGAAGCACAAGAAACTGCAGAGAAGGATTGATGAAGCCCAGTCCATCATGGAAACAGTTCTCCCCACCATTGAAGGCATATACATGAGGCACTGTCTCAAGGATATGTACAGGCACAGGGTTGGCATAGTGGCGCGGCAGTACAGTTGCTGCCTTACAGCATCAGAGACTCGAGATCGATCCTGACTACGGGTGCCGCCTGTGCGGATTTGTACATTCTCCCCTTGACCCTGTGCATTTATTCCAGGTGCTTTGGTTTCCTCCCACACTCCAAAGACGTACAGGTTTGTAGGTTTCAATAAAAATTGTAAATTGTCCCAAGTGTATAGGATAGTGCGAGTGAATGGGGAGATCTCTGGTCAGCACAGAGTCGGTGGGCCGTAGGGCGTGTTTCCATGCTGTATCTCTAAATTACACTGAAGGTGAAATTATCATCATGGATCCCCTCCATCTAGATCATGCCCCTCTAGCTTTTACCATCGGGTAGTAAATCAGAAATCCAAAGTCGCACGCCACCATGTTCAGGAACAGCTATTTTCCTACAACTATTGCGTCTTGAATCAGCCTGCCCAACCCTAATCCTACATCACCACCAAACACTACAATCCACCATGGTCTTGTTTTCTAATTATGATTTGCACTGAAGTCCTTTTTCTTGTAACTGTCTGGTTTAATTAAATGTGTAATTATGTTTTGCGTGTTGGCTGAGTCTATGTGCCTGTGTTGCTGCTGCAAGCAAGATTTTCATTGTACCTGTACCTTATTATACTTCTGCATCTGGCAATAAACTCGACTTGACCTCTTGAATCGAGAGAATCGTAGCCAGTTGGAGCACCCACAAATAGAAACTGTCACTTCATTGTCATTCCATACCCTGGCTTAAACATTACTGCTTTATTATCCGTGTGCCAGATTCATGGACATTTTCTGGGCATCACCCTACCACAGCCAGAGAGCAGTGCTGAACTACTATCTACCTAATTGGTGATCACTTTGGACGATCCTTGATCGGACATTGCTGGCTTTACCTTGCACTTAACGTTATTCCCTTATCATGTATCTATTATACTGTAAATGGCTTGATTGTAATCATGTATTGTTTTTCTGCTGACTGGATAGCATGCAGCAAAAGCTTTTCACTGTACCTCAGTATACGTGACAATAAACTAAACTGAACTGTATATACAGTGTTATCTTTAGGATGCTCTTCAAGAATCTTTTAGATTTTTTTTAAACCTTAGTTTAGAGATACAGTGCGCTGACTAGTAATCATCCCATCCACTAACACTTTCATACACACACTAGGGACAATTTACAATCTTACCAAGCCAATTAGCCTACAAACCGGTACGACTTCGGAGTGTGGGAGGAGACCGGAGCTCCTGGACAAAACCCACGCAGGTCATGGGGAGCATGTACAAACTCCGTACAGACAGCACCTGTAGTCATGATCGAACCCAGGTGTTTGCCGCTATAACGCAGCAACTCTACCGCTGTGTCACTGTGCTGCCCTTGAAGAAAGAAAATGAGCTACAAGGCACCATATTGTAGCACGGTTTTCCACATGTATTTCCCCTTGAAGCAGGGTGGGACTAAGGGTGATACAGAACAAACCGCCTCATTAAACTGCTAAAAAGCTAAAAGTGTCTTAGGTGTGGTCAAAAACTGTGCATATTTCCACATGATTTTTACATTCAAGAAAACTCCAAAACATTTAAAAATATACAAAATATTAAAATATTGTTACAACATTGATGTAAGAAATATCACACCATCACACAAACCAACCTCCCTTTCATTGACTCCATTTTCACTTCACGGTCCCTCATCAAGGCCACCAGCATAATCAAGGATGTGGCTCACCCTCGTCATTTCCTCTTCCCCACTCTCCCATCAGGCAAGAGGTCCAGAAGTATGAAAACACACACCTCCAGATTCAGGGACAGTTTCATTCCAGCTATTATCCGGCACCTGAACGATCCTATCAACAACTAGAGAGCAGTCCTAAGGTGCTATCTACCTCATTGGAGACCCTCGGACAATCTTTAATTGGACTTTACTGGACTTTATCTTGTACTACTCGTTATTCCTTTCATCAGTAATCTGTATACTGTGGATGGCTTATTTATAATCACGTATATTCTTTGCACTGACTGGTTAGAACACAACAAAAACTCTTCACTGTAGCTCAGTACACGTGACAGTAAACTGAGCTAAACTAAACTACAAGGCAGGAGTCAAGAGTGTATATTTGCAATATTCCCTGCATGTAATCTTAGAACAATTTTAATTCTTGCTGCAGCTTTATAGGCACATTAGATGCAAATATTTTTTTAATAACACAAACCACCATGTCTCATGGTTCTTTCCTCATTAAGAATTGTTTCCCAGCATGAATACTTCTCTGACTCCAGAAAGAATCTGATGCCAAGGGACAGTTATCAAATTACCAACAAGTATGAGTATCTGGGCCAAACGCAGGCAGGTGAGACTAGTGTAGATGGGACATGTTGGTTCTTGTGGGCAAGTTGGGCCGAAGGGCCTGTCTTCATGCTATATCACTCAATGACTATAACTGTGGCTATTGGAGAATTTGTTGCTTCTGTATTTATATATCCTTGTACGGAAATCTCAAACTTTCCAGCAGTTGCGTGAAAAATTGCTATCTGTTCCTTATGGAATTACCTAGATTTCCATGGAACATTCAAGTCAAGAGAGTCAAGAGTGTTTTAATGCCATATGTCCCAACAAATACCCACTTACCTCTGCGTAAAGCTGGACAGGTCGCTTACATTTTGTCAACACCTGGCTGGTCTCCGCGAAAAGGTCATGGTACGTAGCGACCTCATCCGACGCCTGGCAGGAACAAGTTGGGGAGCCAGTCCATCAACTCTTTGCACCTCTGCCTTAGCTCTTGTGTATGCCCCAGCTGAGTACTGCGCACCCGTATGGAGTAGAAGTAGACATAATAGGCTGGTAGACACGAGCCTGAACAGCACCTTGCGAACCCATCACTGGGTGCCTTCAACCTACTCCAGTCGAGCAGCTCCCTATACTTGCAGGCATTCCGCCTGCAGGGATCCGAAGGCAAGCAGCAACTCTGGTACTATCTCGTCATGCCATGGACCCAGATCACCTCCTCCATCAGGCTATCAACAGAGAGCAGAGGCCACCCCGACTGAAGTCCCATCACCCCTTTGCTCCACATGGAAAGCAACTCCTAGCATCCATCCAGCCAACTGAAACAAAAGCTTACTGGATAGCCACCAAGTGGTCACAGGAGTGGAAGGCAACCCCATCTCCATTACCCAGCTACATCTCTTCACCAGATAAAACCTGTCCAGGGTATGACCTCCCCAGAGGAGCATGGGTGAAGCTCGTCAGACTTCGTACTGGAGTTGAGCGTTTGTGGAGATGGGGACTCTGCCAGAGCCCAGCCTGTGAATGCGGAGCAGAACAACAGACAGCCAAACATGTAATCTCTGGTTGCCCGCTCTACCACCCACCAAATGGAGCTTAGGGCCTGGCAGACCCGGCTTGCGATCTAACTATTCCTTTGGTTTATGTTTCATTCGCATGAAGAAGAAGATATGTCCCGAAATGGAACAATGAAATTTTTACTTGCAGCAGCACAACGTCTGGTACTGGGACACTTGAAGAACAGCATCCCCCCCTCCTTAGACCACCACCAATTTGCCTATAGGGCAAACAGGTCGACGGAGGACGCAGTGTCACTGGCCCTCCACTCCACCCTGACACACCTTGACCAGCGGGACAGTTATGTGCGGATGCTATTCATAGATTATAGCTCCGCCTTTAACACCATCCACCCCCATAAACTAGTCACTAAGCTGGACCACCTGGGCCTCAACACACACCTGAGCAGCTGGGTCCTGGACTTTCTCACCGGCCGACCACAGACTGTGCGCATGGGGAGGCAGGTCTCCTCCAGCATCACCTTGAACATCGGTGCACCACAGGGCTGTGTGTTGAGCCCCTTCCTTTTCTCCCTCTACACTCTCGTCTGCAAACCCACCCACGAGGCCAACACCATATTTAAGTTTGCAGATGACACCATCGTGGTAGGCAGGATCACGAGTAACAACGAGGCCGCCTACAGGACAGAGGTAGAGAACCTGGTGAGCTGGAGCCGTGAGAACAACCTGATCCTCAACGCAAAAAAAACAAAGGAGATGATCCTGGACTTCAGGAGGAGACCGAAGACCTTCGTCCATCAGCCCATCACCATTAACGGCGAGACAGTGGAGGCTGTGCAGAACATCAGGTACCTCGGGGTCAACATCAGCCACGACCTGACCTGGACCGTCAACACCACGGCGACGGCCAAGAAAGGACTTCAAAGGCTTCACTTCCTGAGGTGCTTGAAGAGGGCACGTCTCCCACAACAGCTGCTGGTGAGCTTCTACAGGTCAGCCATTGAGTCAGTTCTTACATACTGCATCACAGTATGGTACTCTGGCTGTACCGCAGAGAACAGGAAAGCTCTCCAACGCGTCATCAAGACTGCTGAGAGGATCACTGGCACCCAGCTCCCCAGTCTGGAGGACATCTACCGGACCCGCTGCATCCGGAGGGTCAAGGGCATCATTAGAGACAGCACACACCCTGGACACTGTCTCTTCACCCTCCTGCCCTCAGGAAGACGATACAGGACACTGAGCGCCCGCACGACAAGACTGAAAAACAGCTTCTACCATAGAGCTGTGACACTACTGAACTCTATCCCCCTCCCACATTGATCCCCCCCCTCTCTCTCACACACCCGCCAATACTCCTGTATGTTTATGGTTATAGTTAAATTTTTTTAATAGTTCTTTTTTTAAATTGTATTTTTTATACTTATATTCCTGTGCAGCTGGAGGACTGCTCCAACAGAATTTCGTTGTCTTGTACAATGACAATAAAGATTATCTTATCTTATAGCCGCAACAGATATGAAAACACCATCTTATCCAACCTGGTTCCAGCACTTCAACTGCCCCTTAAATTCCCAATCTGACCTTTCTGTCCTGGGCCTCCTCCATTGTCAGAGTGAGGCCCAGTGCAAATTGGAGGAATAGCACCTCATCTCCCACAGTCCTACTGTCTCCTCCTACTTCGTTTATTTTTCCTACCCCCCCCCCCCCACCCCCGCCCCCCGACATCAGTCTGAAGAAGGGTCTCGACCCGAAACGTCGCCTATTCCTTCTCTCCATAGATGCTGCCTCACCCGCTGAGTTTCTCAAGCATTTTTTTAAATCTACTTGCGATCTTTCCAGCATCTGCAGTTCCTTCTAAAACAGATATGAAAACATATCTCAGTAGACACCATAATAAATTATTTTAGCACTTGATGAATATTTTCTTTCATGGCCCTTCTTTTCTAAAGTGCACCTGCAAATTTCACTGAGCAGACCATTAATCTACCTAACAATTCCTAATATTATTTGGTTGATTTGTTGAACTTATAAACAGATTATTAATAAAATTAGAAAACAATAAGAAGTAGCAGTGACGGCTTTACATCAAATTAGTGTTTATTTCTCATTAACCTGAAAGTATCACTTTATCCTGATTTTCTGGGAGCCTAACATATCTCTAATTAGGTGCAGCTTGAAGTATTATTGACTTACCTGAACAATAATACACCATTAATTTCCTGTTTTACCAACAGTGAAGAAAGATTTTTATCTTGTCAATTTTAATTTATTTTCAGAGTGAAGTGAAATGTAATACTGGTAAATATCATTTGTACAATTAACTTTTGTTTGTTTCCACATTCTTTAAGTTTGCCTGCAGAGTCATAGGTCAGACATGAGTAGGAAACCAGGAAACAGACCTTTTTGACCCAAATCGTCAATGCCGACCAGGATGCTCCATCTAAGCTCGTCTCATTTGCTGTGTTTGACCCATATCTCTCGAAACCTTTCCTATCCATGTAACTCTAAATGTGGTTATTTTATTTGCCTCAATTAGTTCCTTTGGCAGTTAATTTCATATACCCACCATCCACCATGTGATTAAGAAGGAACTGCAGATGCTGGAAAATCGAAGGTACACAAAAATGCTGGAGAAACTCAGCGGGTGCAGCAGCATTTATGGAGCGAAGGAAATAGGCAACGTTTCGGGCCCCATCAGTCTGAAGAAGGGTTTTGGCCCGAAACGTTGCCTATTTCCTTCGCTCCATAGAGGCTGCTGCATCTGCTGAGTTTCTCCAGCATTTTTGTGTGCCATCACCATGTGATGGTTCCTATTAAATCTTTCCCCTTCGCCTAAACCCTCCAGTTCTTCCTCCCCTACCCAAGGAAAAATACTCCAACGTGAGAATCAATGATTAAGAGTGGAAGAATAGTTGGCGAGGAACAATTGACCTTGTATGTTCTTTTAAAATAATTGAAGTCCATTGAACTTAGAGTTTTCTTAATATCCTAAATCTGAATTTCAAGATGTAACTATATCACGGACTGGAGACAATATCTGATGGTATAAATCACAAACGCTAATTCCACCTCCCTCCCCATCTCTCACAATCTGAAGTTTAGGTCAAATAACATTGGGCCTTCAAATACTCGTCAAAAATTAGTGTCCATTGTGTGATATCACTAAAAAGCAAGTTCTGAAGTGAACATTTTCAGTGAAGTTAATTCTTTAACTCGTTATTAACCTTGAAGAGAAATGAGCATGTCCCCATTTTAAAGCAAGGCAAATTTAACCAATGATAAATCCAGCCTCTGTGATTATTTTTTTTGATCGCATACATTGCTACTTAATTGAAATCCAGTAGGAATAATATGTCTGTTCATGAATTCTTTAGTAACAGACCACACCCATCTTAATTATACTTTTCCCGAGCTTATTGAATTAACAAGATGACAATCAGGTTTTATCTGATCGAATTTCTACAAGCATGCTTCTCATTTCTCAAGCTTCCTCAGCTATACGACAGATCTCCTTTAGGAGGCATTATGTCGCCGTCTTAAATTTGGCATCTTCTGCATTCTTCAGGGATTATGATAAAACTTACATCATTGATGTAAAATGATCTCACAAGAAAGCCTAAGTCATTCATGGTATTAAATGAGAATGAAATCCTATCTCTTCTTAAACAAAGAGGAAGCTCACAAGGAAAAACTTAAATTTGTTTCCATCTATTTAGATTGTAACTATTTTTTATGTGTGCATGCACATTTAATAAAACATCTATCTGTTAATAAAACATCTATCTGGCTGCTGTAAATTGTGTGCATCTTTCTATGCTGCATCTGTACAAGTTGGTAAGTGTCACTGGGAACATACTGAATTTCCTCAGCCTTCTGAGAAAATAGAGGCATTGCTACATTTTCTTGACTGTCGCATGAATGTGTTTAGACCAGGAAAAAATTGTTGGTGATGTTTACACCCAGGAAATTGAAGTACTCAACCCTGTAAATCCTAGAAACATTAATACAGACAGGGGTGTGTACTCCATTCCGGTTCCTGAAGTCGGTGACCAGCTCCTTCATTTTGCTGACATTGAGGGTAAGGTTGTTGTCTTTACACCATGCTATTACATTCTCTATCTCCTCCTTGTGCTCTGTCTCGGCATTGTTCAAGTTCTGGCCCATCATACTGGTGACAACTGCAAAGTTATAAATGGACAACAATTTGGCTGCACAGTTAGGAGTGCACGGGCAGTATAGTAAAGGGCTGAGAACACAGCCTTGTGGGGCACTGATGTTGGGGTTTATAGTGGAGGATGTTTTGTTGCCTGCCTTATGAATTGCAATGTGCAAGTCAGGAAGTTGAGGATCCAGTTTTAGGTGGGTGTGGTGATTAGTCCTGGGTCTCAGAGTATGGAGATGAATTTGGTTGGAAATGTGTTTAAGGCAGAGCAACAGTTGATAAATAGTAGTCTCGTGTAGATGGCCTTATTATACATATACATGTTCCAGGGAAATGCAGGGCCACAGAGAGAGCACATCTGGAGAAAAGGAATAGATGATGTTTTGTGTCTGAAGAAGGGTCTTGACTAGAAACGTCACCTATTCCTTTTCTCTAGAGATACTCTCTGACCTGCTGAGTTACTCCAGCTTTGGCATCTGCTGCGGACCTGTTATTGCCTTGGGGAGAATTACAGTGGATCAATGCTCTGCAGGAGGTTCGAGTTGATCTGCAAAATGAGCAGCTCCTGTAGCACTTCATGATGGTGGATATTAGAGCCTTTCATGATGGTCACTGGGCAGTGGGCAGGTGCTATAGACCTGCACGGGAAAGTAGATGCTCCCGGCCCCCATGAGTCTCGGGCAGATGGGGCTTGTCAGCCTGGGATGGCAGTCCATCTAGGAGAGGGAAAACTCTGATTTAAAACCTCCACTGCATTGGGGCCATATCCAGTCATTGAAAAGGCTACTGGAGTAAACCTCAAGAACATTTGGAGTCAGAGCCCCTAAGGCAGTTTGTCGTTGTCTACAACCTCGCTCTGGCAGCTCCTGTGTTGGCGCTGGTGCCAAACTGTAACGGCCCTGCTGTTCCTTTCGATCGATCAGCGACATGGAGAGGGGGGACGTACTGCATGGGCAACAGCCTGTCCTCCATATGACATCGCCCAGGCTTGCATCCGACCACACATCACCTGCAAACTAGGATGCATCACCCATGATCAGTCATGACCGAAGGGGGCCTACTACTACTCATGGTAGTCAATAAGGCATGCTACCTTGTCTCTCTTAAAATAGGTGGGAACCTCAGATTGCAGCCTGGAGAGGATAAATACATCTGCGAATAATTCCGTCAGCTGGTACACTCAAAGTCTCCATGGCTCGGTACACCACCCAGGCCAGTCATCTTCCATGAGTTAGCTCTCAGGAAAGCTGAGTTTCCGTTTTCAAGGCTGGTTTCAGTTTCTACGTATAAGCAGTGATAAGGAGATAAGATGGATTGATAAGTGTCGTTGGTGGTTGTGCATCAATGGTCCAGGATGTTTGGGCCTCTGGTGGGAAGCAGACATGTGGTGGTACTTTGGTAAACTTTGGCTCTTGAGGTAGGCCAAGTTGAAGTCCCTGGTCACCTCTACATAAAGTGCTGCCTCATGAACGTGGCATTTATCATGAAGGACCCCATCATGTAGACCATGCTCTTTTCTCACTGCTACCATTGTACAAGAGGTACAGAAGCTTGAAATGGCACACCATTAGGTTCAGGAACAACTGCTTTCCTGGAACCATCAGGTTCTTGAACCAACCCGCACAGCCCTAATTCTACTTCAGTAAAGCACCACCGCTGCCACTGCAGTGGTATTGTTTTGAAGAATTGATGTTTTTGTCTGAGTCTGTGTGCATGTGATGCTGCTGCAGGCAAGATTTACATTGTACTTGTCCGTGGAAAAAAGACACAAAGTGCAGCAACTCTGGAGAACACGGATTGGTGAAGTTTCGGGCCAGGATCATTCTTATTATAAAGCGTACTTGTACCTCACAGTACTTGTGCATACGAGAATAAATTCAACGACTCAATTGGCCCAATCTCTCTTCATCTTGCCAGCCACACTGTCACACTGGTGAATCTCATCTACACTCCCCCATACCGAGGATATATTTCCTCAGATTAAACACCAAAAGTACACCCAATACTCAAGGCTCAAGTTCAAGTTCACATTTATTGTCACATGCACCAATTGGTACAGTGAAATTTGAGTTACCATACAGCCATGTGGATAAAAAGAACACAATACACAGTAGAATTTAACATAAACATCCACCACGGTGGAATCAACATTTCTCACTGTGATGGAAGGCAATAAAGTTCAGTCACTCTTTCTCCTTTTGTTCACCCATGGTCGGGCCTAGAACCCTCCGCAGTCACCGCAACAGACAGCCCGATATACATGCCCATTCGCCAGGATGATCAGAACTCCGACGTCGGCACAGATCGGAACACACTCTGCGGTTTGGAGTTCCCAAATCGGCCGCTTCTTACCAGAGATCGCGGCTTCTGAAATCCACAGGCCCCACTGGACGGAGCCCCAACACTGGCGATCCTCGGCAAAAGATCCCAGGCTCCGTGATATTAAAGTCAGCGTGCGCCCGTGGCTAGAATCTCCGCAGACCACAGCTCCACGATGTTAAAGTCAGCAGGCCCAACACTCCGGAACTCCAACACTGCCGATCCTCGACAAGGATCCCAGGCTCCGCGATGGTAATTCCGCGCTGCGCCTGCTGCTAAAGCTCTCGGCCGGTCTCCGGTCGGAAAGGCCGAGCCAATCCAGTTGGTAGGCCGCGAGGGGGGTGAAGATGCGACACGGAGAAAAGACGCATCTCTGTCCAGGTGAGTGACCAAAAAGCGATTTGCCCCTATTCCCCCCCACCACCCCCCACATAAGACATACTAAGAAACATTAAAACATATATTTAGACGCACTAAAAATAACAAAAAAGGCGAAAGGACTGACGAGCTGCTGGCGAGGCAGCCACTGCGGTGGTGCCACCCGATGTGATCCCACTGAGGCCTTATACAATAATTGTTACGTAACTCTGTTATTTGCTATGAAGGTCAGCCTACTTGACCACTTGTTGCACCTGAGCGCCCAAGGAAATCCAGGTATTTCACCTCTCACTTTCC
This sequence comes from Amblyraja radiata, assembly GCF_010909765.2. NCBI lineage: Eukaryota > Metazoa > Chordata > Chondrichthyes > Rajiformes > Rajidae > Amblyraja > Amblyraja radiata. The sequence continues at coordinate 34,482,562 of NC_045960.1, read as the reverse complement.
TTATCTATCCATTTTTAGATAATAATTTGTCGCTAAAATTGATTACCACATTCTAACTTGCATCTACCAGGCATTTGCCCACTCACTCGAAATGTCCGAATCACTCTGGATACTGCATACATTCTCCTCACAACTTACACTATGTATTGTCTGTAAACTCGGAAGTATATTACTTTTAAATCCCTCATCTAAATCTTTAATGTACATTGTTGGGTACACTTTACAGTATATCAAAAATAAAAAAAAGCAGCTTGCTTGAAAGACTTAATTGGAGAATTCATTCATGTTTCTCAGTTTTGTTTTATTTCAACATTTTTAAAAGCAGATCAATTGACTTTACAAGCAAAGCTGTAACAGTACGATCAATACCTCTTTTATCTTCCATCACAATTCTCATCAGTTCAGTTCTCATTTGGTCCTGAATCAATTACTTTCATTTGTATTCTATTCCATCATCTTATTGTCCCTTCAACTGAAAGTTTGGAGCTTCAGTTACCTGAGAAAATGCACATTATATTTTTAAGGCATTTTGCTGATTATGTAGACATTAGAGTTCCATATGTATTTGCTCATTGAATGAGAGAAGAATAAAATAATTAAAATTTAGTAACCGTGATGTGGATTTAATCTCTTCAGTGTTTCTTATACCTCTTCCCCTGATTTTAATGCACCATTCCAAGTAATTGCAGAAGTTTGCAAAAAAATAGGGTTCCAACATCATTGGACAGCAACGTTTTATCCGTGAGTATATTCAAGGCTGAAATTAATAGATTTTGGTCAGACAGGGATCTGGAGACAAGGCAGACAAATGCACATCAGGTAAAGCATCAGCCATGATCTTGATAAATGGAAGTGAGGGCTTAAGGGTCCAGAAAGACTATGCCTGCACATATTTCTCCTGCTCTGTCCTTATACCTCCAACGTTGCTTTTGCATCCCGCACCCTGTCATCGAGTGATCGCAACTATGCGCATAGAAAAGGAAGCACTCAGCATCGTGTTCAGAATCAAGAAATTCCATCAGTTTCTTCTCGGCAGACCATTCACCCTGGTGACTGATCACAAGCCACTATTAGTCCCAAGTCAGCTATACCTTCCATAGCGGCATCAAGGATGCATCGTGGGAGGATTTTGCTGTCCCAGTATGACTACAATGTGGAGTATAGAAGCTCCAAGTGCAACGCAGTTGCAGATGCGTTGTCCCGGTTGCCCCATGAGAACTCTGATGTGGGAAGTGAGAACTCAGTCTACACACTGCAAGTTGTAGATGAAGACTTTCCAGTGACTGCAACAGAAATTGCAGCAGAAACAAAGAAAGACAATGTGCTCAAGTGGGTTTATGAACAAACATTGAATGGTTGGACTGAAATCGATAGTGGATTGAACTCAGTTCTGAACTCAGAGCTGAAGCCTTTCCATAATCGACGCCATGAATTATCATGTGAGCAGGGATGCATTAAGTGGGGTTACAGAGTGGTTGTACAAGAGTCTTTGAGAAACAAAATTATGAACAAACTTCATGCCGAACATCCTGGCATAGTAAGCATGAAGTCAATTGCAAGTTTTGTGTATTGGCCTGGTATTGACAGTGACATCGAGTCACTGGTGAGCAAATGTAATGTCTGCCAAAATTGCCGGAGTAAACCACGAAAAACACCACTGCATCCCTGGTCGTGGCCAAGTAGACATTTTCAGGAGTTCATGTAGATTTTTGCGAAAAGGGTAATGATCACTTTCTGGTACTGGTAGATAGTCATTCCAAATGGATTGAGTTTAAACATATGGGGTCAAGCACTACTACTGAGCATACCATAGATGAGTTGAGATCAATTTTTGCATGCCATGGTTTACTGGAAGAACTTGTTCTGATAGCGGGCCTCAGTTTGGTTCAGAACAGTTCAAAGAGTTCATGCAACGGAATGGTGTAAAACACACAATTGTTCTCCCATAACATCCAGCTTCTAATGGGGCGGTGGAAAGGTCTGTTAGAGTTGTCAAAGACGCTCTCAAGAAACAGGTTTTGCAGGGTAGTTCAAAGCTCAGCATGAAGCATCGTTTGGCTAGTTTCTAGCTGAAGTACAGAAGCACACCACACACAACAACAGGTTACTCACCTGCAGAACTGTTGATGAAGAGAAGGCTAAGAATACGCTTAAGTCTAGTTCAACCAAATTTGGCTTTGAGAGTTGAACAAAAACAATTGTCAGAAACGCCATTTTGACTCCCACAAAAAGGAGAGGCACTTCAAGCCAGATGAGCAGGTTCGTGTTCTCAGTCCTCCCAACAAGTCCAGTCGAGACAAATGGGATGTTGGGAAAATAGTGGAAGTGTGTGGAACAAAAAGATACTTAATTGAAGTTGGAGATAGGATCAAAAGTGTTCATGTTGATCAAATGATTCCAGCCAAAGATGAACAAAAAACTGAGCATGAAGTCCTAATCCCTGAGTCTTTATCTGAAAGTGAGTTGGAAGAGCCAACTGTGATTGAAACACAATGTTCAGTTAGCACAGACAAAGAAGCAGATTGCTCTGGTAAAAGTCAGGGTACTAAAACAGAGCCAAACAAGCCTACAAGTGAGTCAGCACCTAAACCTGTTACACCTGTTACTGTTAGACGATCAGGCAGGATCCGTAAACCAGTAGTCAGATTAGGTTTTTAAGTTAAGTAACTCACTGTCTAGGTAGAATGAAAATGTGTAAATATGTAAAATAAATATATTGTGTTATCATTTAAGATTTAATGAACACTGGTTTAAATCAAGTATCACAACAAGAAAATTGTAACTGTGTACTTAGATTTAATACTTAAAAAAGGGAGAGCAGTGTAATATATTCATGCATATTCATGTATATGCTAATGAGTTGGTGTTGTATATAAGTAGGGAATGTTGGGTAATAAATCTCTCATGATCCAAGCAGACTGCGTGTAAGTTGTTATTCATTCTGCCGTCCGGAATATAACAGCATCTATGGAGCGAAGGAAATAGGCAACGTTTCGGGTTGAGACCCTTCTTCAGAGTTTCAGCACAGGAGCGTTCCTCTTTAAAACAAGGCAGCCAACAATATATCATTCTCAGTAGCTGCATAATTATAAATAAAGAAAACTTATTGCTCTTCCTGTCAACCCAATGTGGGGATCTGTTACTAAGAATTACAAGAGAGACTAATTGATTATGAATTTTAAGACTCCAAGCGCTTTAAACCTACTCGTTGTCATGCCTTGAAGCCCTAGTTTGCATCTTTTCTTTTACACTGTTGCATTTGACCTGACAACAATGAAAGAATAATGTGCTCCATTCTTGCTTTCCATCACCGCTTACAGAACTGTTCCCGTGGCAGTGGTTTTAGACAGACATAATTAATCGCTCATCTTGCCGCTGCCACATCTATACATCACCCTGGCAGCTGGAACTGCCTCTTGCTTAAAAGGCATCAGTTTCATGAGGCGCTTGTCTGATCTTCACATATGACCACAGGCAGAGATTTGTGATGTGTTGAATCATTTTAAATACAAGGGTGGAGATATTCTCTACACCCAGGCTCCAGCATACCTTCCCAGGAAATCAATAGATGGCTCAGGCAAAAATCATTCGCTGAGAAAAAAAAAGTAGCAGTTCTGGAGCAGCAAAGACACTGAAGAAATAAGACTTTGACCTGAAAAAATGCAGCTGAAATCTGGATAGCTTGGAAAACTGATAAATTCTGAAAAGAAAATTGATGCAAATAAGCTAAGATTGTTATCATTCCAAAAACCTGTTTACAATCAATATTTTATAATTGCTTTTCAGAATAGTTAAGCTTCCCATGATCAACATTTGGATAAGACTTGCTCAGTAAGGCATTAATAAGGAGAAGCTTGTTCCAATTAAGGTATTAAATGAGCAAAACTTTTCAATTGCTTGCATAAAATGTTAGCCTTTTGGCCCACTATTTTATCGAGGTTGGTCTGTGTTCAGTTTACTGTAGTCAAAAATATTTTCTTGAATTCTACATTTCAAAAAACAAGATATGTATTTTAAACAGTTCATATAGCCTTCCATCCTTTCTTTCAACTGAAAGTAAATAATTGTTTAGCTCAATAAAAATTCCATTAACCAATACCGACAGCAATAGCATGCTACATGCTTTAAAAGGGCATCAATAATACTGGTGCCCAAGAAGAGTAAAGTGACATGCTTCATTAACTACTGACCGGTGGCAATAACATCCATGGTGATGAGAGGTTAGTTATGGCGCATATCAATTCCTATCTGAGCAAGAACCTGGACCCACTACAATTTGTCGACCACCATAATAGATCAACAGGGGATGTGATCTTGCTGGCTGTCCACTCTGCACTGGATTATTTGAACAATAAGAACACACATGAAATGTTATAATTCATCGACTACAGTTCAAAGCAATCATCCCCTCCAAACCTGTTATCAAAATAGTCAACAACTTCAAGTTCCTGGGGTTGCTTAAAAGATTTTGGAGATCTTTCCTAGGCCCTGCACATTGATACAACCATAAAGAAAGTCAGTCTGAAGAAGGGTTTCGGCCCGAAACATTGCCTATATCCTTCGCTCCATAGATGCTGCTGCACCCGCTGAGTTTCTCCAGCATTTTTGTGTACCTTCGATTTTCCAGCATCTGCAGTTCCTTCTTAAACATAAAGAAAATCGAATGCAAAATGGACTGATTCTTAAAGTTATTAATTCCCTGTAGCTTAATGAGAGGCATTCGAGCACAGTGTAATTGATCTAAGTATCTCCAACCTGGCTTTGTAACTATTGGTTATATCGGAAAGAAAACCTATTAGCTTCACCCAAGCATATAAACTTCACCCCTTATAAACGTTGAAAATGTAGGAAAATCCTAATCTGATTTTTGGACAGGGGTCTTTATATGGATTATGTCACAGTTCCACTTGGTGAAGGAAGTCCTGACATAGCAATGGACAAATACAAATAATGTGAATTGAGTTTCAGAAATTGAGTTTCAGAAATAATATGACATTGTGTATATTTAAATATATTTTTAAAATTTGTATATTAAACAATAGAAAGTCACTGAGCATATTAAAAACGGTTTAAATTTGTTTCATTCGTTGGTACAAAATACCACATTTAAAATGAAAGTTGGATGTTCGCATAATTATTTCACTAGAATTAGTTTAATGTATTGATATTTGACTTTGGTTGGCCAATTGATCTTATTTCATCACACCGGCTGCTTTTGTAGCATGCCTGTTAAACTTTCCTGTGTTAGAATGCATGCTGTGATAATTTGGATAAAACCTCACTTTTATCCCAAGGAGGATTTTTATTTTATCTTTTGTGATCATGTCTTGTCATAATAATCTGTATTTCACAATTTTTAAATAAAAACAACTAACTAACACATATGTAAGAGTATATTTTACCTGGAATATAAAACCTGCCCAAAAATAGCTTAGATATATAACGTAAAGGTAATACCTGTAATCTGATACTATTTGAGGTTGCTCCTATTCCATGTTCAGGCAAATATAATCTGATACTCCTGAAACTTTAGTGATTCACAGTGCTGTAGTCTGCATTAATATAATGCTATCTTATGTACTTGAGGTACACTACATATAAAGTGAACTGAAAATGTTTCACACAATTTACAATGAAAATTCCCTTTCCATTTCCCAGTTCACTTACCATGTGGTGGAATGGAATATCATTGCTGTTCCAATGGGATTAGTGCTCAGGCACAGTGACGCTTTCAATATTAAACTCCCATGGCTAAATCCAAGGAAGAACAGTGGATCAACCTTCTGATCAACTTCAGAAATAATTAATAATTTAGTAAGGAAATTAACATGTACTGTGAACTTGTGAATTAGGAACCATAGATTATGTGCATTTTACTTCTAAAGTTATGTTAATATAGTGATGCATAACTCAGTCCAAAGATTTAAAAAAATGCATTATAACATTTCAAGAGAGCAATGTGTGTATGCCGTGTGGGAGTAAGCTATTTTCAAATGGGACATTTGAAATGGGACATCAAATGGGATCAGCAAGATAAAATAAAATAAGTCCGTCTTCACTAAACTAAACTAAACTAAACTAAACTAAACTAAACTAAACTAAACTAAACTAAACTAAACTAAACTAAACTTAACTTAACTAAACTAAACTAAACTCAGGTTCACATAAAAATCCCTTGGTATTATTTTGAAGATGAGCAAGAAGCTACCTTCAGTATTTAGGCTAACATTCATTCTTCAACCAACTCTATTGGCCATGATCACATACTGTAGCATTTGTACATAAATCCTTGCTCTTGCACTACAATCATACACAACAACACTGCAATCATATTGTTCTAAAAACATTGCAATATGCAGCACAAACTGAGACCCTTGACCTCATCATATTCATCACAGCTGAAAAGGAGATGTTCATATGAATGCTACTTCATATTTGCAGCTTCTCTACATTGGCTTGTTGGTTATGGCATGGTACATGTCATGTATTCTTCCAGGTTCTTGTTAAAACTATTGATAATTTTACCTCCACCATCCTTTCAGGCAATGAGTTTTGAATGACCATGTTCCTCAGATTAAAAAAAAATATCTCCACTCCACACTACTTAATTTCATTAATGACCTTAAATCTAACCTTTTCGTTATTTTCTATTCAACAATAGGTTGTTACCGGTTTATCCCATCCGAGCCGCTCATTATTTTGTATATCTTAGTTCATAGAACAGTACCCTCACCTATAAATTTGCCCTTAAAAATGAAATTCTCAGTCCATGTACTATCCTTGTATTTCTCCATTGAGTTACACCAGCATTTTGTGTCTACCTTTGCTTTCTGACATCTTCGGATCAACAGCAAATTTGGCTAAAGTACATTTAATCTCTTTAATCTCTATCTAACCTCATCTACTACATTTAGTGTTCCTGATATCGGCGTCTTTACATCGGCGAGACCAGCCGTGGAATAGTCGACCGTTTCTCCAACCCCTTGCATTGGTCCTCTAAGGTCTGTTGAATCTCCTGGTTGATAACCATTTTAACTTCCAATTCCCATACCAGCATTTCTGTCCTGAGCCTCCTCCATTGCCAGAGAGAGGTCACACGTAAACTGGAGCAATAGTGCCTCATATTCCGCTTAGGTAGCTTACAACCTAGCAGTATGAACATTGAATTATACAATACCAGCTCCTCTATTTTCTCCTTCCTCTCTTCCCTGTGTCCCACCTGGATGCGCACCAATTCTTTCCACTATCCCACCCAGCTTTCCCCTTCCCCCCCCAATCTCCTTCCATCCACATTCCTTCCTCTGGCCTCACAATTCACACCTCTTCTATCCTTGTCTCACAGCCTTTTGTCTCCTTTCCACATCCTGTGGGTATGTCCATCCTAATCACCTTATCACAAGTGGACTTTGTCCATCCAGATGCCAATTTACCCACTTACCCGGATACAACGATAACTTGCCTGGCTTTTTCCTGTCCCAACCTCTCTTACTACAACCCTTCTGAAGAAGGATCCTGTAATGTCACCTGTCAATGGTCGCCAAAGATGCTACCTGACCCGCTTAATTACTCCAACACTTTGTGTGTTATGCTCAAGATTCCAGCAGCTGCAGTTCTTATGTTTACTTTAAGCTTCCTTTATGCTGATGAAATAGTCAAGATCACAGAACTGATCACTGAGTCGTCCCACTAGTTAAAACTTACCAACCTGAAATAGCTGATTACATATTTAAAAAAAAGGGAAGCAGCAGAACTTACATATCTTTCATGACTGGGGTGTATAATCAGAGAACAAACTGACCTTATTTCTGATTGAGATATTGGAGTGGATTTTCTATCCACTCCAAAGAGTGAGATAGTGACACAGCAGTAAAGCTGCAACCTTACAGTGTCATTGACCTGGGTCTGATCCTGACTACAGCTGCTGTCTGTATGGAGTTTCTATGTTCTCCCTTTGACTGTGTAGATTTTCTGCAGGTGTTCTGGTTTCCTCCCACACTCCAAATCCATACAGGTTTGTAGGTTAATAAGCTTACGTAAAATTGTAAATTGTCCCAAGTATATAGGATAGTTAGTGTACAGGGTGGCCGCTGGTTGGCATGGACTTGGAGGACTCTGCCACAGAATGTAGTTGAGGCCAGTTCATTGGCTATATTTAAGAGGGAGTTAGATGTGGCCCTTGTGGCTAAAGGGATCAGTGGGTATGGAGAGAAAGCAGGTATAGGATACTGAGTTGGATGATCAGCCATGATCATATTGAATGGCGGTGCAGGCTCGAAGGGCCGAATGGACTACTCCTGCACCTATTTTCTATGTTTCTATGTTTCCATGTTTCTGCCTTATCTCTAAAGACTAAAGTCTAAAGTCTAAAGTCTAAAGTCTAAATTAAAAGGACAGGATATCAGACAGATTTTCAGTTGCCATCGGATCAACACCACTTTATGCAACTTCACAAATTGCTTTGAAGTGGGTTTTAGATAAGCACAAGGATAAACTTTTGAGATTGCCACATGGAGTCAGGTGGACCAGGGGTGCTTTCCCGCACCACCTCCACCCACCATGCACACATTCCAGCATTCTAGTGGGCAGGACTAACAAACATTACATCGTGACTCTCAGTCTGCAGAAGGGTCTCGACCCGAAACATCACCTCTTGCTCCAGAGATGCTGTCTGACCCACTAAGTTATTACAGCTTTTTGTGTCTATCAGGTTTAAACCAGCATCTGCAGTTCCTTCCTACACATTACATCTACTCCTGATTTTTTTCCATGAACCTCTCTCCCACCATCATCACCACGGACTAATATCCTAGGTCAATGTTCAAGCTAGCCTCTCCATGACTTGCGAGTTGATTCTGTGTCTATAATCACAGCTCATGACCAGAACGATGAACCAAATTGCTATGGCTCATGACACATTCACTATACTGGGATATTGTTGCAATTTAGATGTGATTCAGTTCCTGTGCCAATATACTGAGCTCACTGTTAGATTTTATTTTATTTTAATTTAGAGACACGGCATTGAAACAGGCCCTTCAGCCCAACGAGTCCTCGCCAACCATTGATCACCTGTTCGCTCTCATTTCATGCTATCCCACTTTCTCATTCACTCCTTACTCATCATGGGCAATTAACAGAGGCCAATTAAAGGGCCTGTCCCACGAGCATGCGACTGCATGCGGCAAGCGCGACCAAACCGGAAGCGGGGGCCGCGCGGGTTTCATGCGAAGGTCGAGTGATCCCCGTACAGGGCCGGTCCCACCAGCATGCAACTGCGTGCGGTGAGCACGACCAAACCAGAAGCGGGGGCTGCGTGGAGGACGAGTGAGTGTCGTGATGTTCGAGCGAAGTCCACAGGAAGTTCGCGCGTGACGTACGGCGTCGAGACGGTGCATACAGCGTCAAGATGCTGCGTATGCCCGTCGAGGCGGTGCGTACGGCCTCAATGCGGCTGTCAGTTTTCCGGAGCCCTGCGCGATGTCGGGACCAGCTCCGCACAACTCCATACGGCTCCGGCGATCGAAGTGGGACCGGCCCCGCGAGGCCGTATGGCTCAAGCGACCACGTTAAGTCACGCTTGCCGTATGCAGTCGCATGCTCGTGGGACAGGCCCTTTACCTATCAACCCTCACGTCTTTGGAATGTAGGAGGAAACCGGAATAGCCGGGGGAAACCCAAATGGCCATCGGGAAAACATACAAACTCCATACCGACAACACCCGAGGTCAGGATTGAACCCGGGTCTTTGGCGCTCTGAGGCAGCAGCTTTGCCAGCTGCACCACAGTGCCACCCATTATCTCCCACAACCTCAGGAACATTCTCAGTAATATTCAAAGGAATATGTTTTATAACCAATGCAAATCAGCAATCTTTGCAGTTATAACTTTTACTTATATGATATTGTCAATGTACTTTTACACGTAAAAATGTTACGGTTTCATGCTATAAAAGTCAGGTTAATAGCAATATTGTTGTGTAAACTAAGGAAATACGTATGATTATCTTCACAAAGTGGGTTGTGCTGTGTTTTAACATTGAAACTGATGTCATGGATCACAAAACTTTGAATCGATTTATGATTGTACTCTTGCTGCAAGAAATGTTGGATTATTATTTTTTTGTTATATTTTGATTTGAATCCTGTTGTGCACAGAGTGCAATACATGTTATTCGTGGCAAAAAAAATCTGTTTTCAATAATGTAATTTCAAACAACAGCGCTTCATATCCATTTGGTGCTGCGAAATGCCTTTACAGAATTTTAACACTGTTCAGTGAAAATTTGCATCAGTTTACCTCAGTGAAGAAACACACAGACATCACATCTTCAAGTGCCAACAAATAGTGTCTTTGTCAGGTTTATTGAGCTGCTGGAGAGGAAAAGAAACGATCTTTCATAATGAATAAGTCACCGTTACTCTGTTAATTGAACAATACCCACTTTGTCATATTTATTGCCTGTGTGCAGGGATACTCCTTTAATACCCTGCATGTCACTAGATCTGACAGTTGCCTGTGGCTTCAGACTGCTAAAATGTTGCTCTCAAATTCTGCATTAGGATCCAAATTGTATTCATCTGCCAAAGGGGGTGTGGATGAGACTGTGATCAAAATGAATGGCGCACCATTAAGTCATGAGATACTGGCTGTTTTTATTACGTTAGTCATTGCTGATGCCCCAACTTACCTATGTTTTGTCTGTGACCTGCACAGATTATTTCTCGTCGGCTTGACTGAAATAAAGTACACTCAGATGCATGCAATGGCATTCTTCCAAATTTAATAATTGGACACTGATTCTGGCAATTATACAATTTCCTGATTAAATTCACTTTGAAATAATGAAAACCTTGCAGAATTTCAGGTGGTTGATGAAATGTTATTTATTTGGTTTGGTTATTGTCACGTGTGCAGAGATACAGTGAAACACTTTCTACATGCTATCCTGTCAAATCATATCATATTGGAGAAGTACAATGATCCTCTTCTGGAACAGCATGTAGAAGATTGCCACATTCTGCTGCCATTTTGCATCTTTCACGACTCTGAAAGATCAATGGAGCTATGTAGTTTCTTCCATTCTCACATTCTCGGTGTATTGCCGGCACTTGATCAATGAAGCAGGGGTCGTCTGGCCCAATGCAATGCTATCAGCTCCTTCCAACGCCACCATGCACCTGCTGTAGGCTGTGTCTGTTTTGTTTGCTCACCCGGCTGCTGTAGGGCCATCCGCGGCCACCTCCACCAACACCACGACCAGTGACCACCACAAACATGCACTTTGTCGACTCCAGCAGCTGCTTCTCTACTTCCATGCACCAAAGTCGGCATGTATTGCTTTCTGAGCTGATGTCGGAACTTTAAGGCCCTATTCAGGGAATGGAAGATGAGTTCATCGACTGTTCACAACGACCAACTTTCCCCTTCACTTACCACTGTCGCCATCTTGGAAGGTGAAAACTGGTACTTTCCTTTATTTATTCTCTACCCCATCACCTCCACAACTCTATGCATCTTTCATCATAGTTATTTCTTGTAAAGGAGTGGAGTCTGACACACTGTAACCTTTACTGAGTCTTTAATTAAGGCACATGTTACACACGTCCCAGTACTGACTGCATCTAGTCTTCAAGCGTACTGGAACAAACAGGGAGGAACAAGGGGAGGATATCACAGTTATACTGATATGGCTGGGCGTGGTTAGTGGTATTGAGGTAGCTACATTATAGGTTGCATGCATAAACCATCTACATCCTTTCTCTTGGAAATTTAAATTTAAGTTATAACAGTGGCAGGGTGGTTATACAACCCCTGCAAATCTAAACAAAATCACCGTAACGGACAGGGGGTTTGACAACCCGATCCGAGCGAGTGCGCATGGCACCCTCACCCTCCCCACCCGAAAGAAGAGGAGGAGGCACAATATCAGCCGGGAAGGAGAAAGCCGGGGGAGACCCAACCGGGAATGTGGAAGGAGACCCGACCGGCACAGGCGAGCCTGGGGAAGGAGACGGGGGAGAAGGAGGAGAAGGAGAGCGGGCAGGGGAGGAGAACCCCGGAAGGGCAGAGGGAGGAGAATGCGGCAAGCGGACTGACCGGGGCATGCAGGGAGCTGAGGGGTAGTTAGTAGTGGGAGGCTTGAAACGCAACGGAGGAGCATAGGGGGCCGCAGGAGGAGGCTGAGGCTCGTTGACAGCCAACAAGTGCTGGCGACTACGGCGGTAGATAGTTCCTTCAAAGTCCACCAAGTAGGATCTGGGTGAATTGTCCACCCCAACCACGGTTGCGAGTCGGGAGAATCTGGTGGCTGTCTGCATGCGGACGACCTGGCCAGGCAGTAGTGGTGAGAGAGGGCGGCAGGACTTGTCGTGAGAGCGGCGCTGTACTTCATGCCTTTGAGCAATCCGTTGCTGGACGGCAGCAGGCTGGAGGACCTTGGGCACTAGGGATTGCTGGGCGATCGGCATCGGTGGGCGAAGAACGCGGGACATCAGACGTTGGGCAGGGGATCGCATGGTATTGTCCCTGGAAATGTTACGAAGGTTTAACAGACCCTGGTAGAAGTCACCATTGGAGAGACAAGACTGCTCGAGCAAATTCTTGGCACTGCGGACAGCATGTTCAGCCAGGCCATTGCTCTGCGGGTATTCAGGGCTGCTGGTGTAGTGAGTGAAGTTCCACTTCACAGCGAAAGCTTTAAATTCTGCACTGGTGAATTGACGGCCGTTGTCGGTCTGCAAGCGGACCGGGGACCCAAAAGTGGCGAAGTGTCGGCGCAGCTTACTGATGACCATTTCAGAGGTGATAGCAGGGAGAAGGTCCACCTCGAACCAGTTCGAGTAGGAGTCGACCAACACTAGGTAGTGCTTGCCTCGCCATTCGAATATGTCGGCAGCCAGCGATGACCAGGGCATAGCAGGGGCGGGCTGCTGCAGAAGTGGCTGCCGCTGCTGATGTGGGGCAAGAGTGTTACAATCAGGACAGGAGGCTACTCGGGCCTTAATGTACTTTGCCATGCCGGGCCAATAGTATTGTTCTTGGGCATGTGAGACAGTGGCATCGGCTCCGGGATGCCCCATGTGGGCAGCGTTGTAGTACAAGTCATACAGGGAGGCAGGGACGACCACCTTGTGACCCTTGATGATGATCCCGTCCCGGAGCACTAGTTCATCTCGAACCAGAAAGAAAGGGTGGACACGGCAGGCAGCGAGGTGCGTTTGCTTGGCCACCCCCGCTTGATGACAGCTACGAGCTGTTGCAGGTCTTGGTCGTTGGCAGTGTGCTCAACCAGGCACTGGAGCTGCTTAGAGGGAACAAAGTTGACATTGAGTACCTGCAGATCCTCCTGTTCGTAGGGTTGTCTGTCGCAGGAGGACTGGGGGGCCCTGGACAGCGCGTCGGCCACATGCATCTCTGTGCCCCTCTTGTAAACAATCTGAAAGTCGAACCGCTGGAGTTGTAGCATCATTCGCTGTAGTCTGACACTTCCACTTCTGACACCATGTAAAGGTTGGAGTCTGACACACTGTAACCTTTACTGAGTCTTTAATTAAGGCACATGTTACACACGTCCCAGTACTGACTGCATCTAGTCTTCAGGCGTACTGGAACAAACAGGGAGGAACAAGGGGAGGATATCACAGTTATACTAATATGGCTGTGCGAGGCTAATGGTATTGAGGTAGCTACATTATAGGTTGCATGCATAAACCATCTACATTTCTGATAGACACAAAATGCCAGTGTAATTCAGCGGTTCAAGCACTTCCTTATTAAAATAAAGTCACTTCTGTTTGGACAAAGTAATCAGTGATTTGTTTTCTTTTTGTAAATTGTATGTGTAAATACATAGTTGAAAGCAGATTCCAGGGCTCAACAAAATAGGTTTTCTATTGTATTTTAAACAGTTTACCACCCAAAATGCCATTTCCTATTTTTAACTTTACCTGTCTCAAATTGGATCGAGTGTGTCATGTACAATATTAAATTATTGCTCATGCAATGATATTCTGCCTAACTCCAGCCTGAGAGAAACATGCCCTTTTTGTCACAGTGTGACATTTTCATTTCTCCTGCTTGTAGCCATTGTGGAGTGAGATTGCTAAGTGCCAATTAGTGTCAAGTTTAAGAGAAGGGTTGTGTAGTAGACTTGTGTCCACTGGGAGCTGGATTAAAGCCACATGCATTCAGTTCACTGTGAATCTTCGTCATTCTCCAACTCTGTTGAAGGTTTGCAAGCCAATCCCTTCAGGGGAAGCTTCCACATTCCAACATACTGTACCAGCGGACCCATCAAGGGTCCAGTTCAGGAAGGGCAGCTGAAAATAAGTCAATGTTCCAATTTTCTCTACTTTTGCCAGTTTCCCCATCACCATCTTCCACGCTGGAGTCATTCAAAATGATTAGCAACAAGATAAGACCTGAATAATGGAGAACAACAAAGACACATATAAAGGCACATATTCAATTGTCATCTAGCGGTGAGAGCACACACTGGCATTTCAAACTGGTAGAATAATGAGGTTTTACGTCGGATTAAGTTTGTGTGGCAGTCAGTTGCTTTCTTGGCTGGAAAGAGCTGTGAGCTACTTCTTACATTTGCTAACCACTACCACAATAAGACTTGCTTTTGGAATTTTGAGCTGACCACTGTACATCTTAGAATGTGCCTCCTGCACTAGTTTCATGGTCATGCTTAATCACTGCAGCAAAACCAATGTCGTCAGCATCCTGTCTGTCTAGATTGGTAATGCTCCCTCATTGGAGACCCTTGAGCTATCTTTGAACGGACTTTACTGGCGTTATCTTTATTGCTAAAAGTCTGATCTTGACCACTTCCTGTTGTTCTGTATATTGATTTTAGAAAAAATGCTGCCACATACGGCTGTGATTTTTGGCCATCTTACTCAGTCCCCCTCTGCTGCACAGGACAAGAGGATTTTTCCCATCACTGAAAAATAAAAGAGTTATTAGTGTTTTAAAAATGTTGAGATTCTCTCTCCTGAAGGCCACGCCCCTTCCGGAGGGACTATAAAACCCAGAAGTGTTGAGTGCCTCAGTCAGTCTCTGCAAGATGGGGCAGCGAGAGGGTCACGTCTCTCAGTTGGAGCTGTTAATAACTCTGAACACATGTCTACTAAACTGTGAGTGTGGTTTTACTGACCTGTCAGTGCCCTTAATGTGATTTGAAAATATAGTTTGGAAATGCTAAAGCTGTGTTGCCTTTGGTTTGGAAATGCTAAAGCTGCGTTGCCTTTGGTTTGGAAATGCTAAAGCTGTGTTGCCTTTGGTTTGGAAATGCTAAAGCTATGTTGCCTTTGGCTTGGAAATGCTAAAGCTGTATTGCCTTTGGTTTGGAAATGCTAAAGCTGTGTTGCCTTTGGTTTGGAAATGCTAAAGGTGTGTTACCTTTGGTTTGGAAATGCTAAAGCTGTGTTGCCTAATTAAAGTTGCCTTGCCTAATTAAAGTTGCCTTGCCTAATTAAAGTTGCCTTGCCTTCTATATAATTAAAAGTCATATCTTGACCACTTCCTGTTTGCGCTTTATATTGATGCTACCACGTACGGCTGTGATTTTTGGCCATCTTACTCATAGCTCCCCTCCACTCATTAGGTGCCATGGATTTTTCCCATCGATGTAAATTAAAAGCGTTATTAGTGTTTAAAAAATGTTGAGATTCTCTCTCCTGTCAATCACGCCATGAAGGCCACGCCCCTTCTGGTGGGAGGGGGGGACTATAAAACCCAGAAGTGTGGGCATGGCTCAGTGTCAGCAAGATGGAGGAGGGAGAGATCACGACTCGCTGTCTTTAGTGGCCTTGCACCCTGCTTGAAATGGTATGAAACTGCACTTGAATTTGGTGGCCTTGCACCCTGCTTGAAGTGGTATGAAACTGCACTTGAATTTGGTGGCCTTGCACCCTGCTTGAAATGGTATGAAACTGCACTTGAATTTGGTGGCCTTGTACCCCACTTGAAATGGAATTTCAAGCAATAGCCGTGAGTCAACTGCCAGCCCACCAGCTGTGAGTGAATGAGTTGCCAGCACATCAGGCTTGAGTGATGTGCTGGCACCCCGCAATCCATTTGGGCCACAAAGTCCATACTAGTCCCCTGGAAACCAGTCCCTTCAGCCCACAACACCCATACTAGCGTTCCAGAAAGCCCCCCCCCCCCCCCCCCGCACTGGCCACCAATATTGGAATTGGTGGAGAGGTGGAGTATTGAGTCGGGGGACCTTGCGTCGGGGGATCAGCCCTCCCGTTTGATGCTGGGACCCCCATGGGTCCCACTTAGTCTAGTCTTGCACTAAATATTATTCATGTTATTCCCTTTATCGTGTATCTGTACACTGTGGATGATTCGATTGTAATTGTGTATTGTCTTTCTGCCGACTGGATAGCACACGACAAAAGCTTTTCACTGTACCTCGGTACACGTGACAATAAACTAAACTAAACTATCAGTGAGAGATTTCTAAACTGGATAAGAATAAGGAGATTTAAGAATAAGGAGTACGCAATTTAGAACGGAGACGAGGAAACTTTTTCTCACAAAGAGTGGTGAGTCTGTGGAATTCTCTGCCGCGGAGGCGGGTTCTCAGGATGCTGTCAAGAGAGAGCTAGATAGGGCTCTTAACAATAGCAGAGTCAGGCGATATGGGGAGAAGGCAGGAACGGGGTACTGATTGGGGATGATCAGCCATGATCACAATGAATGACGGTGCTGGCTCGAAGAGCCAAATGGCATACTCCTGCCCCTATTGTCTATTGGATGTTCATATTTAGTAGCGAGTTCACATTTACCTCTTTCCAACTTAATTCTTTACATTTTGATTCTGTGTGGATTCTACAACCCCCCACCCCTGCCTCCACTTTAATTATTGCAGATTTTCTAAGACTACAGGTTTCTGCACTTCATAGACTCAGACCATGATGGATGATCTTGTGAATTTGAGTCTTTGTCTCAATCTGGAGTATTAAGTTTCGATCGGCCTGAAAGCATTGGTAATATAGCTGAAAGCCATTGTGAAATATTTGACAGAATGCAGGTTTATGACCAAAAGGAAGATGAATGGGGGTGAGTGTGAATAGAACAAGACAAGGGAAGATTAAGAGAAGGCACTCTTAGCTCCACTATCTCTCTAATGCCATACACCATATATAAGGAGTCTATTCATTTTATTTATGAATCAATTCAGAATGGATCAAATATTGATCAAGGTTATTCAGATACATCTATATACACTGCACCAGAGCAGTACTGAGCGAGTGCTGTTTTTAATGTAAGGTTAAACCGAGTCCCCTCCATTTCATTATCCACGCCCACCCCCACCACTCCCCATGAGGCGGATGTAAGAATACTGCATTGGTCCTAATTGAACCACCAGGTGGTGCCCGCAATGGCTGCCTCGCCAACAGTCTGTCTCGTCCCTTCCTTCTTTGTTGTTTTTTTATATGTGTTAAACGTATGTTTTAGTGTTCTTTAGCTTGTTGTATGTGGGGGCTGGGGGGTTGGGGAAACTTTTTGCAATCTCTTACCTCGACAGAGATGCAATTTATTTTCCATATCGTATCGCCGTCCGCACTATGGCCTAACATTGAGGAAATGGCAGCCTCTGCTGGAGTCCGACTTCAGGAGCTTCAACCACGGGAGCCTACGGACTTAATATCATGGAGCTGGCGATCCCTGTCGAGGATTAACCTCGGCGCTCCACCCACGGGAGCCTGTGGACTTTAACATCATGGAGCTCGCGTTCCCTGGTTAGGGACCGACTTCGGGAGCTCCAAGCCGCAGGAGCTTCGACCGGCCCGGCGTGGGAGCATTGATCGTCCCGACGTGGGGGCTTTGATCGTCAACTGAGGGAGCTTTGATCGCCCCGATTGCAGATGGTTCGACTGCCCTGACCGCGGGAGAATAAATAGGAAGAAGATTAGACTTTATTTCCTTCCATCACAGTAGGCAATGTGGGGAATCTGCTGTGGTGGATGTTTATGTTAACTTTTAAGTAGTTGTGTGTCTTGTTGCTTTTTTTTAGTATGGCTGTATGGTAATTCGATTTTCACTGTACCTTAATTGGTACACGTGACAATAAACTGTCCTTTGAACCTTTGAATTGTACTGAAGACAACATTTTGCAAAGTATAACCCGCATATCCTAAAGTGTTGTGCTCCATTTGAACTCCTGCACTAATGTGTATCACAATCCCCTCAATAAATAATTCCAAAATTATAATATTTAAAAAAAATGAGACTGTTAATATAATGGTGGCGCAGCGGTAGAGTTGCTGCCTTACAGCGCTTGCAGCGCTGGAGACCCGTGTTCGATCCCGACTGCGGGTGCTGTCTGTACGGAGTTTGTACGTTCTCCCCATGACCACGTGGGTTTTCTCCGAGATCTTCGGTTTCCTCCCACATTTCAGACGTACAGGTATGTAGGTTAATTGGCTTGGTGTATGTGTAAATTGTCCCTGGTATGTGTAGGATAGTGCGGGGGTCACTGGTCGGTGCGGACTCGATGGGCCGAAGGGCCTGTTTCCGTGCTGTATCTCTAAACTAAACTAAAACTAATTTTAAATATAAATATAAAATGAGATACGGTTCAAAGGTTCAATGGTGCTTTATTGTCACATGTGTAAATACGCAGTGAAATTATTTTCTTACAAGCAGTCCATAGAAACATAGAAACATAGAAATTAGGTGCAGGAGTAGGCCATTCGGCCCTTCGAGCCTGCACCGCCATTCAATATGATCATGGCTGATCATCCAACTCAGTATCCCGTACCTGCCTTCTCTCCATACCCTCTGATCCCCTTAGCCACAAGGGCCACATCTAACTCCCTCTTAAATATAGCCAATGAACTGGCCTCGACTACCCCCTGTGGCAGGGAGTTCCAGAGATTCACCACTCTCTGTGTGAAAAAAGTTCTTCTCATCTCGGTTCTAAAGGACTTCCCCCTTATCCTCAAGCTGTGACCCCTTGTCCTGGACTTCCCCAACATCAGGAGCAATCTTCCTGCATCTAGCCTGTCCAACCCCTTAAGAATTTTGTAAGTTTCTATAAGATCCCCTCTCAATCTCCTAAATTCTAGAGAGTATAAACCAAGTCTATCCAGTCTTTCTTCATAAGACAGTCCTGACATCCCAGGAATCAGTCTGGTGAACCTTCTCTGCACTCCCTCTATGGCAATAATGTCCTTCCTCAGATTTGGAGACCAAAACTGTACGCAATACTCCAGGTGTGGTCTCACCAAGACCCTGTACAACTGCAGTAGAACCTCCCTGCTCCTATACTCAAATCCTTTTGCTATGAAAGCTAACATACCATTCGCTTTCTTCACTGCCTGCTGCACCTGCATGCCCACTTTCAATGAGTGGTGTACCATGACACCCAGGTCTCGCTGCATCTCCCCTTTTCCTAGTCGGCCACCATTTAGATAATAGTCTGTGGAGTAGTTCCATACCCAAGCACAATTCCCCGATTAGCAAAGTGTACAGATATAGTCCACTGGGCCTGCATGGAAGAGGAACCATGTTTTGGCATCATTTTGTACGCCAAGGAAACCAAAACAAAAGAAATAGCAATTGTCACACAGTGAGAGTGCAGGTAGTGCAACAATCTCACAGGTTCAGTAACTCAGGTTCCATCCTGATCTCCAATGTGGAGTTTGCATGTTCTCCCTGTGACCCCGGGTGCTCCCTTAGGAGCATTAAAGTATAGAGGGATCAATACAGCCCAAACTCCTTGGAAGTGGCGACACAAGTAGACTGGGTAGTAAAGAAAAAGTATCGCATGCATGCGTTCATTGTTCGTAATGTATAGCAGAAAAGTAGGGAAGTCATGTTGCAGCTGCATAAAACTTAAGCTAGGCCATATATGAAATATTGTGTGCATTTAGGGTCCCACTTTACAGGACAAATGGAGAGGCTTCAGAAAGGACGTTAGAGAGCATTGGGCATTGCCTGGATTAGAGGGTATTAACTGTCAGGAGAAGTTGGACAAACTTGCATTATTTTGTCTTGAGTACCTGAGGGCCATCCTGACAGAAATATATAAAATTATGAGAGGCACAGACAGGGTAGATTGTCAAGTTTCTCGTCCTCGGGGTGGAAATGTCAAATACAAAATACAAAAGGTTTAAGATGTGAGGGGGAAAGTCTAAAGGAGGTTTATATGGCAAGGTCTTTACTCAGAGAATGGTAGGTGTTTGAGATGTCCTTCCCAGGGAGATGGTGGAAGCAGATACGATGGCAACATTTAAAAGGGATTTAGACAGACACATGGATAGACTGTGAATACAGGGATATACAGTAGATGGTCAAAAGGAATTTGTTTAATTTGGTCTCCTAGTCAGCCCAGACATTGCATTGTACTTTGCTGTACTGTTCAGTGTTTTAATGTTGAAGGCACCTCAGCAACATTCACTGAACAACCAGACTAGACACGTAGGCAGAATATTGCACAATTCTCTACCAGACTGGTAGTTGTAGGAGATTGTAATACCGTAATATTTGCTGAGTTTAACTACAAAATATATAACGACCACAGAACACTTAAACAACCTTTTTAATCAGGATATAGCAAGCCCAATTAGGGGTTACAGTATGCTAGTGTTTGGGGGAGATTCTTTTAGGGAATTAAACTGTACAGGTGGAGGAGGGTTACAAGGAGAAGGCAGGCGAATGGGGTTGAGAGAGAAGGAAAGATGGCAGAGCAGACGTAATGGGTGGAATGGGCCAATTCTGCTACTATGTCTTTTGAACTTATTATGAAGGTATAGGAGGGAAAGTATTCTAATGGTAATGATCAAAATCGGTTTTGGTGCCAATATGCAAAAAGATACAGATGAAATGGGAGAAAAACTTGAGGCATTGCCAATTTCAGCAAATTGGAAAACAATTCAGCAAAAGTGGATGAAAAAAAACTTGAAGGTAACTTAAGGGCCTGTCCCACTTTCCCGAGCTGCTCACGAATTCTCTCGAGTTTTCCCCTTGATTCAAACTCGGAGAATGTTCATAACGGGTCCGTAGGAGGCCGTAGTAGGCCATAGATATATCGTAGCGGCTCGTTATGTCAGCCGTAGGTACTCAGGGCATCAGGTAAGTCGGGACGTTTTTGCCAGCATGACAAAAAATGTCCACGAGTAAAAAGATAGTCGGGAGGAGAAAAAGTACAACATTTAATGCCCCGAGTACCTACAGCCGACATAACGAGCCGCTATGATATATCTACGGACTCCTACGGACCCGTTAAGAACATTCTCCGAGTTTGAATCAACGGGAAAACTCGGGAAATTCGTGAGCAGCTTGGGAAATTGGGACAGGCCTTTTAGTCTCAGCGTAATGGAGACATTTAAGAGAGAGTTACTAGTGATTCAGCATAAATATGATCTTACAAAGACAATTAGTGTGACTGTCATATATTGAGCCCTAAGATAATAAAATGCTGTGAAGGTAAGACAAGGAAAGAAAAAGTAACCTGATGAAAGAAACAGAGAAACCGAAATTTGGTTCAGCCGAAAATAAATTGAAATTGAAGTGACGTTAAAAGGGAAATTAAGAATGCAAAGAGGAAGTATAAAAAAGTAATTTTAAGTGCATCTGTGGAATTCTCTGCCACCGAAGACAGTGCAGGCCAATTCACCAGATGTATTCAAGATAGAGTGAAATTTAGCTCTTAGGGCTAACGGAATCAAGGGATATAGGGAAAAAGCAGGAGCAGGGTACTGATTCTGGATGATCAGCCATGATCACATTGAATGATGGTGCTTGCTCGAAGTGCTTCCTGAACTTATTTTTTATATTTTTATGTTTCTATGAATGCATAAAGAAAAAAAGGGATGGTGAAAGAAAGTAAGGAGCCCACTGGAATATGGGCAAACCTCAGTAAATACTTCAGCTGTCTTCACAAAGATGATGATGACAATGTCACCATGGAAAAAATGTGAACTGCTGGATGGGATAAAAATATTAAGAAATAAAGTATAACGGTTAATTATCATCCTTGAAAATGGATAAAACACCAGGCAAAAATAAAATATCAGATGCAAAAAAACACAGATGCTGGAATCTGCTGCAATATTTATTGAAAAGTCAAATTGCTGGAGGAATTCAGTGCGTTAAGTGCCTGACCTGCTGAGTTCCTCCAGTAGTTTGTTTTTTTAAGGCAAAAAACAAGATATTTCCAATGCTGGTAAATGAAACAAGGGAGGAAATTGTGGAGACTCTGACGACAATTTTTCAAACATTCAACCAAAGGACAGGTCCCAATCACTGGGAGACTGTAAGTACCCAGGTAAATACAAATAATTATAGAATGGTTACCTTAGATCAAAGGTGGGCAAATTATTGGAACCAATTCTAAGGGACAGAATAAAACTTCCATGTCAAAAGATAAAGATTAATCAAGAATAGTCAGGGTAAATTTATTTGCTTTCGTTTTTTTACACAGGAGATAATAATAAGGGATATGCATTTGATATAATCTACACTACTTTCAGCAAGGTCCATGTGAGCGGTTGGTGATTAAAGTTTTAGTCCATGGGAGAGTGGTAGAACTATTTAGTCTTCAACTTGAATACTGTGTTCAATGTTTGTTAGTTAGTTAGTTAGTTAGTTAGTTAGTTAGTTAGTTAGTTAGTTAGTTAGTTAGTTAGTTAGTTAGTTAGTTAGTTAGTTAGTTAGTTAGTTAGTTAGTTAGTTAGTTAGTTAGTTAGTTAGTTAGTTAGTTAGTGTTCAGTTGGATTTAGCTCTTGGGGCTAAAGGAATCAGGGGATATGGGGAAAAAGCAGTAAAGGGGTACTGATTTTAGATGACCAGCCATGATCATATTGAATGACGGTGCTGGCTCGAAGGGCCGAATGGCCTACTCCTGCACCTATTTTCTATGTTTCTATGTTCCTATGTTTACTCTTTCAATAGAAAGATGTGATTGCACTGGAGATGGCGCAGATGAGATTTACAAAGGTTTTGCAGGAAATGGAAAAGTGTAGCTATGAGCAAAGATTGGATATGCGTAGGGTGGAATAAACGAGGCTGAGAGAGAGTTAATTCAGGTGTATAAAATTATGACAAGCCTAAATGGAGTAAATGGATAAGAACTCTGCATTTAATGTGGTCAAAAGCCAAAAGCCCGACATTTAAAGCAATTCATAGAAGATTAGAGGGAAGGGGAAGTAGAAAACAAATCTCCTAGTGAATGGGGTCATGATTTCATGGGTGAAAAGGTGGTAGGGATAGAAACGCTTGTCAAAATGTTTAAACATTCATGAATGTGCGCTTGAAGAGTAAAAACCTATGGATGTCATGTTCAAGGATTGGATCAGGCTCGACAGCTCATTTTTGACATGTTGGGCCACATAGCCTCCACCTATGTAGTAAATTACCCAATATTCTATCTATCATCTTTCCAGGATATCTGTAATGAGAAATGCTACATATGATGTTCACTGCAGCCCAGTGGAAGTAAACAATCTAACCAACATTCCGTCGAACATTTGTACGTTCTCCCCGTGACCTGCGTGAGTTTTCTCCGAGATCTTTGGTTTCCTCCCACACTCCAAAGACGTACAGGTTTGTAGGTTAATTTGCTTGGTAAATGTAAACATTGTCCCTAGTGGGTGTAGGATAGCGTTAATATGCGGGGATCGCTGGTCGGCTGAAAGGCCTGTTTCCTCGCTGTATCGTTAAACTAAACTAAACTAAAATTAAACTAAACATGCAAAGAAAAATGTAATTTTTGAATGAATGTGACCTTAATGCTCATAGTTAGCAGGACTGTGTTTTCCAGAGCACAACCATTGCCCTTCTGGACACCTCTCACACAATTTCTTGCTATGAACGCAGTATATAGAAGGAGGATTCCTCCTATATATGTGTAGGAAAGAACTGCAGATGCTGGTTTACACCGAAGATAGACACAAAATGCTGGAGTGAATCAGCTTGTGAGGCAGCATCTCTGGAGAAAAGGAATAGATGACGTTTCAGGTCAGAACCCTTCTTCAGACTGCTGAAGGGTTATGAAGTCTGAAGAAGACCGGTCTGAAGAAGATTAGACTCAAAATGCTGGAGTAATTTAGCAGGACAGGCAGCATCTCTGGGGAGAAGGGATGGGTGACGTTTCGGGTTGAGACCCTTCTTCAGTCTGAAGAAGGGTCTCAACCTGAAATGTCACCCATTCCTTCTCTCCAGAGGTGCTGTCTGTCCTACTGAGTTACTCCAGCATTTTGTGTCTATCTTTGGTTTAAACCAGCATCTGCAGTTCCTTCCTACACAGTGTGAAGAAGGATTCCAACCCGAACTGTCACATATTCCTTTTTCTGCAGAGATGCTGCCTGACACGCTGAGTCACTCCAGTATTTTGTGCCTATCCCTCCTACATATATTTTCAAAAATATGTACAGGTGTCTATGTTTCCCTGAAAAGATTGTTTTAACCCTTCGTATTTTGGAGCAGGCACTTAATCCTCAACAGCAATCTCCTGCGGTTGGAAGATAGATGCATAAGTATATAGAAAATAGGTGCAGGAGTAGGCCTTTTGGCCCTTCGACCTAACACCGCCATTCAATGTGATCATGGCTGATTATCCACAATCAGTACCCCATTCCTGCCTTCTCCCCATATCCCTTGATTCCATTAGCCCTAAGAGCTCTATCTAACTCTCTTTTGAATGCATCCAGTGAATCGGCCTCCATTGCCTTCTGAGGCAGAGAATTCCACAAATTCACAGCTCTCTGGGTGAAAAAGTTTTTCCTCATCTCAGTTCTAAATGGCCTACCCCTTATTCTTAAACTGTGGCCCCTAGTTCTGGACTCCCCCAACATCGGGAACATGTTTCCTGCATCTAGCTTGCCCAATCCCTTAATAATTTTATATGTTTCTATAAGATACCCTCTCATCCTTCTAAATTCCAGTGAATACAAGCTCTATCGACCCATTCTTTCAACATATGTCAGTCCTGCCATCCCGGGACTAACCTGGGGAACCTACGCTGCATTCCCTATATAGCAAGAATGTCCTTCCTCAAATTAGGAGACCAAAACTGCACACAATACTCCAGGGCCCTGTACAACTGCAGAAGGACCTCTTTGCTTCTATACTCAAATCCTCTCGTTATGAAGGCCAACATGCCATTAGCTTTCTTCACTGCCTGCTGTACCTGCATGCTTACTTTCAGTGACTGATGTACAAGGACACCCAGGTCTCATTGCACTTCCCCTTTTCCTAATCTGACACCATTCAGATAATAATCTGCCTTTTTGTTCTTGCCACCAAAGTGGATTACTGCTAATATTGTGAAATTACACATTATATACTATTCCCTGAGGTCAGAACTCTAAGAATATAAATTGGCAGTTTATTTATTGGAGATGCTGAAAATGACTGTGGTAGGGAGTCCTTGGGATGTACAAGTTCTACCATCACATGGTCCACAGCAGACAGCACCACCCTGGCCTCATTGATGGATCATCTGGACAACAGGAAACACCCTGTCAGACTCCAATCTACTGACTACAGCTCTGCCTTCTGCACCATAATCCTAACCATGCTCATCTCCAATCTCCTTTACCAAGGAGTCAGCACCATGCACTACAATTTCAGTTCAATTGTCTTGTTATGGCATATTCAGCAGTTACAGAATTATGTGGAAAGATGATATTTATTAAAATAAAAACTAATCTTCAAAACGGGAAAATAACCTGTTCATAAATTAATTTGCAAGGGTAATTTAAGGCTATTGAAACCAGTCATTGGGTGTGGGACATTCTGATCGGTACCTTTGAGGACAATAAATGAATGTGCATTGGCCCTTATTGAAACCACTGCAATATGTTCAATTACTTTTTTGAAAGCTTCTTATTCACATAATGTAACCATTGTTTGGACTATGACAAGTCATATGACAACTGTGACACCTAAAACAGATGACTACCAAAAGAAAATGTCTTCATGTTGTAAAAATAACATTCTCCAGGCAAGTGTGAAGAAGGGTCCCAAGCCAAAACATCACCATCCTTTTTCCCCAAAGATGCTGCTGAGCCACTAAGTTACTGCAGCACTTTGTGTCCTTCTCCAGGCAATATCTGTAAAATGCAGGCCATCCTATTACTATAATATACTAGACCAAGCACGGACCCATTTGGGTCCCGGTCCCCCAACGCAATATTCCACCACTTACCCATACACGACGCAATGTTCAGTCAAAATGGCGATTCCGACCCAGTATGCATTCCCCAACTGCGCACTGGCGGGGAGATGGCGTAGTTTTATGCCACTGCCGCGTCACCAATATTATTGTCAATTGTGACTCGTCTGACAGGCCTCCCCCAACTGCGCAGGCGCAGCCGGCAAGTGGGGGCGCTGTTTAAGTTTAAAATGTCAATAACTTGTAAAATATGACATCAATCTGAATGAAACATTTTTCATTTACATCGCAGTGTAATGGTTAGTAAGGTGGGCCTAAAATTGTAGCGCTATCCTGTACAATATTGGCAGAGTTACGAGAATACACAAACAAACAAACAAGATGAGAGTTTTCGTAATATATAGATTTTCACATAATCTTTTACTTTATCTTTAACCGCTTTCTACCTTCTATCTTTATCTTCATCTTCAATCTCCCCCTGTGTAGGAAGGAACTGCAGATGCTGGTTTAAACTGAAGATAGACACAAAAAGCTGGAGTAACTCAGCGGGACAGGCAGCATTTCTAGAGAGAAGGAGTGCGTGATGTTTTGGGTCGAGACCCTTCTTCAGTCTGAAAAAGAAATGGGTTTCAGGTCGAGACCCTTCTTCAACTGAATACCCCAAACTTCACCCATTCCTTCTCTCCAGAGATGCTGCCTGTCCTGCTGAGTTACTCCAGCTTTTTTGCGTCTATCTTCAATATCTCCCTACTTCATTCAGAGGATCCAACCTGTTTTATGGTGACCAGTATCATCCCGGTGCCAAAGAAAAGCAAGGTAATGTGCCTTAATGACTACCATCCTGTGGCTCTGAGATCCACCATCATGAAGTGCTTCAAGACGTTGGTCAGAGCGCATATTAACTCCAGTTTCTCAGACCACCTGGATCCAATGAAGTTGACCTACTGTTGCACTGGTACATGGCAGATGTCTTCTCCCTGGCCCTAAATTTATCATTTGATTACCTGGATAACCAGGACACCTATGTCACATCCTGATTTATTGACTGTAGCTGCATTCAGCACCATAAACTCCCCGCACATTAACACTATACTACACCCGCTAGGGACAATTTTCTTTTTTACATTTATCAAGCCAATTAACCTACAAACTTGTATGTCTTTGGAGTGTGGGAGGAAACCGAAGATCTCGGAGAAAACCCACGCAGGTCACGGGTAAAATGTACAAATTCCGTACAGCCAAGCACCCGTAGTCGGGATTGAAACGTCTCCGGCGCTGCATTCACTGTAAGGCAGCAACTTCACCGATATGCCACCGTGACTGCCCAAGTGACAACAAAAGCACCATTGAACCATTGAAGCAATTTATTATATTAAGAACCGATCTTCAAAATGGCAAAACGACCTGTTCCTAATAAATACTTTGCAAGGCCACCTTAAGGCTATTGAAAACAGTCATAGGGTGTGGCACATTCTGATTAGTATCTTTAACAACAGTAGATAAATGTGCATGAATGTGTAGATAAATTGGCCCTCATTGAAAACTCCTTGATGACATCATGAAAGATATTTTGGGCATCTCATGCATGTATATACCTATATCCTTGTTCTTTAATGCACAGTTTATCCAGTCATTTAATATTCTGCTGCTTGTGTATCCAGGGAGCCGTCCCACAACACTGCAACACAAGAGGCAGATTTTGAGTGCGCGGGTTCTGTCCTCAGAAGCTTCTAGGATATTCACGATAATTACTTTGGACCACTAAAAATATTTAGTGATGCAGCGGTATAGTTGCTGCCTTACAGCACCAGAGACTCGGGATTGATCCTGACTACGGGTGCTGTCTGTACGGAGTTTGGACATTCACCCCATGACCTGCGTCGATGTATTTTGAATTTGGAGATTCTACCAAGATAGTTTCAAAGAAAATGATGAATAAAGTTTCATATCAACCAGGTTTTGCATCCGAGTGGCTTTGTTCACAAGTCACAACAGACCTCATGGCCATAAGTTCATAAGTGCAAATCATGAACTGCAAGAAAACTTCCTCTACCATAATTCTCAACACCAATATTCTGCAAGGATGTGTTCTAGAAACATAGAAAATAGGTGCAGAAATCGGCCATCTGGCCCTAAGGTTTTTCCTCATCTCAGCCCTAAATGGCCTACCCCTTATTCTTAAACTGTGACCCCTGGTACTGGACTGCCCCAACATCAGGAACATTTTTCTCAGCCCCTTACTACAATGTCTATAAATATGTGACTGTGTGGCCAACTCCACTTACACGTTTCCAGATGATGCCACTATAGCAGGCCGGATTTTGAACAATGACAAGATGGAGTACTGGAAGGTGACAGAGAACTTTGCAAATACATGAACCTTTCCCTCATTGTCAGCTATATAAGGAGATGTCATTGACTTTAGTAAGCAGGGTGGAGTGCACGCTATTACCTGTATCAGAGATGCATAAGAAGAAATTATCAAGAGCTTCAAGGAGAAAGATGTGAAAATCACCAATAATTTTTCCTGGACTAATCACACTGAAGCCACAGCGAAGAAAGATAATTAACTCCTTTACTTCACCAGAAGATAAAGGAGGTTCAGCAAGTCTCCAATTATTCTTATCAACATCTACAGATGCACCATAGAAAGCATCCTATCGTGATTCATCACAGCCTGGTTTGACAACACCTCTGGCCAAAACTGCAAGGATTTTCAGAGAGCTGGGGATGTAGCCCAGTCCATCATAAATTAACCTTCCCACTTATAGCTACTTCAGGAAAGCAGCCAACATAATCAAGGGCCATTTACACCCCAGTCATTCCCTCTACACTCCTCTCCCATTGGGCAGAAAATGCAAAAGCTCAAAAGCACATACAACCAGAGTCAGGGGCAGCTTCCCCCCCACTGTTATTAGACTACTGAACAGTCCTCTCATATGCAAACATGTAGTCCTAATTTCCCTACTTTCCACAATGAAGCTCTAGCTCTTATTTTTTTTAATTTACACATTCTCTGTTAATAGAAACATAGAAACATAAAAAATAGTTGCAGGAGTACGCCATTCGGCCCTTCAAATCATGGCTGATCATCCTAAATCAATACCCTTTTACTGCTTTCTCCCCATATCCCTTGATTCCGTTAGCCCTGAGAGCTATACCTAACATAACATAACATATCTAATGTAATGTTATAATGCTATGACACTACATTATTCTGCACTCTAGTATATTTACTCTTTGCACTACCTCAAGAATCAAGAGTCAAGAGTGTTTGATTGTCATATTTGTTTCATTGTACCGACAATGAAACAGACATTTTTACTTGATGCAGCTTAATAGGTCCATAAACACAATAACACACAAATAGTATACCTCTTTATATGACCTATCACCATGAGATTATGGACCTTGAAATGTTGACTGTTAACCGTATCTCTCTTCAAAGATGCCTTCTGATCCGTTGAGTGTTTTCAACGTTTTGCTTTCAGATTTCTGTGATTAGAGTTTTATTTTGCTTTTGAGTTATCGCTGGTGTTTATCCAATATTTCATCCCTCAGCCAGCAAAACGGATTATACGGTCATTACGTGTTGTTTGTGGAAGTCTGCCGTGGGCAAATTGGCTACAGTCTTTCCTCCATTGTTACAGGGACTACTTTTTTTTTAAAACGCGGCTTGTGAAGTGCGTCGGGATGTCCTGAGGCTGTGGAAAGTTCTATATAAAAGCAAGTCTTTCTTCCTGTCCACTTTAACCCTCCCTGCCACCATCTCCTTGGCTTTCTCAGTAACATCAATCAGCACTTCAACTATCATAGGTTTGCCAAATTGGTAATACATTAATGCCAGTTTATACCCTGCTATATTATGCCTTCATTTCACCATGCAATGTATAATCATTTGGCAGATTAGTGAGAAACAGAATTCCACCGAACAATAAAAGTGAAGTCAAGCATAACAATTACACATAAAAACACCAAAGGGCCTATGTGAAGTAAAATGGTGCTGTCTATTCCCTCATTTAAATTTCCCTCAGTATATAATGTCTAACACTGCTCTATTTCCTCTCTCTTTCTCTCCTCGTTGAATAGCATCCACCAAATCTGACATCCATTTCATTCTTTATTGATCTTGTTTTTGTATCTTTGAAAAACAGACGTTTATAACTAAAAAGGAATGGAATTAATTGAACCATTTAATTAGTATTAGGACCAAAATAATTATTGCCTTCTCCTATCCTACTCCGAGCTGAGCTCTAAAATCTATTAAGATTTCAGCTCTTTATTTTGTCTGAAAAGTCCTTAATTTAGGGGGCTTTAAGGAGATCAAAATCTTTTAGCAGCGGCACAAACAGCCCCAGGTAACAGAGTGCTATGCTCCTGTGGGGTTATCAAACCAAGGCCGGGCCTTTCAGTCAAAGTAAAGCCTTCCATTGGGAAGCATCTTCAAGTAGCTTGCTCCACGAGTCTCCTGGATTATCTCCTCAATACCAACCCCTGTCATCTGGCTTTAAACTTCAACCCCTGTGGCAAATCACATACAAAATTATTTTATTTTGTATTCTGTTGCTTGGCTTCATTCTCCCCTGTCCCTGGCAGCGTTCAATGTGGCCTGCATCCCACTACATAGCACCAAGCTGGATTAATGCTACAAGCCAATAGCTGGGGGTCAGGATTAGGAATCAGGCCTGGTCTTAGTGCCCATAATTAAGGTTTTTTTTTTTTTTAAAGAAACCCCTGAAAAATTCATTAAAAAAAGAATAGCTTTAACATCAGACACTGCCTTGGGTGATGGAAGCAGAAAAGATAAAAAAGAAAAGAAACTGAATTGTGGTTGCCAGAATCCCCAGGAGATCAGGCTTTCAGTAATATTTTTAAACTAATTAAAACTAGACATACTTTATTCATGTACTGAACACAAACATGCACCAGAACGTGGTGAGAGTCGAACAAAAATTTCAACATCAAATAGGCAAAAAAAAAATCGTTCAAAATGTATGTTTGAAGAATTGCCAAATTAAAAAAAAACTGTTGCAACTTCACTTCTTGCTGCATTGCCTTAAACCTCAGCATTTGCCTTGATTTCTGTGCTAACTTGCACCCCAGCTGATGTTTTAGCTGTAGCATTTGCTGTATTAACTGCTTGAGTTCGAAAATCTGCAGCACAGCACAGTTTAAAGATTTCTAAACATGACTTTGCAGCTTTTGCAGGCTGACAATGAGCCCAGTTTTAAACAGCTACCAATAGAGCCCTGAAAAATAGAAGATAGGTGGAGATTAATTTCCTCTTTCGAATATTGTAGCTTTACTTTACATTCTGCTTTCTAACAACTAGTATTAGTGGATTAGGAAAAAAGCACCACATTTTTGCAGCTTTTGGTCGAAAATGTTATTTCTTCAAGATGATCTTCATGAGGAGATTTTTGGTGACAAGATAGGAAATGCCTGAAAAGTCAGGGGTCAGTTCAAACCATCTGCTAATCGAGAAAAGCTCATGGTGTAAGATGTCCAGGATATAAGAGTATCACGGAGGCACTTAAATAAAAAAATAGGGATTGCAGAGTAATCTCTAATTGAACCATTCACATCATTTTACCAAATTAAAGAATACCATCTCAGTAGTTTATACCTTCCCGTGTGTCAGTGACCAAAGGGATAAAATTAACCTTGGGCAAAACAGTGATAATAAATTCACAAAAGGACACAAAGTGCTGGAGTCAGTCAGCGGATCAGTCAGGCAGTATCTCTGGAGAACATGGATAAGTGACATTTCAGCTCAGGATCCTTCTTCTGAAGAAGGGCCCCAACCCAAAAGGTCACCTTTCCATGTTCACCAGAGATGCTGCCTTACCCGCTGCGTTACTTCAGCACGTGATGTCCTTTTGCATAAACCAGCATCTGCAATTTCTTGTTTCTACATGGTAAATGCACAACCCATTCTAAAGCATGTTTTTCCAAAGAATCAATTACTTTGCCTGTCATCCTCAGGAATCATAGTTTTTCTATTACATATTCTTCTATTTCTCTTCATAACTGCAACCCCACATTTCTGTGTATGTCCTAGATAATTTATGCTAGTCCATATCCGTAGTAGTTTATTAATATAACATTTTAAACTGTCTAGACTGAATGAAAGCTGTTATTCTATATTATTTTTATGGGGTCTACAAAGCTTACAGTTTTCTAAACGTGGGTTTGCTAAGATCAGACAAGTAGACAATCACTTCATTATTTCATACTTTATTCTTTATTTGAGTTGATGTTTTAGCTGCATTGTTTTTCGAATCAACATCTATATTTGTGAAATGGTTAAAAAACTCAGCTGGTCAGGCAATATCAGAAATACAAATGGTTAATGTTACAGGTCAAAGACATAAGGACTGAAAAAGAGAGAAAGCATGTCCATCTAAGTGGCAAAAATGTTGGGGAAGGTTTCTAATTTTAATTCTTTTTGGATTTTCATAATTTTATTTTCAGATATAACACATCTCCCTATACCACTGACCAATGCATCCCCACCTGCAAATCTTCGTAGCCATGTTACAGTTTGTCATATAAACCAATTTTGTTGTCATTAATTTGATTCATAATTGCCCCTCAATCCTTAAGTCTAGGTGTGTAGTGGTTTCAACATATTGTACGACACTGTAGAATTCATATTTTACATCTTCATAGCTGACGCATGGTCCATTAGAGGTCATGCAAAATAAATTAGTGTTTGGACAAAGCTCCAGATAGTACTGACCACAGATACTCCTGAAAAAACAAATGTTTTCAGGACTGATTAGTTTGCTCTGGGAAACCAGAATAGCCAAATAGCCTCCTTTCACATCATATATGATGAATATTAAATATGAGAATGGTGGGAAATAAGAAAACCATGCAAAAAATATATATTCCACTTTTGAATATACATGCAATTATTATATTGGTGAAGCCATAAGTTTTAATTTGCAGATCGATTTAAAAACAGAAGATGGACACAAAATGCTGGAGTAACTCAGCGGGTTAGGTAGCATCTCTGGAGAGAAGGAATGGGTGACGTCTCGGGTAGAGGGTCACAAAAAGGGTCTGAAGAAGGGTCTCGACCCGAAACGTCACCCACTCCTCTCCAGAGATGCTGCCTGTGCTGCTGAGTTATTCCAGTAGTTTGTGTCTATCTTCTGTTTAAACCAGCATCTGCAGTTCCAACCTACATATTTAAAAACAGACCTGCCACCTTACAATAACTGCACACATTGTTGACAACCTGTTGTATATGTTTTCACTGCTGCCTTCTAATTGATACTAGAAGGTATTAGAAGGTATTAGAACAGAAGGACTATTACAAACTGACATCCTGAAGCACCCGCTAAAATGAGTTAAAATATATACAATTTGTTTTAATTGAAATGTGAATTGCAGTAGTAAATTCTGAATTTGAGATACCTGGATCATTAGGCATGGCTCAACTTTCAGGGGAACAGTTAACCAATGTGGTCCTGTAGTACAGTCAGTATGATCTTTCCACCCCATTAATGACTATGGCCTTAAAATATCTCCAGAGACCTTAAATTTAAATCTGAGAAGTGTCAACTTAAATAGGTAATCAGAGGAATGTATTTACCAGTACTTACATGCTTGGAATAATCAGGCTGGTAAATTAGTGTGAGGAATAATCAAAATGCAGTTCAACTCAATTGTGAACAAGATGCACAACAGATGAGTTTTGAGTGTCTGATTGACCTTTTCTGGTGCTTAAACATATGAATCACCAGCAGTTAGACCATTAGACTTCATTTTTTGCCAAAGGTAAGTGTTGCCCTTTCTGAAGGTACTTTCTTTCTCAAGCCTTTTACCATTTCCCACATGCCATCTGCAGCAAACAAGATCGGCGTGCATTCTGCTTGCTCAGCATTACTCCCCACAACCACACTCTACCCACACCATCCCCCTTGATTGTTGCTGCTCTCCAAAGTAACATGTAAATCTTGTAAGCTGTGCTTCTTCTAGCAGATACCTCAATGCATGGAGTTCTAAAAAAAAGAAACACGTCTGAATCATGCCCATGAATCACTGGCGTCACAGGCAGCACAGTGGTGCAGTGGTAGAGTTGCTACCTTACAGTGTCATAGACCCAGATTTGATCCCGACAACAGGTGCTGTCTGTACGGAGTTTGTACATTCTCCCTGTGACCATATAGATTTTCTCCGAGTGCTCCCATTTCCTACCAGACTCCAAAGACATTCAGGTTTGTAGGTTAATTAGCTTTGGTAACATTATAAATTGCCCCTAATGCGTAGGATGGTGTTAGTGTATGGGATCATCGCTGTTCAGCGCGGACTCAGTGGGCTGAAGGGTCTGTTCTCTAAAGTCTGTATTTCTAAAGGCTACAGTCTAAAGTCTGATATCTTATGGTTTTAGACTTATTCTCCAAGATGCAGATTGAGTGGCACTGTGGAACAACTAGGTTGGTTCTTCTCTGAGTCCTCAAAATTATTTACACATTCCAAAGATATGCTGGTCGATCAATTGTCAATTTACATTGGCCAATTAGCCTCAGTGTATTGATGATCTGGAGACCGTTGAGAATGAGAATGTGGGGTCATAAAAAAGGGATTGATGCAGCATTAAAATAAAATGGGTGCTTGATGGTTGACACAGACTGTGGGCAGCTCCCAGCCCACTGCGCGCAGCAGCTCCCCAGCCCCAGCCTGCTGCAGCCTGTAGGGTGGTAACTGCCGAGTCGGCCCTGCTCATCCCCCGCGGCAGAACGCAAGACTCGGTGGGCCGTGATCTGCAGGGGGGAGATTGTGGAGCCGGCCCCAACTCATCCCCCGAAGATCAGAGACTGCGGGCCGGTGACCACGACGGACGCGATGGGCGAGGAAGGCGGCTGGTAGGAGTGGCACTACCATGCCTTCAAGATTGTACGCAGGAGGCACCCCAGGAACACAAAGGTGGACGGGCGAGGGAATTACCCTAATACGAGCGCAGACTGAATTTTGAAAATAGTGCCAAAGCGTGGCACCTCATGCATGCGGGCTCCGTGGACTATTTCTGTACATTTTGCTAATCAGGGGCTGTGCTTAGCTATGGCAATACTTTGCTGAACTGTATATAAGAAAATAATTTCACTATGCATTTGCACATATGATAATAAAAGCATCATTGAACCATTTCATGCTGCATTATGATCACATATGTAAGTGCTTGCATGCAGCGCCACGACTATCATTACTTCTGTTTCAGATTAATCTTGCCTGAAGAGTGGAGACTCCTAACTGAGACCGTCAAACCACACGTGTGCCCTGCAAAGGAAAAGAATGGCAGACATGTAGAAACTTGGCAAAATGTCAAAGCAACAGAAACAAAATAGAAGTTCAGACATGCATGGTATTTACATGGGAGAATTGGCAGCAGAGACGTGGAGCAATAATGACAGCATGCATTGGGACATGAAATTGATAAAATTATGAAAATCTGGAAATCCTGAAATTATATTCCTCTCTTAGGTCTGGGGAGGATGGAGCACGATTATCTGAGCTGTGTGTCCCCCAGATGTACAGATCGTGCCACAATCCTGCAGAGAAGGTTATTTATTTTCATCAAAATTGGATTTGCCTACCTTGACACCTCGAACTAATGTGTCATCATCAACATGCAAATGAAATCCATGCATCCTGATTATTCCCAGGATGGGAATTATAGTTAGCATTTGCTGTATATACCCCGAAGGAAGCTGAGAGGATTAAAAGAAGAAGAAAAAAATATATTTCAATCGGGTTCATGTTCTGCATAACCTAGTGTCTTTCTTTCAGGCAAAATGACCAGCTTGCCCCCGAAATGGAAGGCATGCCATTTAGTGAGATTGTTTCATTTATTACATTATTTTGTTTCTTTTTTTTCCCCCTCAGTGAATCTACTTGCCTCCACTTGATTCCTTTCATCTGGGGAAAAGGGGCAGCTATGTCAATGCACAGCTGCTATATGACTGGAAGGTGGAAGGGGAGGGGGGAGGGGAGAGGGGCGTTAGAAAGGAACCAGAACAGTAAAAGAGATGGACACTATCTGGTATTTAAAAAAATCATGGATTTTGAATCATTATTTCATATTCTAGAGAAAGCGGCTATTCATCCTATCTTTCATATTGTGCAATTCTAAGCAGTATGACTTGCCACTTTAAACATGTATATTGTGCCTACACACCCCAATCCCAATACAGCAGACTAATGTGTCCAGTTTAGTCTGGTTGGGCTGGGTGTGCATTCAGATAAACAGTAGGTTTGACTCGGGTTGGGCCGTGTTCTACACCTTGGGACGGCATGGTGGCGCAGCAGTAGAGTTGTTGCTTTACACCGCTTGCAACACCGGAGACCCTGGTTCAATCCTGACTATGGGTGTTGTCTATATGGAATTTGTACGCTCTCCCCGTGACCACGTGGCTTTTCTCCAAGATCTTCGGTTTTCTCCCGCACTCCAAAGACATACAGGTATGTAGGTAAATTGGCTTGGTATAAGTGCAAATTGTCCCCAGTGTGTGTGGGATAGTGTTAATGTGCGGGGATTGGTGCTCGGTGCAGACCTGGTGGGCCGATCGACCAGTTTCTGCGCGGTATCTCTCTCTTGTAGAATCCACTAAATCGCACGACAGAAAGTAAGAACAAACGACACTTAGCTGAACCAGACACCTTGTCTCTCCTTTATTCCAGAAGCCTCTTTTTACCTTCCTTCACTAATCATAACCCGTGTGCAGATAAGGCGAATTGGTGTGTCTGACGTTGGAGTTGTTATTGAGCTCTTGTGACTGGACCTTCTGGTGAGGCTGCTGGTGAGTCGCCAGCGGTAACAGGCAGTACGCAAAACCAACGTGGGCGTAAACGCGCCACATTCCGAACTTCATCGATGTCAGGAAGATTATTTTCATTTTACCAACTGTGAATAGTATGTTTGAAGACAGAACATAGAACAGTGCAGCACAAGAACAGGCCCCCCAGCCCACAAGGTCTGTGCTGAATATGATGCCAAGTTGAATTAATCACATCTGCCTGCATCTGATCCAAATCCATGCATATCCATGTGCCAACCAAAAAGCCTAATAAATGCCATTATGGTATGTGCCTCCACCACTGGCAGCACATTACAAGCATCCATCACTCCCTGTGTAAACATCTTGCTCAGCACTCGTCCTGTACATCTTGTCCCTCCCACTGTAAAGCGATCCTCTCTAGTCCTTGTCATTTCGACCCGAAGAAAAAGGTTATTTCTGCCTCCCCTGTCGTCTCCCATAATATTACACATTCTATCAGATCTCCCCTCAAACTCCGAGATTCTAGAGAAAACTATACAAGTTTGTTTAACCTCTCCTCATAGCTAATATCTTCTAATCCAAAGAGGCATCTGGTTAACATCTCTGCCAAACTCTCTGAACCCATCGTATCCTTCCTAAAATAGGGTGAACGAAACAGCACACAATACTCCAAATTTGGCCTAACCAAAGCCCTTCATAGCTTTCTAACTCATGACTTTCTAACTAATACTCAATGCCCCGGTCAGCAAAGTACACCATATGTCTTCTTTAACACTCTACTAATGCTGCCATTTTGAGGAACTATGGACCTGGGCCCCAAGATCCCTCTGTTTTAAGGTTTCAAGGTTTCGAGGTCAGTTTATTGTCACATGTACCAATTAAGTTACAGTGAAATTAGAGTTACCATACAACCATACTAAGTGAAAAGCAACAAGACACACAACCAGTTAGCATAAGCAACAAGACACACAAAAGTTAACATAAACATCCATCACAGTGGATTCCACATTCCTTACTGTGATGGAAGGCAATAAAGTTAAATCTTCTTCCTCTTTGTTCTCCCGCAGTCGGGGCAGTCAAACCATCCGCAGTCGGAGCGATCAAAGCTCCCGCAGCCAGCGATCGAAGCCCCCGTCTAGTTGATCGAAACTCCCGCGTTGGGGTGGTTGAAACTCTCTCCGCGGCATTGAACTCCATTGTTGACCTCTTCTTCCCAGGGACCGCGGGCTTCATGATGTTAAAGTCCACAGGCCCCGCGGTTCGAGGTTCAATCCCCGGGAAAGGGATCGCAAGCTCGGCGATGTTAAAGTCCCGCAGACTCCCGCGGCTTGGAGCGCCCGTCAGTCTCCAGGAAAGGCCCGCCATCTCCATGATGTTAGGCGACAGTGGGGACGGAGATATGATACGGAAAAAAGTTGCATCTCCGTCGAGGTAAGAAATTGAAAAAAAGTTTCCCCCAACCCCAACCCCCTCCCCCTCCCCCACCCCCCACATAAAACAAACCAATGAACACTAAAACATACTTTTAACACATTATAAAAATAACAAAAAAGAAGAAAGGACAGACAGACTGTTGGCGAGGCAGCCACTGCTGGTGGCACCAACAACTGCCTGTTGAGCTTTTTACTACTAATTGTATACTTTCCCTTTTCATTGGACCTCCCAAAGTGCAACACCTTACATTTGCTCGGATTAAACTCCATCTGCTATTTTACCCACACATTTGCGATTATTAGGTTCATGTTTATGATCCTGTCAGATTTGGAAAAGGCTGTAGGTTCTTGAATTAACTATGGTTGGGTCAGGTTTTAATGTTAAACCTAGGTGGATTTCAATTGTCATCACCATTTTTGCCAGGTTATATGCTGCCAAATTCCCTAAAATTGAAGTATCAAAAATTATAGTCTCCAGATGTGATTTTATTTCTTATTTCAAAAAATGTTCACCATCTGTTGCCTGATGTCACAATGATTTACATTAATCTTTCATTGAAGACGACGTACAGATTTATTGGTGAAAACCCCCAAATCAACAGTTTTGCCAGTGTTTACAACCACATCTTGCTAACTACCTCATTTTTCAATTTAGCATATAATCTTTGTAGTTCACAATTCTCCTTGTTTGTATTTCCTGATGCATTACTTCACGTCTATTTTGTACTGAACTTAAACTGCCACCCCTCACTACTCTGCTAGCTTATGCATGCTCTCACCCACTCGACATCTACATTTGGATTTGTGGTCTCCTGTGGTTTCCTAATGAACCTCATTGCAAGTTTGAGAGACAGCAATCCATTTTCAATAAGGCACCTCGCAATATTCAAATAAAGCAGATAATGTGATCATTTCAGTTGATAACCACTGCTCCTACTCTGACAAGGTAACTTCTCTTTCTGTTTAAGAAGGAACAGTGGATGCTGGTTTACACTGAGGATAGACAAAAATCTGGAATAACTCAGCGGGTCAGGCAGTATCTCTGGAAAAAAGGAATAGGTGACATTTCGGGACTGAAGAAGGGTCTCGACCCGAAACGTCACCTATTCATTTTTTCCAGAGATGCTGCCTGACCCGCTGAGTTACTCCAGCTTTTTGTGACACTCTTCAATTATTTTATATTCTGATTGTCTCCTCCTGGGAGGCACAGTGACATAGTAGTTGAGTTGTTGCCTTACAGTGCCAGAGACCCGGGTTCAATCCTGACTACAGATCCTGCCTGTACGGAGTTTGTACATTCTCCCTTTAAAACCATGTGGGTTTTCTCTGGGTGCCCTGGTTTCCTCCCACACTCCAAAGACGTACAGGTTTGTAGGTTAATTGCTTTCAGTAAAAATTGTAAATGGTCCCTAGTGTGTGAGACGGTGCTAGTGTACGGAGTGATAGTGGTCAGTGCCAACTCGATGGGCTGAAGGACCTGTTTCTGCACTGTATCTCTAAAGTCTAAAGTTCTCTGAATCGTATGTTCCCAATATGGAGTGTGCAACCCCTAAAGAGTGGGCATGGGCACCAAACTCCACTGGGGACCTGTGAAACTTTAATAATGTTAAGGTTAATTTAATTAAATTTAAAAGTTCTTAAGAAAAATAAATAAAAAATGTCCCTAGGGGATTTCCCATGAGAGGAATAGATCGGGTAGATGCTCAGAATCACTTGCCCAGAGTAGGCGAATCATGGACAAGAGGACATAGGTTTGTGAAGGGAAAAAGATTTAATAGGAATCTGAGGGGTAACATTTTCTCATAAAGTCTGGTAGGTGTATGGAACAAGCTGCCAGAGGAGGTAGTTGAAGAAGGGACTATCGCCACATTTAAGAAACAGTTAGACAAGTACATGGAAAGGACAGGTTTGGAGGGATATGGACCAACAACAGGCAGGTGGGACTAGAGTAGCTGGGATGTGCTGGCCAGTGTGGGCAAATTGGGCCGAAGGGCCTGTTTCCACACTGTATCACTCTATGACTGTTCCAACTTCTTACAGAGAGTGACTCAAAATGTTATCAGTTGCTTATTTGTATTGTATTGTATTGTATTCAAATTTATTGTCATTGTCTCAATTAGAGACAACGAAATGAATTTTCCTTACAGGCAGTATCATAAAAATAAATAAATAATAAATAATAAAACATATTAAAAATAAAATTGTGACTTGGGGTTGGGGTGGTATATTTTACCAAGTGCAAACACATGAGGTTTTCATTCAAAGAAGTTGGAAACCACTGTTGTTGAAACATTGCTTGTATCTTTACTTTTCCCATAATCATTTCCTTTTTCATTTGTACCATCGTCCCTCTTGGCAGTGAAACTCTGTTGCCTTATAAAATACTTTTTGTCGTGAAGTTATGAAAGGGTAATCATGTTTGACAAACCTCCTGGAATTTTACATGAATGTAACTGGTAGAATGTATACACTGGTAAGGTAGTGTATTTGCATTTTTAGAAATCCTTTCATAGAGGTTAAAGCACCAGGGACTGTAAGTCATACACCAGCAGGAACTGACAGCAAACAATGTAGGATGAAAGGTGACAAGGTAGTGGGTAATGATCAATGCGGTCGTATGGGTGTTGAATATAAATCTACAAAAAGTGGGAGGCTGAGTTAACTCCTTTATGAGGATTATTTAATTTTCTTCAGGCCTGTGGAGTGCACCTGTTTGTAAACACAGCTTTTATTGAGAAGGTGTGTAAAAGATTAAGATGTTAATGCAAGTTAACGTAATAAAAAAACACCACGATTTCTGCTGACTTGTATGAGAACTATCACGCATACACAAAATAAATAGGAAGGAACTGCAGATGCTGGTTTAAACCGAAGATAGACATAAAATGCTGTAGTTACTCAGCGGGACAGGCAGCATCTCTGGACAGAAGGAATGGGTGGCGTTTCGGGTCAAGACCCTTCTTCAGAATGTCAGACGTTGAGTTATAAATGTATCACTTCTTTACCTTGTCCCACCCCTTTCCTTAAGTAAGTTCAAGTTTATTTAACAGAAACTTTCCAGTACACTGAGACCTCAGTGTCAATGGTAGAGCCTCTGACCTCCACTTGAGGCAGAACGGGATCCGTGGTTATCTGATTTGAATAGTACTCGCTGCATAGTGTTCAGATGACCCATCATAGCATTTGGCTCTGTATTCCTTCAGAGAGTCTTTTTTTATGCAGGAAGACATCAGAAAATTTGAGGCACTGACTTCATTTCACGAAGCAGGGAAGTCAAGGGATTGGCATAGAGTCATTCAGTTTGGAAACAGGCCATTCAGCCCAACTTCCCATACTGACCAACATGCCCCATCTCCCATCTGCCTGCATTTGGCCCAAATCCCTCTAAACGCATTTACCAGATCTATTCCTCTCATGATCATATATGCCTCTATAAGATCACCCCTCATCCTCCTGTGCTGCAAGGACTAGAGTCCTAGCCTGCTCAACCTCTCCCTATGGCTCAGGCCCTCGATACCTGGCAACATCCTCGTAAATCTTCTCTGCACCCTTTCCAGCTTAACAACATTTTTCCTATATGAAGGTGACCAAATCTGAACAAAATACTCTAAATAGAAAATATTCTTTGGCCTCACCAATGTCTTGTACCATGTTTGTGATCTGTGTAAATGGTGAGTTGATTTCCCATTAAGCTGCTCACAGAACTGCTGTTCTTCAAACATTTTGGCTGTACCTTCTTTATCCTCTGCCTCTGCTGCTGTCAATGACATAAACCCTACTGGTTTTTCATAACCATTTTCTATCTGATAGAACAACATAGCACCAACACCTCCTGGTGATGTGTCACAAGGTAAGGTTTACTCTCTGTTGAGTGGTCATCTTGCATATCAGTAGGCAACAGTATCAATTAAACGTGAGTCTTTGTAACAACTAGTGTATTAGAGATAAGAGCATAGCCAGAGTTAGCAAGAATTTTTTAAAGATAATTTAACAATCCTATATTTGCATTCAGCTCAATTACCTTAGTTGAGTGGGAGATTTACCAGTGGGCTTTTAACTTCTCTTGAATTAGGTGTCATTCTGTGACCTGTAATGTCTCAAATTAATTTACTAAGGAAGTCGCCTACTTCCTTTTGAATATTGAACTGTTTTTGAACTCTGAACAGCAACTCTTCTAGAATCCAGAGGTATTCATCTCTTGAGGCTTCCATACCCAGCATGTCATCCAAATAGACCATGATCCGAGGAGTTTGCAAGAGAAATGTCCATGGTTCTCTGAAAGGTACAGTTTAAACTATGAAGTGTCGGCAGTTGCATGTTATCAAGCCCTTTTTTGCATTGACCATCAAAAACCTCAAACTGTTCACCAAACACGATCCATTGAAATCAACGACTGATATAATAGTGAAAGGCTTGGATAAAATGGATGTGGAGAGTATGTTTCCACTAGTGGGAGAGTCTGGGAATAGAGGTAATTGCCTCAGAATTAAAGGATGTTCTTTTATGAAGGAGATGAGGATAACTGTATTTAGTGAGAGGGGTGGTGTATCTGTAGAATTCTTTGCCACAGAAGGTGTGGAGGCCAAGTCAGCGGATATTTTTAAAGCAGTGATTGATAGATTATTGATTAGTACAGAGGTTATGGGGAGAAGACAGGAGAATGGGGTTAGGAGGG
Source organism: Amblyraja radiata (assembly GCF_010909765.2). NCBI lineage: Eukaryota > Metazoa > Chordata > Chondrichthyes > Rajiformes > Rajidae > Amblyraja > Amblyraja radiata. The sequence goes on along the minus strand of NC_045960.1, from coordinate 34,439,524 downwards.
ATAGATAGATCAGCCATGATTGAATGGTGGAGATGGGCCGAATGACCTATTTCTACTCCTATTCCTAATGACCATATATCCCCACTGAGTGAATTGGTGCCCTCCAAACAAAACTGCACAGAAGTCGATTATTTCAAACATGAGATAGTACTCGAATAAGATATTACTCCGACGTATCTGGTTCTCGATTCATCTGGGCAAGAGACTATGAGCATCTACCCGATCTATTTCTATCAAGATTTTGCACACCTCTTTAAGATCACCCCTCATCCTCCTGCGCTCCAAGGAACAGAATCCTAGCTTGTTCAATCTCTCCCTGTAGCTCAGGCCCTCAAGTCCTGGCAACATCCTCGTAAATCGTTTCTGCACCCTTTTCAGCTTGATAAGTTAAGCATCTTAACATGATGAATCCAGGATAAATTATTTTAGCTAGCCTCTTCTCCAGAGTTTTGGTTCAGAGTCTACATAACTCTTTCGCAACATTAACTACTTTAATGTTTTCCACCAGTAAACATTTTCAGATTTAGCTGTGCTTTTTTAACTTCAGGTATAATGTTTTCTGGTTTCCCAGTTGCACATTCAGTCTGATTCTTCTATATCAAACTCTCTTTTGTTCACTTTCACAACAATTTTGTTATTCTTGTTATCTCCTTTTCCATTGAATATTGTGAGCATTTTCTCTTTCACTTGCTTGCATTACATAGTGCGAAAGGTGAACATATCAGAAAATTCCTTTAATTTCTTATGGGCCTGTCCCACTTAGGCTATTTTTAGACGACTGACGGCGACTGTCATAGTCGTAGCAGGTTGTTGAAAAACCAGCAACTGGACCCCCCTTCGACATAAAATTTGAAATAGAATCATTACTTTAACAACAACAAAAAAAAGAAGTCAGTACCGGCGACAACCTACGTCACCTGGCGACAACTACGACACCACATACGTCAGGAGAAGTCAAGCTACGCTCATTGGCGTCAAACCCATTATCGAAACCAACATGCTGAAAATCCAGCAGCGACCAGAAAGGCGCTACGACTCTGGGTGACTGAGGAGACTACTCACGACCATACAGGCAACACCCCGGTGACCATGTGGCGACAGCCTAGTCACCTTTAGTCACCTAAAAATCACCTGTGGGACAGGCCCATGACTTTCTCAGCCTTACCCTTATTCCTACTTGCTGTGAGGTGGTGTTTTAAACTGCATGCTTGACATTTTTCCCTCCAAAGCAGTAACAGCCTTTAATTCCTTATTTTATAATGATTGCTTCTCCATGGTGTGTTCTGTTAGTAGACCCACATCCACACTCTCACATGCAACAACTGATTTCCCTTATACAGTAAGTCCTACATGTCTTTACTTGTCGTTTCCACTTCTGGGGCCATTTTGAAAGCATTCTCAAAGGTCAGATTTACCTCTGATAACGTCTGAATCCGGTCATAATTGATTCCACACACTCCATTAGCTTTTGAGAGAATGGATTGCCATAATTAAACTTTTGTGATTACTTCCTCAATTCATGCGTACTTGAGCCACTGTTTAGATTTTCTTAATTGAATCAAATTTAAACCTATGCATGATCTTGTTTTGGATTTAAGCGATTTTTCAATAAATGCAACAATTCTTTAACATTGTTTATTGCTAGGTTTTTCTGGACTCAGCAGGTTTCTCGATAAATTATATTCAAAGGTAAATGGACCTCTTGTTTATTTTCATAAGCTATGTGGTTTGCAACAAAGAAATGTAACAGTATCTTGCAATATTCCTTCCAGTGTCTGGGTTGAGAGTCTAATGCTATAATTAAGCTTTGTTGGTACAATCACAACATTTAGTACTATAACAACATTGAAATTGTACTTTAACTACATTTAAAAGACATTTGGTGGTATTATAACGCAATCCAAAATATATTTTGACATTTGGACAAGTACCTGGATTGGATTGGTATGGAGGTAGGACAGGGCAGGACAGGGCAGACCATGGGCAGATAGGACTAGTGTAGATGGGGCATCTTTGTCGATATGCGTAAGTCGGTTCGAAGGGCCTGTTTCAGTGCTGTTTGACTCTACGACTCTTTCACTCTTTCCTTTTTATTAAAGCTGGTGGATGTTCAACTTTCATTCTTTCTTGACGAAACCAAATGTAGCAGCGGGCAATTAACCTACAATCCTGCACATCTCTGGGATGTGGGAAATGTCTTCTGTGCTTTTGATGCCATTCATTACAATACTGTGGAGATATAGTTACCATATCATGTGACCTTTGTGAATATTCTGACTAAAGGACAACATCAACTTATGGACATCTGCAGGAAGAGCAGCACAGTGATTCAGCTGATAGTGCTGCTGCCTCACAGTGCCAGAGACCTGGGTTCAATCCCAATCTCAGGTACAATTTGTGCTGTGACTGTGTGGGTTTCCTCCAGGTGCTCCACTTTCCTCCCACATCCCCAAAAAATGTTTGTAGATTAATTGGCATCTGTAAAATTCCACCTAATGAGTAGGAAGTGGATGATGAAGTAGGATAACATAGATAGTCTTTCCGCTGATTGGTTTGCACGCAACAAATCCTTTTCACTAGCTTAGTGCACGTGACAATAAACTAAATTAAACCAAATGAAACTAAACTAAACCAAATGAGTGTGAGCAGGTAATCAATGGTCAGCAGGACTCAGTGGACTAAAGGGTTTGTTTCCATGCTGTACCTCCAAACTAAAACTAAACTAAAAACATTTGTAACCTGGAGACAGCCTGATAGTGGCAACATTTCAAGAAACCGTCTCTTACCCACTGGCGGTCATATTTATCTGTAACAGAGTTAGGTACTATTGGGGTGACTCCTTTCCAAATTGCACCAATACCGTTATTGTTTCTGCAACACAATTGTGGGTCCATGTGAAAGCAAGGCAAGAACCCAGCAGCAAATGAGAAGGATGAAGTTATGCCGGAGAAGTTTTCACACAAAGGGTGGTGGGTGTATGGAACAAGCGGCCAGAGGAGGTAGTTGAGGCTGGGACTATCCCATCATTTAAGAAACAGTGAGACAGGTACATGGTCTGGACAGGTTTGGAGCGATATGGACCAAGTGCAGGCAAGTGGGACTTGTGTAGCTGGGACCTGTTGGCCGGTGTGGGCGTTGGGCCGAAGGGCATGTTTCCACACTGTATCACTCTATGACTATGACTCTAAGTATGCCAATGATTAGTGAAAACTCCTTGAGGGTGATCTTGCTTCTTATGTGAAAGGCTTTCTTTGCAGTACTTATGCTGAGAGGGTACCTCGGCGATGTTGGAAACTTGTGCATCTGAACTCAGATCAGCATGCGTGCCATTTAAAAAAATTAAGGAGGGTTCTGGGATTTATCTGAAGCGGAAGGGAGTACAAAAGCAAGGAAGTTGCTTAGAACTTCATAAAAAAAACGGATTCATCTGTAACTGGAGTACCACGTACAATTCTGGGCACCACACTTTTGTAAGAATCTGAAAGCCTTAGGGTGTAGAAAAGATTTAATAAAATAGTTCCAGGGATAAGGGATTTTAGTAATGTGGATAGATTGCAGAAGCTCAGATTGTTCTGCTTAGGGGAAAAAATACAGAGATTTGTTAAGTGTTCAAAATCATGAAGGGTCTAGACCATAGAGGTGAAAATTGATCACTAACGCGTTTATTGGCAATAAACCGTATTGATGATCATGGTGATGCTATTTTTGAACATTACACAAAGTATAAGATCTTTAGTGGCAAGGTTCACTGAACAACATTGTTGGGTCTCCGTATGTAATTGATTGATTGATTGATTGATTGATTGATTGATTGATTGATTGATTGATTGATTGATTGATTGATTGATTGATTGAAAGATACGGTATCCGGATGTGGCGCTGACAGACAAGAAGCCGAAGCAAAGAAGTCGAAGCCAAATAACGGAATGGAAACAAGGCCGAAACGCCAATAAACTGAAAGAGTCCGAAGACGAAACACCTACTAACCAAAAGGATGGGACGCCTAAATGCAAACTAACCCCGAAAGGGCGGGACGCCTACATCCCAAGGAACCGAAAAGCTGCATCGCCTAAAAGCAAACTTACCGAGGGGAAGAGACAGGAGGAGAGAAGGAAGAGTGGAGAGAGAAGAGGGAAGAGAAGGGAGAGAGAGAAGGGAGAGAGAGGGGGGGGGGGAGAGAGAGGGGGGGAGAGAGAGAGGGGGAGAGAGAGAAGAGGAGACGGGAGCGTGGGGTTCATTTTCCCACACAAGCCATAGGTGACTGGGCAATCTGAATCCAAGCACCAAGTTGAAAGCGGCCGAAGGTGTACATCACTCAGGACAGCCCCCACTCTCCCATGGCCACCCTCCGCGGGTTGTGGGTCGGGTGGAGCGGAGGTGTGGGAAAATGTTCATGCCTTCACAGTGATGTGATGGACCAATCGCTGACAAGTCCCGCCCCCCCGGCAATGTCAAGTCCGTTATTGGACTTTTCTGTTGAGCGGCAGTCGGTCCTTTGACCTGTAGGCGCCGCAGCCTTTCGGGTAGGTGGCGTTTAGACTGAGCGGCCATTCGGTAAGTTTGCTTTTAGGCAACGCAGCTTTTTGTTTCCTTGGGTTTTAGGCGTCCCGCCCTTTTGATAGTTTGCGTTTAGGCGTCCCATCCTTTCGGTTAGTAGACGATTCATCTTCGGACTCTTTCGGTTTATTGTCGTTTCGGGACTCGTTTCCATTCCGTTCTTTGTCTTAGACGTCTTTGCTTCGGCCTCTCATCCGTCTGCGCCACGTCCACACATGGAAAGATATAGCTTGGAAACAGGCCTTTCATCCCACCAAGACCACACTGACCACCGATCACCCGTCCGCACTAGTTCTGTTCTCCCACGTTCGCAATTCACTCCCAACAACTCTACACCCGACACTCCCAACAATTTTATAGAAGGCAATTAACCAGTAAACTCGCACGACTTTGGGATGTGCGAGCACCCAGAGGAATCATAGGGAGAACATGCAAACTCCACCCAAGATCGGAATCGAACCCAGGTCTCTTCCTCTGTGAGGAAGCAGCTCTACCAGTTGCGCCCCTGTGCTACCTACAAAGAAACTGATACTGACTTGATGCTTTTTGAAGGGGGCTCTTACCTGAGATGTCATCTGTCCATTTCCCTCCATAGATGCCGCCTGACTCACTGAGTTCCTCCGGCAGTTTGATTTTTGTTGGTGCTTTGTACTGATATGTAGTAAGTGGTCAGCAGAGCATTTGGTAGCTGCAGTCACTGCAGCCAGCTTTTAAAGAGACAGGCCCTAATATAAGCAATATTATATATAGGCACATCATCTATTTTCCAGCAACTGATGGTCCGGCACCTCCTTTAATCCAGACAAAATTATGAGAGTGCACTTAAAATTCCCTCCCCAAAGTCACCCCGAAAATGTACTACCTAGTGAAGCAGCCGATTTCGACCTCATTGGGACTTCCACAGCTGGGCACCGTGTTATAGGAAAGATGTTGTCAAGCTGGAAAGGGTACAGAGAAGATTGATGAGGATGTTGCTTGGGCTAGGGGGTGTGAGCTATAGGGAGAGGATGGGTAGCCTGGGTGTCTATTCCTTGGAGCACAGATGGATGTGGGGTGATCTTATTGAGGTGTATAAAATCATGAGAGGAATAGATTGGCTAGATGCACAGAGTCTCGTGCCCAGAATACGTGAATCGAGGACTCGAGGGCATGGGTTTAAGGTGAAGGGGAAAAGATTGAATAGGAATCTGGGAGGTTACTTTTTCACACAAAGGGTGGAGGGTGTATGGAACGAGCTGCTGGAGGAGGGAGTTGAGGCAGGGACTATTGCAACAATTAAGCAACAGTTAGACAGGTACATGGAAAGAACATGTTTGGAGGGATAGGGCCAAACGTGGGCAGGTGGGACTAATGTAACTGGGACACGTAGGCTGGTGTGGGCAAGTTGGGCTGAAGGGCATGTTTCCACACTGTGTCACTCCGTGACTAGGTGCAATTTCCCAACGGCGCCGCCAACTCACTGGTATTGACGTTCAGAAGCCCCTGCGGGCGGTCACTGAGATCTGTCCCTCATCGGGGCTTCCAAGGGCAGCTCGTTAAATGGCGCCCGGGCTGCCCGAGCAAGAAATGCAAATTTCACTGTAGGTTTAATTTAATTTAATATTAGAGATGCTTTAGAGACAGAGAGTTTATAATTAGTAGGTCAGAGGAGTATTGTTGAATTATTATTATGTGACCTCCGTTGGTCTGGAAAAATGGATAATCCGGCAAGGCTCTGGAACCAAGGGTGCTGGAAAATCGATGGTGGACTTGTACAAATTTATGGGAGGCATATAATGGGTAGACAGTCAGAATCTTTTTCCAAGGATGGGAATTCAGATACCAGCTTCAAGGTAAGAAAGGCAAAGTATAAAGTTGATGTGTGGGAAAGGTTTTTTTTACACCTTAAAAAAAAAGTAGTGAATACCTGGATCAGGCTGCTGGAGGTGGTGGTTCAAACAGTTTTTTGATGGTGTTTAAGAGACTTTCGGATAGGCATATTGATATACAGGGAATGGAAGGATATAAGATATGTGCAGGTAGATAAATGATAGTCTTGGCATCATGTTGAACAAGGACATTGTGGGCCAAAGGGCATGTTCTTGTGCTATACTGCTTTATGTTCAATGTTCTATTACAACTAGTAGGGAGTGTTTCAATTGAATAAATTGATGCAATATTGATGGGAGGGGTGAGAAAGTGCTTAGAAAATGTTCATTAAATCTTGGCATGTTGCTCTAGAAAAGTGCCTGCAGGAGATGCATTGTTTAAGGAGGCTAAAGAGATCAGCCAGGAATAAGCCAATTACTCCAAGCAAATAGCCAGAGATATCTATGTAAAGACATTGAAAAAGACACAAGGTGCTGAAGTAAATGGATCAAGCTGCATTTCCGGAGGACATGGAGATGCGACGTTTCGGATTGAGACTCTTCTTCAAACTGATTGTAATGATGGAAAGAAAGCCTTGCAAATGATAGGTGAATACAGGTGAGCGTTTTTGTGGGTTGGCAAATGGTTGGACAAAGGGCAGAGATGAAAAGAAGATAAAGTGCGATGAGATGAGAGAAGGGAAGCAAAATGTAAAGCCAGAGGAAGGGTTATAGGTGGAATGGAAGAGGGGTGAGGGGGAAAGAGAAAGAGGAGGCAGGATAGTTGGAGAAATGGGTTCACATCCAGGTGGAGCAATGTCTGTAAAAATGTATGTGTGGTCTATGAATATCTGCACTTTGGGAAAACCAGGAACTGATTACCTATTTTTATTTGGATAACTTAACAATTGTCTATTGCTGGATGTTATCTACACTTCTGATGACACGTCTAAGATGCATTTTTCACAAAGCTTAAAGCAATATTTAGGTTACTGGCTTTTCAAGTTCTTTCCTATTTCAAAATTACCAATGACGACAAATTAATTCCAAAGAGTCTGTTGATCTTTTTGTGCTCTCTTTGAAGAATGACAATATAAAAGCATAGTTTATAACCGAGCATCAAAATGAACTGAGAAGCTCGGAGAAATCTAATTCCCAGTAGTGTATGAGTTCTTCATCAAATGTTTGGATGGATAGCATCACCAATTTGATTATTTCTAAATCCCATTCCTAATTATCACCAGAGGGGTTCTATTTCTGTCACTACACAACTCTTGAGCCTGCTCTGTAGTAATTCATCTTACTATTCATGACCATTGCTGCACCTAAAACAACTTTGACTCACTTTTGGACATTATTTGATATTCCACAAATGGTTTTTGTCCTTATTAATGATTGAAATCAATGGTTTACCTATTGTGTACATTTATAAAATATACTTTCCATAAGTTACATATTGCTTGCGATGGTAGAATCTCCAAGCGTATTGAATGCAGGCTGTGATTTTTTTCACATTCTTATCTTTTTACCAAATCATTTTGGTGATATGACAGAAACTGGGCATTATTTACGAACCCTAATCTTAAAAACATATTTTATGATATCAAAAACACATTATTCTTAATTTGTAAGTTGCTATTGTTCTTAATATTCTGAAAGTAATAATAACATGTAAACTTTTTATCATACAACTCAGCCATCCTACCACAATTAGAGAGCAGTCCTGAACTACTATCTACCTCATTGGAGACCCTCGGACTTTCTTTAATCGGACTTTACTGGCTTTATCTTGCACTAAATGTTATTCCCTTTATCGTGTATCTGTACACTGTGGATGGCTCGATTGTAATCATGTAATGTCTTTCCGTTGACTGGTTAGCACACAACAAAAGCTTTTCAGTGTACACGTGACAATGGAAGGAAATGAATTATTATTTTTCAAAATCTATGCCACACACGTGGTCTGACCTAGGATGTGATTCTTAGCAAAATTCATCAGCAATGCATGGTGCAAGTGCCAGGCCTGGTTTAAAAAGGAGTGACGTTAATTTCTTTGGTTCCAGTTTCAGACCTTCATCTGCTTGTTCCCATAATTGCTTCCTTACAAACATTGGGAGAATTGCTGACACCTGCAAAGTCTCCAGAGACAGTTCACTTCTATAGCCTGATGCACTTTGGTTGTTCATCACACCAACACCACCCCAATGGTAAATTTTAGAAGGCGAGGGGGTAATGGGGAAAAGTGAAGGGGACAAAATGCCGGAATAACTCAGCATATCTTGAGAAAAGGAATAGGTGACATTTTTGGACAAGATCATTCTTCAGATAACCCCAAATCTCACCTATTCTTTTTCTCCAGAGATGCTGTCTGACCCGCTGAGTTACTCCGGCATTTTGTGTCTACCTTCGGTGTAAACCAGCATCTGCGGTTCCTTCCTACACGGTGAGGTGAAGAAGATTTTGGAGAACAAACAGGGTCAACAGCAAGAGTGGCCAGCAAGCAAATATAACATGAATACATTGTGGTGTAAATCACTGGAGTAATCCCTCCAAAACTACCACCTCCACCTTCATTGCATGCCTCCCATCCACAATTGACAATGAATCACATGGAGCTCTACACCATTGTTTCATGTCTCTTTTTAGACGAGACTTTTAAACTTTAGAGATACAGCGTGGAAACAGGCCCTTTGGCCCACCGAGTCTGCACCGACCAGCAATCATCCCATACACTAATACTATCCTATACACTAGGGACAATTTACAATTTTTACCGAAGCCAATTAACCTGCAAACATGAACACCCTTCACCGAATTCTTACAAGAATAGCATGGTGCAACACAAATTTAAATTTATATCTGATGCCGGGCTGGGTGAGGTGGGCGGGGGGGAAACAAGGGGCAGGTATATTTCCACCTTTCTTTTTCTCTTTTCTTATTTCTATATTTGTTGGCCACACTACTTTGGTAGTTTAGGGGTCATTCCTTTGTTGTTTTTCAAGCTATCTTTTCATTTCTCACTTTTTCCCTTTCTTGTTCTCTTTTTCTTAACTTTTTTTCATTTTCAGGTTATACGGTTAAATATGAAGCTGTACAATAATTGTATAATTTTAGATGCCGAATGTTTTATCTTTGTACAATTGCTTCAAATATAAATAAATAAATAAATAAACAAATAAAATGGAAAATAAAAAACCTGCAAACCTGTACGTCTTTGGAGTGTTGGAGGAAACCGGAGCACACGGAAAAAACCCACACGGTCACAGGGAGAACGTACAAACTCCATACCAACAGCAGCCGTATTCAGGATGGAACCCGGGTCTCTGGCGCTCTAAGGTAGCAACTCTAACGCTGTGCCACTGTGTCACCCTAATTGCTTTGTACAAATTTGCCACGTCACCTCCTTTACATCAATGGGCTCCTTTAAATTCTCAAAATTCATGGGAATTCTGCAAATAATTGAAAGGGTAAAAATCACAGGACATTCATAATAAATAAAAATGATTAAAAAATATAATGACAACACAAATCTGTTTGAAAACCAGTGATCAAAATATTGGTGTTAATTGAATGGTTTTATGTTGGTGAAAGAGTTAAACTAGTTTTGATGAGTGTAGGCATAATTTTTTTTTAAAACTATAAATGGGCAATGTTTTGACTATGCTTTAGGAATTATGGTTCTGCTGCCTTAAGGTACTGCCTGCCATTCACCAGCTCTTCTGTGGTTCCTGACACTGGAACACAGGATTAGTTTCTCTCACGCAAAAACTAATCCGTTTGATACTCGGGGAGCGAGAATGTTTTTGAAGCACTTCACATGATGATGGTGCTGACCCGCGGCCTACACTGCCACTCTCTGCACATGTACTGCAACAACCACATCGCTGGAACTTAGCTTATTAAGTTACAGAACTGTGCAAACATGCTTGTCTGCACGCTTATCCTAACCATCTCCCCATTCTCAGGACCCACAGCTAACAATGGCGTGCTTCCTTTATCATCATTACTTTTTTGCATTTCTTTCATTCATTTGTTCAATATCTCTCTACATCACTGTCTATATCTTTTGTTTCCCTTTCCTCCGACTTTCCATCTGCAGAAGGGTCTCGACCCGAAACGCCACCTATTGGAGGCTGAATGGCCTGTGCCTGCATTGTATTCCATTGTGTTCTATCTTCTGCGTTTGAATTATGATAGAATATTGCTTGACAGAATATTTATGCCAGCACCCCATCCCACCTGACCTACTCAGCGGACCCTCACTAGGGTAACTCTTTATCATTGAATGCCAATTCATCCATGCGCCCTCTATCGTCTCATAGACCTGAACAGGCCATTTGGCCCAACTCGTCTATGCTGACCAAGGTACATTCTGAGCTAGTACTCTTTCACTGCATTCTAAACCTTTCCCATCCATGAACCTGTCCAAATGTCTTTTAAAAATTGTGATTATAACCGACTCTACTACTTCCTCTCATTCCACCTAACCATGACCAACCGTGTTAAAAACCTAATCCCAGGTGACCCTTTAAATCATTCCCCCTCACCTTAATCCTATGACCTTCAATTATAGACTCCCGTGGACTGTGATCATACACCTTGTGTCATGATTTTATAAATCTTTACCACGTCGCCCCCCCCCCCTCTTTATAATTTGATCCCACCAGTCTCATCCCTGGCACTCAGAACAGATATTCCAAAATGTTGTTTGAATTAGAATAGCATGTCACTAATACAGGACAGACATGATTAGTAAGGGTGGAAGGGGTGATGGTGCAAAGGCAGGAGAATGGGATTCAAAGGGAAAGATTAATCAGCCATGATTGAATGGCGGAGTAGACTTGATGGGCCGAATGGCCTAATTCTTCTTCTAGAACTTATAAACTTATGAACTTATGATTGTTAAGTTACCACTAACTAGGACCACTTTCTTATCCTCTTCACGCTACCGGTGAAAGAATTTTGGAAGCAGGCATTTTAAACACTTTAAAAAAATACTCAGTGGTTGTTAAAATATCGGAAGATTTTTTTTAAAGAGCTTGAGGCCTTCAAAATATTACATATCTCTTGGTCCCCATTTTCTGACCTGAAGAACTTTGAGCATTACTTTTTTTTATTATTGAGAACAGTGAGGCATACTACTCTGGGCAGAAACAAAAGAAGTAGAATACAAAGCTGAAGGAAGGAAATAAGAAGAATCAATGTAGCAATGTTACAAAGTTTTGAGATTTTAAAAATCGAGTCTGCAATTTATCCCATCAGATAAAACATAAAAGAAGTTTAATTTGACACCTAATTCACTTTCATATCTTCAGGATTGAAAAAGTTATGGACATTTTCACACTCGGAAATTAGCATCTTGTTCCCTATTGGTTTTCCATTAACTTAACACAAAAGCTGTGATTGAGGACAGTCAAAAGCCCATAACTTTCTTAAAAATTAAGAGAACTGAATGAAATGTTCAGTTATTATAGATTGAAGCATTCTGAAACAAATATAAAACATCTTACTTGGATGACCTAAAAATTAAAGCATATAATTAGTTAATTACCTAATTGTAGCTAATTACAAAATTGACCATTGTGACGGAAATAGTAATAAACACCCAGACTGCCTTGAAAATTCAAAAATGTGATATTCTCAAGATCAGAACTTTAATATCATTGTATTACATGCTGTAAGTCCATAACAGATGGGTAAATAAATTACAATTTCTAGCAATAGACCAAGTCTTTCTGGAGAAGATCAGTTGCTAGCTGGTACATTGGCATAACATAATCAGTAGCATCATCATACTCCTCAGATTGTAATCAATAAGCAACTCTGTACACCTTGTATTTCCTCAACTTTTCAATTTTGGCATTGTAAACTACAAGTTTTTGCTCTTCAAACCACGCATGACATGCCTTTCTGCTCACTACTTTCCCATTAAGAATGCCCTGTAGATTCCATTTCTTAAGAAAAGGATAATGTTTTTTAATAGCCTAAGTATCCAAATAACAAACTAATCCAATTCACACAAGAATTCACAATATAACATGATTTTTAAATCTCAGTCATGAATTTATATGCCAGATGGAAGGAATTTAATGTTTAATTCCCATAAATTAATCTAGAAACATCCACTCAATATAATCAAAATTATTATTTTTTGCACAATACATGTGGCTAAAACTGTTGTGTATATTTAGTATAAAAATATTGGCTATGGATAGACAATACAAAATATAGATGATTTTGGATGCTCTTATGACATGATTGTCCAAAAAAAAGAGCATTTAAATCATCTTGCGAGTGGGTGTTTCTGGAACGCGATCGATTGGAACGTTGCGGTTGCGGTAAATTTGAAGCCCATATCGGCAGGAAAGACACTGCCAGTTCGTATGGGGCCCAAATAACATTTTCGCAACATTAAATTAGATTAAAGCCATCCCAAGAAGTAAGATTATACGTAAAATAAACGATTTACCCTTTGTTTTGTCCTGTCATTACGATCCGTCATGTTGTAGGCATTGAGGGCGTTCGATGTCACTTTTTAATTTAATCCAATTATTAAATTGTCCAGCGATTTAAAATAAAATGGGAACGGAAGTCTGATCAATTTTTCTTCATCAGCTAGCAGCCAGAGGAAATCCCTCTCCGACAAGCAGTACAAAACTGCATTTTAATCCCGCTCCCCTTTCAAAGGCGCCAAAGTCGCGCACACGGCCAGTGGCCGAACTGCAGCACCGCTGAAGGTAGGTTTTATAACATCGCTAATAGATGCTCAAAGAAATCTTCATTCTCCTGTGGTGCTTAAGGGTCAAAAACCGCATCTCTGAAGTTTACTGAGGAATATTGCCGAAGGAAGCTTTGTTTCTCCAGGGAGGCATGGAAAGGTTTGGCAAGAGGTTCTACAGGCACATCTCCCAGCTCACACACCAGTAAAGCGCAACCAAGGAGATGTCACCCACAATCTGTTTCACTCTGGCACCTGTTAGATTGTCAGAGGACTTTACAGCAATGATAGCCAAACTGCACTCACCACTTTAGTTTAGTTTATTATCATCCGAGATCGAGTGGAAATTTTTAGTTTGCATGCTGTCCAGTCAAAGGACCAGACTCACCCACTCTTCTACCCTCTCCCATCAGGCAAGAGGTACAGGAGTTTGAAAACACACACCTCCAGATTCAGGGGCATTTTCTTCCCAGGTATTATCAGGCAACTGAACCGTCCGCTCAACAACCTGAGAAAGATCCTGACCTCCCACCTATATCATTGGAGATCTAGATATAGGTCTAGGTTTGCCTAGATTTTCAGAAAGCCTTTGATAATGTGCCACATGTGAGGCTGCTAAGGAAGGCGAGAGCCCATGGTATCAAAGGGCAGATAGTAGCATGGATAGCAGGTTGGCTGCATGGCAGAAGGCAAAGAGTGTCATGCCTTATAACACTTTGTCAGTTGGGAAATTCTGTTACTAACCACACAGCTATCATCCCCGTCAAACAATCCTCCACCAACCAACCCAAACATCCTTTGACACATTCAGAAATCAAGAATCATACATGTTCCCATAGTTTAACAGCCATGTCCAACACATCTCCTAGTCCTGTTACTTTAAATTCTCTGTTACATATAATCTGTATTATTTCACAACCACATTTTCTTTCATAGACACAAAATGCTGGAGTAATTCAGCGGGCAAGCAGTATCTCTGAATAGAAGGAATGGGTGATGTTTTAGGTATGAAGAAAGGTCTCGACCCGAAACGTCACCCAATATCTCTATCCAGAGATGCTGTCTGTCCCGTTGAGTTACTCCAGCATTTTGTGTCTATCTTCGGTGTAAACCAGCATCTGCAGTTCCTTCCAACCCATTTCCTTTGAACTCACTATTGGTAGTCATTTATCATCAGTCTGGGCCTCACAATCTGCATTGTCTCCCTAAAGCTTACTCAATGCAGGAAACCGACGTTTCAGAAATTACTTATTTTTCTTCCAGTATTAATGATTATTCCATGGTCTATTTAAGAGTGGTAGCCTAGTGCAATAGACTTTTTCAAGCAATCTAACTTCCTAGTCATAAAATTACAGTTATACAGCACAAAAACAGGCCCTTCGGGTCAATACCATCTATCAGCCATCCATTTATGCTAATTTTACATAAATCGCATTGTTTTTGTCTTTTTTCTACATTGTAATTAACTTCCCAGAAACTCCACCACTTACCTATGGAAAATATACAGTAACTAATTAACCTGTACTCAAAGGAAACCCACGTGATCACATGGAGAACGTGCAAACTCCACACAGAGAGCATTCAAGTTCATGATTAAACGTATGTCTCTAGTGTTCTGTGGCGACAACTCTAATTGCTGTACCACTGTGCCTCTGTTCATTGTAAGTATTCATACAGATCACACAGTGCCATTTGCTATTTTTATTGTGCATATATTAATTGCTTAGCAAGTTCTTCTTCTTCATTATTTAAATGTTTCTAGGATGGCAATTTGAGTCCTCACACCTGAACAAACTAACTGAAGTGAAGAAATGTATGTTATATTTGCATGTGTTCCCAGCTTAGTATTAATATTCATGGTGTAGGTTATGCAATTCAACATAGAAGCATAGAAAATAGGAAAATACAAGGCTGTTTGAAATTTGAGAGCCTGGTTCTCTATGCAGTATGATCATGAATTGTCTTCTAAATTCATAACTCTGTTTCTTAATTCTCCCTACATCCTTTGCCCCTCTAAACACAACTCCATCTTGAATATATTTAAGGAATTGGCTTCAACTGCTTTCTGCTGTCAAGGATTCTACAGTGACCCCTCTCTGGGAGAATACATTTCTTCTCATCTGGGTGTATTGGCTAATGCTCTATCCTTAAACTTCACACTAGGTCTTACTCGTCAACAGAGCGCAGCGGATCATCGGGACAGAGCTACCAGCCTTGGAGGGCATCTACCACACGCGGTGCCTCAGGAAGGCCCTCAGCATCCATAAGGACTCATCACACCCCTGCCACGGTCTGTTTCAACTACTTCCCTCCGGCAGACGTTACAAGGCCTTCTACGCCCGAACCTCCAGACTCAGGTACAGTTTTATCCCAATAGCAATTGCGGCTCTGAACCGGACCTAATGAGTGCCCCCCCACCCACCCCCTTTGGACAGTCTCCCTCAGATGGTCACGTCAATCAATTCAGCTTGCTTATTTATGTATTGTATTTATTTACCTTTCTTGTACATCAGTGGAGCTGCACACTAAATCTCGTTGCACTGACGTGCAATGACAATAAAAGATATATTATTATTATTATTATTATTATTATTAGCCCCACTGACCCATCCTGCATCCATTTTTTCAATCCTGTTCAAATTTTGAGGATTTATGTGAGATCACCTCTAAATCTCCCAGACCCTAGTGAATATAAACCTATTTAACCCAATCTCTCTTTATATGCGTTCCACCAGCTCAGAAATCCATCTGGTCAACCTCTGCTGCACTCATTGATAGTCATACAGCATGGAAACAGGCCGATCAGCCCAACTCTTTCATGTCAACCAAAATGCCTCATTTAGGCTACTCATTTGTCCACGCTTGATCGATACCCCTCTAAACCTTCCCTACCCATGTACTTGTCAAAGTGTATTTTAAATGTTGTTATTTTAGCTGCCCCAACTACCTCCTCGGGCAGCTCATTTTATATACTCACTACTCTCCGGTGTAAAAGTTGCCGCTCAAGTTTCCGATTAAATATTTCCCCTCTCCTTAAACCTATGTTCTCTGCATCTTGATTCCCACACTCGAGCACTGTCCAAGATTCTTGATGGTACCTACACCCGAGTGCTCAGAAAAGTTCAAAATGTCAGTTGGAGGGACCACATCAGCAATGCCCAGCTCTATAGGGAGATTCCACCTCTGACCGAGAAGATCAGGTGGAGAAGGATGAGGCTTGCTGGTCACTGCCACCACCACCCAGAAACGGCAGCAAACAGGGTTGCGCTGTGGGAACCCACCCATGAAAGACGTGACCCGGGACGGACAATCAAGACGATGGTGAAGACGTTGATGGAAGACGCATGTGTAGAGACAATAGAGGAGCTTGCCAGCTGCATGGAGGACAGAGATGTGTGGTGCGTCCGTCACCGTGCCCTTCAGAAACTAGCACCACTGCGTCGCTAATATTTTCAACGGTAATAATAAATAAAAATAAATATTTTAAAAACCCTGTGATTTGCCTTATCAATTCCTCTCACGATTTTATACACCTCCATAGTCTTCTGCATGCCAAGGAATAAGAACCAAATTTGCCCAATCCCTCCCTTTTGCTCAGGCCCTCGAGTCCTGGCAACTTCTTAAAACTTCCCTGCACTCTTTCCAGCTTAATGACATCCTTCTAATAGCAGGATGAGCAAAAATGTCATTGCGAGTACAGCCGCAAATAAGGAGACAAAAATTCCACTGGTTTTCATTTTGAGTTCCAATATTATTAAATAGACATTCCATGAATTCATTTAAAGAACATATTTTCTGTCAGACACTAAGCTACTTCAACTAATTCTGCATCTGCATCTAATATGCAAAATTTACTCTGTTGCTTCCTCTATCATCCAGAAATTCAGTTTGGTATTCGTAAATGTCCGAAGAACTTGGATTAACTTTTCATTACTGGATAGGGAAATTTAAAAAAAATAGAACGACGGAAAGCAAAATTTAAAAAAAAGACACTGAAATATGCAGATTCAACTCTGTAACAGAGGTAGAAATTGTATTTGGTTACAAGCTCTGGGTCGAGGGTATCACCTATCTGTTGCTCTCACCACCCAAAAATGGAATCCATCAAAATTAATGGAACTGAATATTAGGTGGCTATACATCACAATGCCATCATTCATCATTACTAGTGACCAAAGATGAATTTCAATCTATATGTTGTGGCTATCAGCAGCTTTCCAGCAGCATTGTTCGGGATAAGTTATATGATATACTGCTTTATGACATAACGGAGTTATATCTTGCAACTGATATGCTATTCAACTATGAAGGAGCACCTCTGTTTAAAGGAGGTTGGCTCTTGAAAGAAGAAAAAATCTAACTGCTGAGAATAGAAGATCACTTGGAGGTTAACGATTGTCAGGGTTTTTTTAAGATTAGATGCATCTCTTAAACTTCCAATTCCACACCAAAGATAACCACATGAATTAAGTTTTTTACTTCTTTTTCTCTAGTCACTTTGAAATGTAATATGTTCAAAAATTACATATCTAGATAAACGAGTTCAAAGTTTAGTTTAGTTTGGCGATACAGCGTGGAAACAGGCATTTCTGCCGACCAGCGATCCCCGCACACTAACACAAGAGACAATAAACAATAGACAAGAGACAATAGGTGCAGGAGTAGACCATTCGTTGTTAGTTGAGTTGTTGTTGTTGTTGAGTTGTTGCTCTCGAGCTGGACCGCCGAGAGCAACAACTCCGGGCTGCGGGTCTGCGGAG
This sequence comes from Amblyraja radiata, assembly GCF_010909765.2. Taxonomy (NCBI): domain Eukaryota; kingdom Metazoa; phylum Chordata; class Chondrichthyes; order Rajiformes; family Rajidae; genus Amblyraja; species Amblyraja radiata. Next base: position 34,421,642 of record NC_045960.1, on the reverse strand, counting down.
CGGAGAGGCGGCGCCGATTTTGTCATCGGGAGCCTGGGAGCTCCAAACCGGCGCGGCCTTGTCGGCTTCGGCAGCCGCGGGCTCCAACCAGGAAGCGGCCGTTCCAGGTGGCCCAGCCGCCGAAAGGACTCTCCCGACGCCGGGGCAAGACCACCCGGTGAGAATGGCCAGGGACATCGGGCCTCCGTAGAGGCAATTGCGGTGGCCTCAATAGGCCTGACTTTGGGGTGAACATGGGGTGGGGACTGGACATTGTGCCTTCCTCCACAGTGCTACCCACTGTGGGGGGATGATTTTTTTGTCTAATTGTAGTCTTGTAGGTCTGTGTCCAAGATGGCTGCCGTGAAGAGAGAGTGAACGCTGGCGCGCTTTGGCTGCCGCTGCTCCCTCTTCACACTGATTTTCTGTTTTTGGATTGAATCCTGTTTTTAATTTGTGTCTCTGTGATGTCTTTATTACTTGTTTTATTCCGATTATATGTTATTCCGATATACTATGTAAGGTGTCCTTGAGATGTTTGAAAGGCGCCCATTAAATAAAATGTATTATTATTATTATTATTCGTCCTTTCAAGTCAGCATCGCCATTCAATGTGATCATGGCTGATCATCCACAATCAGTACCCCGTTCTTGCCTTCTTCCCATATCCCCTGACTCCGCTATCTTCAAGAGCCCTATCTAGCCCTCTCTTGAAAGTATCCACCGCCCTCTGAGGCAGAGAATTCCACAGACTCATAACTCTGTGTGAAAAAGTGTTTTCTCATCACCGTTCTAAATGGCTTATGCCTTATTCTTAAACTGTGGCCCCTGGTTCTGGACTCCCCCAATATCGGGAACATGTTTCCTGCCTCTAGCGTGTCCAAACCCTTAATAATCTTATATGTTTCAATAAGATATCCTCTCATCCTTCTAAATTCCAGAGTATACAAGCTCAGCCGCTCCATTCTCCCAGCATATGACAGTCCCGCCATCCCGGGAATTAACCTTGTGAACCTACACTGCACTCCCTCAATAGCAAGAATGTCCTTCCTCAAATTTGGACACCAAAACTGCACACAATACTCCAGGTGTGGTCTCACTAGGGCCCTGTACAACAGCAGAAGGAGCTCTTTGCTCCTATACTGAACTCCTCTTGCTATGAAGGCTCTCCTCTTGTTATGGAGTATTTACAAATGTATCAAGCAAATTAACCTACAAACCTATATGTCGTTGGTGTGTGGGAGAAAACCAGAGATCCCGGAGAAAACCCACTCAGGCCACGGGGAGAATGTACCAATTCCGTACAGACAGCACCAGTAGTAAGGATTGAACCTGGGTCTCTGGTGCTGTAAGGCAGCAACTCTACCGCTGCACCACCATGTCGCTTGGGAGTTCTTCCAGTTTAAATGTTTCTGAGCTAAACTGATGTGAACCCACAAATATTAATACACAACCTGTGAATGGAGCTAGCAAGTTATTTCAAGAACAAAAGTTAGAGTATAGAAGAGAGATCGAGCGACTGTCCATATGGTGCCAGCACAATAACCTGGCCCTTAACACCAGCAAAACGAAGGTCAAGAGCTTCAAATTCCTGGACGTGCATATCTCTGAAGATCTTTCCTGGTCCGAGAACACTGATGCAATTATTAAGAAAGCACATCTGCGCCTCTTCTTCCTGAGAAGCTTATGGAGAGTCGGATTGTCAAGGAGGACTCTCTCTAACTTCTACAGGTGCACAGTAGAGAGCATGCTGACTGGTTGCATCGTGGCTTGGTTCGGCAACTTGCATGCCCTGGAGAGGAAAAGACTACAAAAAGTAGTAAACACTGCCCAGTCCATCATCGGCTCTGACCTCCCTTCCATCATGGGGATCTATCACAGTTGCTGCCTCAAAAAGGCTGGCAGTATCATCAAAGACCCACATCATCCTGGCCACACACTCATCTCCCCACTACCTTCAGGTTCAGGAATAGCTACTTCCCCACAGCCATCAGGCTATTAAACTTGGCTCGGACAAAACTCTGAACATTAATAGCCCATTATCTGTTATTTGCACTTGATCAGTTTATTTATTCATGTGTGTATATATTTATATAATGGTATATGGACACACTAATCTGTCATGTAGTCATGCCTACTATGTTCTGTTGTGCTGAAGCAAAGCAAGAATTTCATTGTCCTATCAGGGACACATGACAATAAACTCTCTTGAATCTTGAATCTTGAAAAAAAAACCATATGATTTATTAGAAAGTACTAACTCATCCTTCAAGCATGCAATTGTTCTGATTACAGTTATGCCCCTGTCCCACTTAGGAAACCTGAACGGAAACCTCTGGAGACTTTGCGCCCCACCCAATGTTTCCGTGCGGTTCCCGGAGGTTGCAGGTGGTTGCCGGAGGTTGCAGGTAGTGGAAGCAGGTCGGGAGAATGACAAAAACCTCCGGGAACCGCACGGAAACCTTGGGTGGGGCGCAAAGTCTCCAGAGGTTTCCGTTCAGGTTTCCTAAGTGGGACAGGGGCATAAGAATACAAAGAGTGAATAACATTGCTTTATATTTAAGATAGTAGACACAAAATGCTGGAGTAACTCAGTGGGTTAGGCAGCATCTCTGGAGAAAAGGTGACATTTTGGGTCAGAACCTTTATTCAGACTACTTTTGCTTTAATTTGGTTTAGAGATACAGCGTGGATACAGGTCCTTCCGCCCACCAAGTCCACGCCGACCAACAATCACCCCATACACTAGTTCTATCCTACACTCTAGGGACAATTTACAGAACCCAATTAACCTGCCCAACCTGCACGTCTTTGGAATGTGGGAGGAAAGCGGAGCACAGGGAGAAATCCCACATGGACACAGGGAGAATGTGCAAACTCAATACAGCAGCACCCATAGCCAGGATCGAACATGGTCTCTGGTGCTGTAAGGCAGCAACTCTACTGCTGTGCTACTTTGCCGCCCAGCTTTTATAAACCTATTTAAAAATATATTGTTTGAATATAGTTATTATATATGATTAATGAGTTTATCCAATTTATGAAGGGAACCTTAATATATCAGTGACTTTACCACTTGTGAGTTATTGACTCTTCCTTTAGAAGGGAATAAATTCTGCATTCACCAACTCCCTACTGAGGTTCCCAGTCTCGATGCCTACAACTATAGCTTCTATTCTTACTAAGTTTACTTGGCAACTGCTCTCACAGTTTGATTAAATGCCATGGCCCGTGGCACTTAATCAGCACAAAAGCCATTTATTGTCTTGTACACTTGGGACTGACGGACATTATCGCTTAGATATATTAAATATAAAATGCAGCGTGTAGTGGAGTATGTGCTGATTGAAGTGCATGTTATAAATATACATTGCGCAATTATTTATTTACTTTGAGGGAAAAGGTTCCCGAATAGAAATAAGGAAAAATAAAGTTCAGAACGCATTAAGTGGCACAAAAATATAAAGGCTTAAATTGTTTCTTAGATGTGTTTGCCAACACAGGAATAGCAGTCACGATATTAAAATAAATCTATACTGAAATTAAGACTGTTTCCTCTTGGTTCTCATTTTAATTCCATTGGAATGCAAAAGGTAAAGATATCACCTTACCCCAACTGCCTCTAAGTTGGAAGGGTATAAGCTAACCCCATTCAAGCTTTAGGTTAAATAACCAGACCGACACCTCACATTGAGAACAGTGCATTGTGAAGCAGCTGATCATTAAGAGAAGCTACAAGGAGTTGTCAGCAATCAACTTAAGTGGATACAAATCTTCCAGTGCCTCTGCTGCTCACCTAATCAAATTAGATAACTGATCCACTCTTCCCTCTTTCCAGAATAACCCTTTGGTTGTAAGATGATTGTAAGATCTTAGTCATATTCAAGTATTGTTAGTACATACTCCGTACAGACATGCACCCGCACTCAGGATCGAACTCGAAACCCTAGCACTGTAAGGCAGCAACTCTACGCTATCCAGGTTTTTGAGATAATCATAAGATCATAAGTGATAGCAGCAGAGTAAAGGGCCTGTCTCACTTGGACGACCCAATCCACGACTTTAGAAGACCCTAGACGAGTTGAAAAAAATGTCAAAGTCGTGTTGACTCGCCAAAGTAAAAGACCTCCTACGACTATGTCTACGACCTCCTACGACTATGTCTACGACCTCCTACGACTATGTCTACGACCTCCTACGACTATGTCTACGACCTCCTACGACTATGTTACGACCTCCTAAGACCCACCTCGACCTCAGTCTTCCACACCTAAGACCAACTACGACTAGCTATGAGTGGAAAATGATCACATGATAAAATGATGTCATGTTTGCATTTTTTTTCTTGGGCCAGTTACCTCTCAGTCCCCCCCCCCCCGCTCCATTGAGTCTGTCCAAAGCAAGCGTTGTCTGCGAAGGGCGCTCAGCATCGCCAAGGACTGCTCTCACCCCAACCATGGACTGTTTACCCTCCTACCATCCGGGAGGCACTACAGGTCTCTCCGTTGCCGGACCAGCAGGTCCAGGAACCGATTCTTCCCTGCGGCTATCACACTACTCAACAATGTACCTCGGTGACTGCCAATCACCCCCCCCCCCCCCCCCCCCGGACACTCCTCCCACAGGAAAAACACTATGACTGTATGCATGCAAATAGATTTATTTATTGAAATCATATTCAATGTCGCTCTTCCAGGGAGATGCTAACTGCATTCCGTTGTCTCTGTACTGTACACTGACAATGACAATTAAAGTTGAATCTGAATCTGAATCTGAATCGGTATCATTCTATTCATACTTGGCATCTGGTCATTATTTTGTAAGAAGGGGCGGCATGGTGGCGCAGCGGTAGCGTTGCTGCCTTACAGCACCAGTAACACAGGTTTGATCCTGACTACTGGTGCTGTCTGTGTGGAGTTTGTATGGTCTCCCTGTGATCACATGGGTTTTCTCTGGGTAGGTATGTTACAATACTTACCTTCAGCAGTGCTGCAATTCTGCCACTGGCCGTGTGCGCGATTTTGGCGCATTTGAGGGGGGGGGCGGGGTTAAAACGCGTTTTTTTTCTGACCTGGTCCTGGATTATATTTGTTGGACTTCAAAATTTTGCTAAAGAATCGTTCTGACGGCCGTTCTGTGCGTTTTTTAAAAAAAATTGTCGAACAAGTTAATCGCTGGAGCGATTTTAAAATCAGCTTCTGAAGCCGTCAATGCCGACAACGGGGCCAGATTTTATGTAGGGGACAGGTAAAAGAAAGTAGTTTCTTTTTATGTATAAAAGTGTTTCTTAAGATGCATTTAATTCACATTTTAAGTTGCGAAACGGTGATTTTTTTCCCTGAAGAACCGGCAGTGTATTTGCTGCCGATATGGGGACTAAAATCACCGCAGCCTCAACGTTTCAAATGGTAGCGTTCCAGAAAATCCCACAGGCAAGTTGATTTAAATGGCCATTAATTTACAGGTATTAAACCTTAATTTTTTTCCTTTTGGCCTATAAACCCATGACAATGAGATTTAAAAATTATGTTATATTCTGAATTCTTGTGTGAGTGTTATTTGGACACTTTGGCTATTTAAAAATGTTAATCTATTCTTAAGAAATGGATAGACGTTTAGATCTAGTAATTGAATTTTGTAATTAGCTACAATTAGGTAACTAACTAATTATATGCTTTAATTTCAAGTCATCTAAGTAAGATTGTTTCATATTTGTTTCAGAATGCTTCAATCTATAATAACTGAACATTTCTTTCAGTTCTCTTAAATTTTAAGAAAGTTATGGACTTTTAAATGTTCTCGATCACAGCTTTTGTGTTAAGTCAATGAAAAAGCAATAGGGAACAAGATGCCAATTTCCGAGTATGGCCATAACATTTTTAATACTGAAGATATGAAAGTGAATTAGGTGTCAAATTAAACCTTTTTTTGCTTTATCTGATGGGATAAATTAAAGACTTGATTTTTTAAATCTCAAAATTTTGTAACATTGCTACTCTGGGTGCTCTGGTTTAGTCAACGATTATGAGTTGAAAACTATGTCTAGTGTATCAACTTCATCTTTTTTAAAGCAGGATTATGCTCTAATTATTCTCACTGATTAAAACAAAACTTCAACATTTTATTTCCTTATTGTTCCGGTGATAATCCTGGGTTCATGTTTTCTCATTACAAATTGTGGATGGCAGTGGAGAAGTAATTGTCATAATAGAGAGGCTAGGTTTGAGGTGTAGGTTTATTGTTGATATGTGTATTACGATAAACTGAAAAGCTTTGTTCTGCATTTTATCCAAGATAATGCTAGACGTAAATACAATCAAGTCAAACTCAAGTCCAATAGGTAGAGCAAAGAGAAAGATACAGTGCAGAATAGCGTTCCCACCATTGTAGTGCATCATTTCCATAGACAAGGTTCATTGTTCACAATGGGGAAAGATATGAATCGGACAATACACTTGATTATGGAAGGACCATTTTAAAGACAAATAATAGAGGGGAAGAAGTTGTTCCTGACTCACACGGATATGCAGGGAAGGGAGGAGTATGGATCATCTGCGACAGCAGAGAATAGTTTAATTTAAAGTAGATTTTAAAAACATGTTAGAAAAAAGATTGTGATCAATAAGCATCCTCTTCAATAACATCATGGCTAATGGTCCCTCAAATCTCTGCTCTTGCCCAGTGTAAATATCCTTTATTATCCATACATAGAACATAGAACATTGAACAGTACACCACAGAAACAGTCCCTTTGTTCCACAATCCCTGTGCCGAACATGATGCTAAGATCAACTCTTACATGCTTGCACATAATCTATATTGCTCTATTTCCTGCACATCCATGTGCTTATTCAAAAGTCCCTTGAATGTCACAAACATATCTGTCTCCTTAACCATCCCAGCAGCACATTCCAGACACCCAATGCCTGCATAGCTCCTTTAAATGTTACCCCTCTCACCTGAGGCCCTATAGTCTTTGATATTTCCATCCTGGGTAAAAGGTTTTGAATGTCTACCCTGTCTATAACACTCATAATCATAATCATATTTTATTAGCCAAGTATGTTTTGTCCATCCTAAATTGTCCACCCTAAATAACTGACACCTTATCCTGAGACTGTGCCTTATCCTAGATGAAGATATACACAAAAAGCTTCAGTAATTCAGCAGGACAGGCTATCCGAGATGTTTCAGCAAGAAATATCTTCCTTAGAAAATGCTTTTCAGCTATTTCAGAAATGTATACGTTTCAATGAAATAATCTCATGTTCATCCAGACCTTTTTGTTTTGAAATTCAGATGTCCAGAGAACATGTGAAGAAAGCTGTCATTGAACTAAAGCTGACTTCCAGAAATACTATAATATAAAAACATTAGGTTAGAAATATAGTAACATAGAAAATAGGTGCAGGAGTAGGCCATTCGGCCTTTTGAGCCTGCACTGCCATTCAATATGATCATGGATGATCATCCAACTCAGTATCCTGTACCAGCCCTCTCTCCATACCCCCTGATCCTTTAGCCACAAGGGCCACATCTAACTCCCTCTTAAATATAGCCAATGAAATGGCCTCAACTACCTTCTGTGGCAGAAAATTCCACAGATTCACCACTCTCTGTGTGAAAAAAGTTTTTCTCATCTCGGTCCTAAAAGACTTCCCCCTTATCCTTAAACTGTGACCCCGTGTTCTGGACTTCCCCAACATCGAGAACAATCTTCCTGCATCTAACCTGTCCAACCCCTTAAGAATGTTGTAAGTTTCAATAAGATTCCCCCTCAATCTTCCAAATTCTAGCGAGTACAAGCCGAGTATATCCAGTCTTTCTTCATATGAAAGTCCTGCCATCCCAGGAATCAGTCTGGTGAACCTTCTCTGTACTCTCTGGCAAGAATGTCTTTCCTCAGATTAGGAGACCAAAACTGTACACAATACTCCAGGTGTGGTCTCATCAAAGCCCTGTACAACTGCAGTAGAACCTCCTATACTCCTATACTCAAATCCTTTTGCGATGAATGCTAACATATCATTCACTTTCTTCACTGCCTGCTGCACCTGCATGCCTACTTTCAATGACTGGTGTACCATGACACCCAGGTCTCGTTGCATCTCCCCTTTTCCTAATCGGCCACCATTCAGATAATAGTCTACTATCCTGTTCTTGACACCAAAGTGGATAACCTCACATTTATCCACATTATACTGCATCTGCCATGCATTTTCCCACTCACCCAACCTATCCAAGTCACCTTGCAGCCTCCTAGCATCCTCCTCACGGCTAACACTGCCCCCCAGCTTCGTGTCATCCGCAAACTTCAGAACCCTTGTAATGAAGAACTCAACCATATTATGATCACTCTTGCCCAAGGGGCCACGCACAGCAAGACTGCTAACTAACCCTTCCTCATTACTCAATACCCAGTCTTGAATAGCCTGATCTCTCGTTGGTTCCACTACATGTTGGTTTAGAAAACTATCCCGCATAAATTCCAAGAAATCCTCTTCCTCAGCACCCCTGCCAATTTGATTCACCCAATCTATATGTAGATTGAAGTCACCCATTATAACTGTTTTACCTTTGTTGCACGCATTTTTAATTTCCTGTTTGATGCCATCCCCAAATCCAGTACTACTCTTAGGTGGCCTGTATACAACCCACTAGTTCCCAGCCTTGGTCACCCTGGAGCCATGTCTCCGTGATCCCAACTATATCATATTTATTCATAACTATCTTCACATTCAACTCATCCACCTTATTACGAATGTTTTCTCCCCTTTAGTGTTTCGCAGCTCTACCCATATCGATTCCACATCCTCCAAGCTAATGTCCCTCCTTTCTATTGCGTTAATCTCCTCTCTAACCAGCAACGCTAGCCCACCTCCTTTTCCTTTCTGTCTATCCCTGCTGAATATTGAATATCCCTGGATGTTCAGCTCCCAGCCTTGGTCACCCTGGAGCCATGTCTCTGTGATCCCAACTATATCATATTCATTCATAACTATCTTCACATTCAACTCATCCACCTTATTACGAATGCTCCTTGCATTGAGACACAAAGCCTTCAGGCTTGTTTTTACAACACTCTTACCCCTTATACAATTATGTTGAAAAGTGGCCCTTTTTGATTTTTGCCCTGGATTTGTCTGCCTGCCACTTTTACTTTTCACCTTGCTACCTATTGCTTTTACCCTCATTTTACACCCCTCTGTCTCTCTGCTCTTGCTCCCATCCCCCTGCCACATTAGTTTAAATCCTCCCTGACAGCACTAGCAAACACTCCCCCAAGGACATTGGTTCCATTCCAGCCCAGGTGCAGACCGTCCTGTTTGTACTGTTCCCACCTCCCCAGAACTGGTTCCAATGCCCTAAAAATTTGAATCCCTCCCCCTTGCACCATTTTTCAAGCCAAGTATTCATCTGCAATATCTTCCTATTTCTACTCTGACTAGCACGTGGCACTGGTAGTAATCCAGAGATTATCACCTTTGAGGTACTTTTAAGTTTATGTCCTAGCTCCCTAAATTCACCTTGTAGGACCTCATCCCGTTTTTTACCTATATTGTTGGTGCCAATGTGCACCACGACAACTGGCTGTTCACCCTCCCCCTCCAGAATGTTCTGCAGTCGTTCAGTGACATCCCTGACCCTTGCACCAGGGAGGCAACATACCATCCTGGAGTCTCGTTTGTGGCCGCAGAAACACCTATCTATTCCCCTGACAATTGAATCCCCCATTACTATTGCCCTTCCACTCTTTTTTCTCCCCTCCTGTGCCGCAGAGCCACCCACGGTACCATGAACTTGGCTGCTGCTGCCTTCCCCTGATGAGCCATCTTCCCCAACAGTTTCCAAAATGGTATATCTGTTTAGGAGGGAGATGACCGCAGGAGACTCCTGCACTACCTGTCTACTGCTATGCTGGCTAGTGCCACCCGTTCCCTTTCTGTCCGCTTACCTTTTACCTGTGGAGTGACCAACTCACTGTACGTGCTATTCACGACTTTCTCAGCATCGTGGATGCTCCAGTATGAATCCAACCGCAGCTCCAATCGTTCAATGCGGTCTGCCAGGAGCTGCAGCTGCACACACTTCCTGCACACGTAGTCACCAGGGACTCCGACAATATCCCTGATCTCCCACATGTTGCAGGATGAGCAATGCACGGGGCGAACTCAACCGACATGGCTTACCCCCAAATTAAATCAACTCACTCACTATAAAAATCGTAACCCTTTAAAATGTACCTTTACTAAAAAGCACTGAACCCTTAACTCACTGAACCCTTAACTCACTGAACCCTTAACTAACTGAACCCTTAACTCACTGAACCCTTATCTCACTGAACCCTTAACTCACTGAACCCTTATCTCACTGAACCCTTAACTCACTGAACCCTTAACTCACTGAACCCTTAACTCACTGAACCCTTATCTCACTGAACCCTTAACTCACTGAACCCTTAACTCACTGAACCCTTAACTAAAAAGTACGAACAGAAAGCAGAAATACAAACCTGGGGTTACTCCCAATCAGCTGCTTCCTCTAGTCCGCTTCTACCAATCAGCGGCTTCCTCTAGACCACTTATTTGAAGTGTGATGGAACATTGCAGAGTGGGCAACGCTGCACCAGCCGCTCCAACCGCTCCTGGGCCTCTGTGGAACAAAGCCCCGCGGTCCGTTTTTAAACTCACCGCCCGGACGCTGCACCAGCCGCTCCAACCGCTCCTGGGCCTCTGTGGAACAAAGCCCCGCGGTTAAGTGATACTTATTAGTTGCTAGTTCTATTCTAGTCACACAAATGGAAGTGGTATTAATGCAATTAGTATTAAGTATCAACAAGCAATAAAACTGTGAACCTGTGAACACCACAGCCAGGAAGCTGGTTTCCTGAACCATTAGTAAATGGCTTCCTACAATACGCTAGTAAGGATGAATCTTTTAATTATATTAAAGGAATTACTCCTTTACAATCCAAAGGTCTTTAAGTATCTTTATTTCATTATTCAACCTTCTGCTAATGTGTGGCATCTGAAGGAATTAATCCCTCGTAACCTACAATTAGAGACTTGTTTTTACATTTTAACAAGAAACATTGAAAGGAATCTTTAAACCTTATTTTCAGTTTTCCAGTTGTAGGACAAGTTCAACTGTTGGAGAGTTTGATCACAAACCAGTTTCTGTTTTACAAGCTATTTATCTAAGTATAAATCTCATCACTTTGTAACACCCAAATCTCTATTCTGCTTCAATGGATCATTTCATGTGTAGATTACGCCAACCATTGTGTTATTCCTGATGGAATATGAAAAGGGCTCAAATGTACTCCAATATGCCAATTAACATAAGTCTGAAGAAAGGTCTCGACCCAAAACGTCACCAATTCGTTTTCTCCAGAGATACTGCCTGACCCGCTACCTGAATACTCCAGCATTTTGTGTCTTTGTAACAGAAGTAAATACTAATTTGTTTTTAATTTATTTTTTAATATTTTTATTAGAAGTACGGTAAGTTACAATAATACACAACACATATGTCTTAATACATTTTTTGTACCGCTTCATTTTTTGAGCTTTAAGAAAAAGATAGAAGTAAAGGAAGTAAGGAAAGTGCGCAAGAGTTGTGAAGGTGCAAGAGAGTGTTGAGAAAAGAAAGCCCCTTAGAAAAGAAGTTAGAGAAGGAAGTAAAGAAAGAAAGTAGACCCTAGAAAAGAAGGAAAAAGAAAGGAGAAACAATCGCTCTATTATAACATTAAACTCCGCAGAAAGGGGACTACCAACCAAGTCTGTTTTTGTTGTTTTACCCCCCGTTACCAAATCATGGTACCATTTATTTATTTATTTATTTTTTAGATTACTATTGCACCTCATGCTTGTAATAGTTCCAAAAACGTACACCACGTCTTTTGGAATTGGTCTGCTTTACCTGCTAAGAGGAATCTCATCTCTTCCAGATGTAGTGTTTCAAACATATTTGATATCCACATTTTTATTGTTGGTGTGGGCGCATTTTTCCAGAATTTAAGTATGAGCTTTTTTCCCATTATTAGCCCATAATTGAGTAAGTTCTTCTGAAACACGTTTAGTTCAGGGTTACCTTCCAATATTCCAAAAATGATCCATTCTGGTTTTGGTACCAGTTTTATTTTGATTAATTTTGTAAAGATATCAAATATTTCATACCAGAATTTTTGGATTTTTGTACAAAAAACAAAAGAATGCGCTATGGCAGCTTCTTGACACAGACATTTATCACAGAGGGGTGAGACATTAGGGAAGAGTTTATTTAATTTAGTTTTTGAATAATATAGTCTATGTAATGTTTTGAATTGGATGAGAGTATGTTGTATGTTGATCGAACATTTATGCACCTGTAGTAAGTGATTATCCCAGCTCTCTTTTGAAATTTTTATAGCTAATTCTTGTTCCCAGTCTCTTCTAATTCCATCAGTTGTGGGTATTTCTATGTTTAAGATGATGTTATATAGGTACGATATTAGATTAGCTGATTCCGCCTTTGTCTTCATTGCTTCATCCAGTAAGTCGGTAGGCATATTATGATGTTCAAAAGGGAACTGCAGATGCTGGAATATCGAAGGTACACAAAATTGCTGGAGGAACTCAGCGGGTGCAGCAGCATCTATGGAGCGAAGGAAATAGGCGACGTTTCGGGCCGAAACCCTTCTTCAGACTGATAGGGGGTGGGGAAAGAAAGAAGGACAAAGGGAGGAGGAGGAGGAGCCCGAGGGCGGGCGGATGGGAGGAGACAGCTAGAGGGTGAAGGAAGGGGAGGGGGGGAGGGGACAGCACGGGCTAGCCAAATTGGGAGAATTCAATGTTGATGCCAAGGGGACGCAAGGACCCCAGACGGAATATGAGGTGCTGTTCCTCCAATTTCCGCTGTTGCTCACTCTGGCAATGGAGGAGACCCAGGACAGAGAGGTCGGATTGGGAATGGGAGGGGGAGTTGAAGTGCTGAGCCACCGGGAGGCATATTATGATAGTCTTTTGTATATTTTTTCAGATAATCACGAATTTGAAGATATTTAAAATATTGATTATTTTTCAAATTATATTTCAGTTGTAGTTGTTGAAATGTTAGTAATTTTCCCAATTCATACAAATCTTCGAGCGTTTTGATTCCCATTCTTTCCCATTGTATAAATGATTTGTCTATAATTGATGGTTTAAACGATGGATTATTAACTATTGGTATTAAAAGAGATAGGTTTCTTAATTTTAGATTCTGTTTTATTTGTTTCCATGTTCTAATTGTGCTATGTATAATTGGATTTTTATTATAATTTTTGTTATTCAAATATATTGGTGAGAGGAGAGTCGCTCCTATATTACACGGAGAGCAGTCCTCTCTTTCCATTACAATCCAGTCCACCTGCTGGGCAGAATTGTCCAGCAGGTGAATCATATTTTTAATATTTACTGCCCAATTATAATACATAAAATTAGGGAGCGCTAGACCCCCCAACTCTTTTCGTTTATTAAGGTGTGCTCTTTGTATTCTATGGGATTTATAATCCCATATAAATTTGTGATGTCTGAGTCCAATTTTTGAAAAACTTTTTTGGGAGATATATAGGTATTGATTGAAATAGGTATAGGATTTGTGGTAAAAAGATCATTTTTATAGCGTTTATTCTGCCTATTAGGGACATCGGAAGTGTTTTCCAGAATTTAATCAAATTATTTAGTTTCTTAAGTAAGGGATTATAATTGGCTTTAAACATATCATGGTAGTTTCTAGTAATTTCAATTCCCAAATATTTGAATTTTTCTGTGGCTATTTTAAAGGGGAATTTCCGGAGGTGTGTTGAGTCTTTTGGTTTTATCGACATAATTTCACTTTTGTTCCAATTTATTCTATATCCTGAGAAGGATCCAAAGTCCTCAATTAAATGTAATATGTTTGGTATACTAATTTGTGGTTTTGTGATGTACAGTAGTACATCATCGGCGTATAAGGATATTTTGTTATTTGAATATTTTGTATTATAACCATAAATATCCGGGTGTGTTCTTATTTTTTCAGCAAGGGGTTCAATTACCAGAGCAAATAACAGCGGTGATAGTGAACATCCTTGTCTATTGCCCTTTGATAGTTCAAATTTCGAGGATAGTATATTATTAGTTAGTATTCTAGCCGTAGGTTTGTTATATAATAGTTTTATCCATGCGATAAAGTTCTCTCCCAATTGGAATTTTTGCAATACTTTAATCATATAATCCCATTCTACTTGATCAAACGCTTTTTCTGCGTCCAGTGAGATGATAGATAACTCTTGGTCATGAGATTTATGTGAGTGCATTATGTTAAGCAAGCGTCTCAAATTATTGAATGAGTGTCTCTTAGGTATAAATCCTGTTTGATCCTCATTTATTAGTCTACTAACATACCTGCTTAGTCTTCTGGCTAGTGTTTTCGCTATTATTTTTTGATCCGTATTTAACAAAGCAATAGCTCTATATGATCCTGGTTCTTCTATATTTTTATCTTTTTAAGTATTAATGTGATCGTTGATTCTGCTAATGTTTCAGGTAAGCTTTGCTCTTTAAAAGCATATGTATACATTTTCTGTAATCGTGGGGTAACTATGTCGTAAAAGGCTTTATAAAATTCATTACTGAATCCGTCTGGTCCTGGTGTTTTTCCGTTCTTTAGTGTGTTTATTGTGTCTTCCATCTCCTTAGAAGTAATTTGTGCTCCCAGTTCCTCTTGTTCCCTCAATTCTAATTGTGGGAGGTTACAATTATCCAGAAATTCTGAAACTTTATTATTGTCTATTGACGTTTTAGATGTGTATAGATTCTGGTAAAATTGAGCAAATCTTTTATTGATATCCTTGGGTAGTGTTAATAATTCCCCTCTATCTGATTTAATCTTTAGTATTGCATTCTCTTTTTCCCGTTTTTTCAATGGGCGTGCTAGAAGTTTGTGGGGTTTGTCCCCGAATTCGAAGTGTTCTTGTTTTGTAATTTGAAATAGTGTTATAACTTTCTCTGACAGCAATTTATTTAGCTTGAATTTCAATAGTAAAATTTTATTATGTTTATCCATAGTTGGATCTTTAGCATTATCTGTATCTAATTGTTTTATTTGTTCTTCTAAATGTCTTTGTTCATTCTTATTCTTTTTATTTTGAAAAGCTTGAAATGAAATAATGACTCCTCTAATAAATGCTTTGAAGGATTCCCATAATAGTGTGGGGGATATATCTGGTGTATCATTTATCTCAAAAAATAGGTCTATCTGTTTTTTTAGATATATACTCCCTTGTGGGTCTTTTAAAATTTGCGAGTTAAACCTCCAGAACGATTTATTCATAGACATTCCTTCTAATTTTAAAACAAAAGTTAACGGAGAGTGGTCTGAGATCGCATTAATGTGGTATTTAGGGTTCATAGTATGCGGAATTAATTTTGTATCCACTAGGAAATAGTCTATACGTGAGTATGTTTTGTGTACCGTTGAATAAATTGAATAATCCCTTCCCGTCGGGTTTGCAATCCTCCAAACACCTACTATATTTGTGTTTTTCATATATGTATGTAAGAGTTCACTGGTTTTAGATTTCATATTACCTCTTTGTTTTTGCATCGATTTATCTAGATAAGGGTCTAAAACACAGTTAAAGTCTCCTCCAATTATAACATTTTGATAATTAAATTCTGCAATTATATTCAGAATTTTATTGAAAAATTGAGGGTTATCAAAATTGGGGGCATATATGTTTACCAACGTAATTGGCGTAGTATTGATCTCTCCTGATACTATAAGGTATCTCCCTTCCTTATCTGATATAATATTCTTTGATTTAAATGGAATTCCTTTACGAATAATGATTGCAGTACCTCTAGATTTGGAAGTGAATGAAGAGTGAAATGTTTGGCCTATCCAGTTCGCCCTCAGTCTCGTCTGATCTTGATGTTTAAGATGCGTTTCTTGTAGAAACGAAATGTCCGTGTTGTATGATTTCAACTGAGCTAATATCTTGCCCCTTTTAATAGGTTCATTAATACCCCTTATATTCCAACTACATAGTGTGATTCCTCCCATTTTCTTTTGATTGTCGTCATGCATTTTTACCAATTTTAATGACCTTATTTATTGCGGTGCATCCATACCTCAGGACTCTGGTTATTTGGGGGGCGTTTATATTATAGACTTCCTTGGTAGTTCCCCTCTGCGATTTTCCTTGAAAAAAAAACACATAGATGTGACATATTGTGATAAAAAAAAAGATAGATCAAGTAAATTTACAGTGTCTGAGTTTTCGACACCGTAGTGAGTGTCCCACTCGTCTGTGGGATTCGACATCGATACGGCTTCCGGCGTAGATGTTATGAGGTTAGCCCCACTGCCTTTATTACCCTAAACCTAGGGGGTCGGTACCATTTCCAAATCAGTTCTATTTCACCCAGTTGCAGTATATATATATGTTTCATTCCGACTTATCAAATCTAATCGTATATTCAATTACATATATTCCTCACTCTTTATCTATTAACTATTTATAATTGGTTTTAGCTTTGTTAATAGTGAGCTGTTCGCTGAAAGGGTTAACCAGAGTCAGGCTCCTGGAATTATGCCAGGTGCCTGAGTCTCCTCCCCTCCCCACTCGGGCTGCGGAACACATGTAATTACAGTGTTGTCTGCGTTAAATAGCAGGCAACGCATTTTTATCAGTTTCCATTACTGTTTCTATATTAGTATTGTTAGTTATTAATTATTCTATATTTTGTAAAACTATGTAAGCCTTGTAATGTTTTCCACTTTCAGCTCAGCAGATCGTCACTCCCATGTTTATCAGTCTTTCCTCGTTTGAACACATAGTGTCCTTGAGTTAAATTCCACAATGTTCGAGGGGAGATAATAATGTCTAGACACGTCTCGTGGAAAATCTGTTGCGTTTAATAATTTTTAAGGATTGGTGTTATTTCACTTTTCTTCTAATAATCTCGTTGGGGGAATAAGCAAATTAGTTTGTTCATAACGTCTTGGTGGCATGATTAATCTTCTTGTGTTCTTACCCTGGCCACGATTTCTTGAGCATATTTAAGAGATTCTACCGAATTAGTGAATGTTTTTGAAACTCCCTTGAAAGTAATACGCATCCTGGCCGGATAAAACACTCCGCATATGACATCCTTGACACCGTAAAGAGCTTCTCTTGTCTGTGAGAACATTCTTCTCTTTTGCACAATCTCGTAAGGGTAGTCCCGTAGGAGTTTAATAGAATCATTTCTGTACATCATCTTCTCTCCGTATTTAATTTTTTTCATCAGCTCTTCCACTGTTGAGATATCCCAAAGTTTGATTATGATCTGCCGTGGATAGGCTTGGTCTCCTTGTGATCTTGGTTTAAATCTGGGTAGTCGATGTGCTACTTCAATTACAGGTGCCTCAGGTAGCTTGAGTACATGTTTGATTAGATTGGCAGTGAACTCACAGGCATTGTCCCCCTCAGCTCCCTCTGTTACTCCACGTATTCGTATATTTTGGCGTCTTGAGCGAGCTTCGAGGTCGACACATTTATCAGAGACTTTTGTTAGTTGACTCTTGAGGCTGTCTAATTCTAACTTCATCGCCTGCATATCTCCGGTCATCTCTTCCACAACAGCTTCCATATCTTTCACCGCAGTTACATTTGCAGAAACAGTTTCATGCACAGCCTCAAACATCTTTGTGGTCTCTTCTGCCACCTTATTAATTTTCCCCGTTAATTCTTCTTGCACATCCTCAACTCTTTTTTGCAGAGCCCCAATGCCCTCAAGGATTTTTTGATTACCGGCTTCCATGTTTTCCATCATTTTTAAATTTCCAGTTTCAATGTCCTTTCTCAAGTCTCTTACCGAGTTCTTTATCTCCTCCATTTCGGGTTTCTCTTTTGTGGCCATCTCAGTCTTAGATCATGTAGCCATTCCAGAGTCCACTCCAGAGGTCAGCTGTGCAGTTTCTTGAGGTTTCTGAGTCTTCAGCAGGTGTTTTGTAGCTTTCCTCTGTGGGCTATGACCTGGAGACGTGTTTTTCATTTAAAATGACTTTCCCTCCGTTAAATTCACGGCGCGTACTGATGACGTCATCAGCACAGCGACCCGGTGCTCCGGTAGGTTTTTAAAAACGGTCCCGACCTCCAGACCCGATTTTTACGCGAAAAATCGCGATTTTTTCAACGGAGCTAAAAGATTTGCGACTGCTAGCAGAGCATGGCGCCACCGGAAGTCCCCTAATTCTTAAATTTGAGACTCTTTTGAACTAAGAACACAAAGGTATGGAATATTAGTTCAAAAGTGAGAATCACTTCATAGAAATCATGTATCAGCTATGAACACAAGGAAAACATTGAGCAAAGGCTTGCAAGAAGTTAATTATCATCTCTCAGCTGCTTGCTGAAGGCAGCAAGTCCTCGCTAATTTCTGTATTGAAATTTAACATGTCGGACACTAGATTATAAAAGCATTCGGCTGCATCCATAGATTCCTGAGGATTACAAAGTAATCAATGATCTGGCTGTGATTCCCTGCATGATGACAGTGATTTAGTATAACTGGAGCATTTGACTGCAAGACTGCTTGGCAATTGGGATTTATTCAAAATGTTGATCATAACTCTGATCTATGCCAAGACCATCACAAAACCAGCCTCCCCTCCTTCGACTACTTTTACACTTAGTGGCCCAGTGGTAGAATTAGTGCCTTACAGCACCAGAGACCCCCGTTCGATCCTGACAATGGGTGTTGTCTGTACGGAGTTTGAACGGAGTGATGGCGTGGGTTTCTTCCGGGTGCTTCAGTTTCCTCCCACATTCCCACACTTTGCTTCCAAGTTCACACCACCCAATGTGGAAATAAATAGTCACTGGCTGGATTTAAATCCTGGAGTTCCTTCCCCAGAGCACTATAGAAGTACCTTCACCTGAAGAAAGGGCAACACAGTGGCGCAGCGGTAGAGTCGCTGCCTTACATCGCTTGCAGCACCGCAGACCAGGGTTCGATCCCGACCACAGGTGCTCTCTGCACTGAGTTTGTACGTTCTCCTGGTGACCGTGTGGGTTTTCTCCGAGATCCTCGGTTTCCTCCCACACTCCAAAGACGTACAGGTGTGTAAGTAAATTGGCTTGATATATGTAAAAATGTTCCCCAGTGTGTGTAGGATAATGTTAAAATGCGGGGTTCGCTGGTCGGCGCGGACTTGTTGGGCCGAAGGGCCTGATCCACGCTGTATCTCTAAACTAAACTAAACTGCAAAATCTCAAGAAGGTGACCCTCAATTTCCGACGGACAATGAGGAATTAACAATATACGTTACTCCTCCCAACAATGGCCATTTTACATAACTGAATTAAAAACATTGCTATGCTTTAGAAAGTACGTCGATGGCTTTGAAGGCTGATTGGTGTGTTTAATCGTGTTGACCGGTTTCATTCACATTGTGCCGTGGCATATTTTTAAAGGAAGCAAAAGAGGATACAATAAATAAAATAATTTCAAAAGCTCTAAAGTTCCCTTGATTTAGAAAATTTAAAAGGTCACTAATACATTGTTGTCGTAGCAAAGAGAGTGGCGAAGTATCAAAAATCAATTTTTATACCGATCAACTCATGGATCTGCACTGGAGGCATACCAAGATTCAGAAGTAAACAAAACAGTTTTATCTAAAAATGTAACCTAGCCTTGATGCTGTTTTTCAACTTTGAAGATGGTTGATCAAAAGGAATTAATATTTTATGGTCCGGCCATCACTTTTCCCCATTCCTTGACATATACACACACAATTAATGTGTGCATAGAGATTCTGGCAAAGTCAAATATTAATGACCCACACCCAGGTCATGTAAATTTCATTCAGCTATCCTGATTGTGAAATAATTCTAAACATTTTAATTACCACAATTTCAAACATCCTCTATTTCTGATTGTCATTGAAATAATTTAAAATGTGCTGTACAACTTCAGTACCTATTCAGGTCCTAATTGGTTGGATTGATATTTACTTCTTTTATGTCAATTCGTATTCTTCTGCCAAAAGGATTTTTCATCTCTGGGAAAAGTTTCCAGAGACTGATTTAGACTTTAGAGGTACAGCGTGGAAACAGGCCCTTCAGCCCACTGGGTCTGCGCTGACCAGTGATCCTACTCTGTACAGACTATCCTACACAGTAGGGACTATGTACAGAAGCCAATTAACCTACAAACCTGTACACTTTTGGAATGTGGGAGGAAACCGGAGCACATGGTGAAAACCCATGGAGAACGTACAAACTCCGTACAGACAGCACCATCTCTGCTACACCATTCTGTTCTCCTTGCCCACAAAGATAAACCATGCTCAAGCGTCCTGGTCCAAGAGCCTGGTCCAAAACCCATCTCATTCGCCATTCCTCATAATCCCAATCTCCCCTCAGTTTTCTATGAATTCACCTCTTCAGGAGATGCATATCCTTCTTCCTGAGCTGCATTCTCTTCTGTCATCCTCTTGAGCAGCCAGACAATATTTATAGGATATTTATAGAAGGGTCTCGACCCGAAACGTTACCTATTCCTTCTCTCCAGAGATGCCGCCTGTCCCACTTAGTTACTCCAGCTCTTTGTGTCTATCTTTGGTTTAAACCAGCATCTGCAGTTCCTTCCTACACACAATATTTATCACCTGAATCTTTTTGAATCTGAGCTAAATCTCAATCTTTCAGCACAATAAATGTGCTTGAATTTTCTTTGCGTTATTTTGGATTGTAATGTTTCCTATCAGTTGGGAACAAAACAGCTATGTATTCAATCTTTCTTTACATATTACTCATCATGAGGCAGAATATGATCTAATGTGAATGGAGTGCTAAGTGGGGGGAGTGGGACGACAGATGGCACAATGGGCTAAGTGTTCGGCTGGCAACCGGAAGGTAGCCGGTTCGAATCCCGCTTGGAGTGCATACTGTCATTGTGTCCTTGGGCAAGACACTTCACCCACCTTTGCCTGTGTGTGAATGTGTGTGAATGTGTGTGAGTGATTGGTGGTGGTCGGAGGGGCCGTAGGCGCAGATTGGTAGCCACACTTCCGTCAGTCTGCCCCAGGGCAGCTGTGGCTACAGAAGTAGCTTACCACCACCGAGTGTGACTGAGGAGTGAATGAATAAAGCGATGTAAAGCGCCTTGAGTATTAGAAAGGCGCTATATAAATCCCATCCATTATTATTATTATTATTATTACACATCTTAAATAAAATAATTTAAAAAGGTGCTTTGAGTTCCACTCTAAAAAACTGAAAAAATTTAATTCATTTTTTTTCTGTCATGAGGTAATTTTTGATACAGATTTGCAATTTCTTTCATGTGCCCTTCCTCTGAAGACGAAGGGTCTCGGCCCGAAAAGTCATCCATTGGAGATGCTGCCTGTCCCGTTCAGTTACTCCAGAATTTTGTGTCTATCTTTGACATCCATGAGGATGCTCACCCAACACAGTGCTTAATTTCCCGTCTCTCCTGTTTGAGAAAACAGAGATATAAATGTATATTAACAGTCCCCAATGGCAAATGCATTTGGTAATATTTTGCCAAGTACGAGCTCTCAATTCCAGTTGGATTCCAGTTCTCTTGTTCTTGGGCAGTCTGAATGATCATTCTGACATCTAGGAGCAAAAACAGAGCTGAGTTTAATGTGACTTGCTCCTTTAATGTCGATGCTCTTGTGAAATTATTCAAATAGATATATGCTAACGACAACTAGCGATTAGTTGGGTAGCTGTGTGTAAATATTCAATTCTTGCTTCTGGAAAAGGCCAAGTTTAGAAGAAATAACTGAATTATTGACTTGATGGGCATAATAGATATTTAACCGAGCTTTCTGTTCTAACCAAGATAAAAGACTTAACAAATGGAAAATTAAATTTTATAACCCTCTCACTCCCTGGAATGCCGCAATAACAATATCATGTGCTCACTAAAGTTCATTCTTTATTAATAAAGCAGGAACCTTGAAAACAAATCTTTCATTTACTGACAGTCACATTTCTAAATACTGATTAATAACAATAGATACAGCTAACTAAGCCCAATTTAAAATCATTTTCTTTTAAAATCCAATGTCTCTTTATTGGTGTGTGTTTCCTTGATATGGATTATTGAGCTGCCAAGCATGAAACATCACTTTAAGTTCAACCTCTTAATTTCAATCTCTTAGGATGGGGATCTTAATTCGTCTTCGTAGTCAGTCCCTTCAGATTGAGACACAAAAAAGCTGGAGTAACTCAGCAGGACAGGCAGCATCTCTGGAGAAAAGGAATAGGTGACGTTTCGGGTTGAGACCCTTCTTCAGACTGAGAGGGAAATGAGAGATATAGACGGTTATATAGAGAGATATATAACAGATGAATGAAAGCTATGCAAACATGTAACAATGATAAAGAAAACAGACCATTGTTAGCAAGGTAGACACAAAATGCTGGAGTAACTCAGCGAGTGAGGCAGCATCTCTGGAGAAAAGGAATGGGCGACATTTCGAGTCAAGACCCTTCTTCAGACTGAATCTCAGCATCTCCAGAGATGCTGCCTCACCCGCTGAGTTACTCCAGCATTTTGTGCCTACCTTCGACTTAAACCAGCATCTACAGTTCTTTCTTACACATGGCTATTTTAGTAGTCTATACCTCTGCATGCACAGTGACACACTATTTGAGATAACAAATGCATTGATGTAAATGGCATTATCACCAAATAAATGCAAGGTGGACATTTATAAATGCAATAATACATGTACATGTGACCCCATGGGGTGTAAAGCCTTGTTGTACAATATCAGTTTTGGCATCACATGCTTTCTGGTTGTCCCCAGAACATGCAATTCCAAGAAACTAAGAAATGACTCATGAAATTGTCATGGGAAGAAAGAACGCTATTAACTCATCTTGGTTATTTTTGCCCATCTGATTCTTCCAGCCTATATGTGGCTTAAAATCTCCAATAATTCTCATCTCCACCCAAACCTCTTATCTATCCTGGTTTTGTAAAATTAGGGCATGGTCTGTACGCTCCAAGGCCATCATTAATTATTAGACATTTTGTGCTTACATTCTCTCTGTAAGTGGAAATTCCAGTATTTTTTCCTACCACTGATGATCAGTGCATTTATGTGTAATTCCCTGGAAATGTTCTTAATATGTTCATCACTCTTAATTATATCGTGTTAGCTGTCTTATGTTGCACCTTCTTCTGACAAAGAATTAACTAAGTGTAAAAAATCTCTGCGTATTCTTCCTATATTCTTTTAAAGTGCGTGGGTGTTTTACAAAATTTTAGACCAGAGTTTCTGGACATTTTAAATAGATTTAAAATATGCCACAGAAAAACGTACATCTATTTATCATGATCATCAAATGATGTATTTACTTAGAGTCATGGTGTCTGTCATACAGCACGAAAACAGGCCCTTTGGCTAAACTCGTCCATGCAAAATTATTCTACCTTCCTAGTCAATACGGAAGTAAAATAATGATTTCAAATTTCTGCCAATTACTCATTTTATCAAAAATAGACACAAAACGCTGGAGTAACTTAGCAGGTCAGCAGCATCTCCGGAGAAAAGGAATAGGTGATGTTTTGGGTCGAGACCCTTCTTCAGACTGAGAGTCAGGGGAAAGGGAAAAGAGAGATATAAGACGGTGATACAGAGAGTCATAGAACAAACGAATTAAAGATATGCAAAAAAGTAACAATGATAAAGGAAACAGACCATTGTTATCTGTGGGCTAGGGGAAAACCAGTTAGAGATAATGAAACTCATCACGATGACAATAAAACAAGTACGACTAGGATAGGGGAGGGATAGAGAGAGCGGGGATGCAAGGGTTACTTGATGTTAGAGAAATCACCTTTCACATGAAGTATGATGTTTTACCAAATGAATAATGTTTTTCTACCTTGACTTTTGTTTTCCTTTTTAATCTTTCATAAATGGACCAGGGCCCATTGTGTCAAAGGCAGAGCAGAAACCAGGGCCTTGTTTCCAGATACGCAACCCTTAAGCTTTCCAACTACGCCGTAGCAGATTATAGAAACATAGAAATATAGAAAATAGGTGCAGGAGTAGGCTATTCGGCCCTTCGAGCCTGCACCGCCATTCAATATGATCATGGCTGATCATCCAACTCAGTATCCTGTACCTGCCTTCTCTCCATACCCCCTGATCCCTTTAGCCACAAGGGCCACATCTAACTCCCACTTAAATATAGCCAATGAACTGGCCTCAACTACCTTCTGTGGCAGAGAATTCCAAAGATTCATCACTCTCAGTGTGAAAAATGTTTTCCTCATCTCGGTCCTAAAAGATTTCCCCCTTATCCTCAAACTGTGACCCCTTGTTCTGGACTTCCCCAACATCGGGAACAATCTTCCTGCATCTAGCCTGTCCAACCCCTTAAGAATTTTGTAAGTTTCTATAAGATCCCCCCTCAATCTTTTAAATTCTAGCGAGTACAAGCCATGTCTATCCAGTCTTTCTTCATCCCAGGAATCAGTCTTGTGAACCTTCTCTGTACTCCCTCTATGGCAAGAATGTCTTTCCTCAGATTAGGAGACCAAAACTGTACGCAATACTCCAGGTGTGGTCTCACCAAGACCCTGTACAACAGCAGTAGAACCTCCCTGCTCCTATACTCAAATCCTTTTGCTATGAATGCTAACATACATAGAAACATAGAAACATAGAAATTAGGTGCAGGAGTAGGCCATTCGGCCCTTCGAGCCTGCACCACCATTCAATATGATCATGGCTGATCATCCAACTCAGTATCCCGTACCTGCCTTCTCTCCATACCCTCTGATCCCCTTAGCCACAAGGGCCACATCTAACTCCCTCTTAAATATAGCCAATGAACTGGCCTCGACTACCCTCTGTGGCAGGGAGTTCCAGAGATTAACCACTCTCTGTGTGAAAAAAGTTCTTCTCATCTCGGTTTTAAAGGATTTCCCCCTTATCCTTAAGCTGTGACCCCTTGTCCTGGACTTCCCCAACATCGGGAGCAATCTTCCTGCATCTAGCCTGTCCAACCCCTTAAGAATTTTGTAAGTTTCTATAAGATCCCCTCTCAATCTCCTAAATTCTAGAGAGTATAAACCAAGTCTATCCAGTCTTTCTTCATAAGACAGTCCTGACATCCCAGGAATCAGTCTGGTGAACCTTCTCTGCACTCCCTCTATGGCAATAATGTCCTTCCTCAGATTTGGAGACCAAAACTGTACGCAATACTCCAGGTGTGGTCTCACCAAGACCCTGTACAACTGCAGTAGAACCTCCCTGCTCCTATACTCAAATCCTTTTGCTATGAAAGCTAACATACCATTCGCTTTCTTCACTGCCTGCTGCACCTGCATGCCCACTTTCAATGACTGGTGTACCATGACACCCAGGTCTCGCTGCATCTCCCCTTTTCCTAGTCGGCCACCATTCGCTTTCTTCACTGCCTGCTGCACCTGCATGCCTACTTTTAATGACACCCAGGTCTCGTTGCATCTCCCCTTTTCCTAATCGGCCACCATTCAGATAATAGTCTACTTTCCTGTTTTTGCCACCAAAGTGCAAAACCTCACATTTATCCACATTATACTGCATCTGCCATGCATTTGCCCACTCACCCAGCCTATCCAAGTCACCTTGCAGCCTCCTAGCATCCTCCTCATAGCTAACACTGCCCCCCAGCTTTGTGTCATTCGCAAACCTGGAGATGTTGCATTCAATTCCCTCATCCAAATCATTAATATATATTGTAAATAGCTGGGGTCCCAGCACTGAGCCTTGCGGTACCCCACTGGTCACTGTCTGCCATTGTGAAAAGGACCCGTTTACTCCTACTCTTTGCTTCCTGTCTGCCAGCCAGTTCTCTATCCACATCAATACTAAACCCCCAATACCGTGTGCTTTAAGTTTGTATACTAATCTGTTATGTGGGACCTTGGCGAAAGCCTTCTGAAAGTCCAGATATAACACATCCACTGGTTTTCC
Source organism: Amblyraja radiata (assembly GCF_010909765.2). NCBI lineage: Eukaryota > Metazoa > Chordata > Chondrichthyes > Rajiformes > Rajidae > Amblyraja > Amblyraja radiata. The sequence goes on along the minus strand of NC_045960.1, from coordinate 34,395,662 downwards.
CTTATCCACTACAAGTTACATCCTTGAAAAATTCTATAAGATTCGTTAGACATGATTTACCTTTCATAAATCCATGCTGACTTTGTCCAATGATTTCACCACTTTCCAAATGTGCTGCTATCCCAAATGTGCTGCTATCCCACTGATTCTAGCAGTTTCCCCACTACTGATGTTAGACTAACTGGTCTGTAATACCCCGTTTTCTCTCTCCCTCCCTTTTTAAAAAGTGGGGTTACATTAGCTACCCTCCAATCCTCAGGTACTACTCCAGAATCTAAAGAGTTTTGAAAAATTATCACTAATGCACCCACTATTTCTGGGGCTACTTCCTTAATACTCTGGGATGCAGCCTTCCTGGCCCTGGGGATTTATCGGCCTTTAATCCATTCAATTTACCTAACACCACTTCCCGGCTAACCTGGATTTCACTCAGTTCCTCCATCTCATTTGACCCCCGGTCCCCTGCTATTTCCGGCAGATTATTTATGTCTTCATTAGTGAAGACAGAACCAAAGTGGTTATTCAATTGGTCTGCCATGTCCTTGTGCCCCATGATCAATTCACCTGTTTCTGACTGCAAGGGACCTACATTTGTTTTAACTAATCTTTTTCTCTTCACATATCTATAAAAGCTTTTGCAGTCAGTTTTTATGGTCCCTGCCTGTTTTCTTTCATAATCTATTTTCCCTTTCCTAATTAAGCCCTTTGTCCTCCTCTGCTGGACTCTGAATCTCTCCCAGTCCTCTGATAGGCTGCTTTTTCTGGCTAATTTGTATGCTTCACCTTTTGTTTTGATACTATCCCTGATTTCCCTTGTTATCCACGGATGCACTACCTTCCCTGATTTATTATTTTGCCAAACTGGGATGAACAATTGTTGTAGTTCATCCATGCAGTCTTTAAATGCCTTCCATTGCATATCCACCATCAACCCTTTAAGAATCAATTGCCAGTCTATCTTGGCCAATTCACGTCTCATACCCTCAAAGTTACCTTTCTTTAAGTTCAGGAACCTTGTTTCTGAATTAATAATGTCACTCTCCATCCTAATGAAGAACTCAACCATATTATGGTCACTCTTGCCCAAGGGGCCACGAACAACAAGACTGCTAACTAACTCTTCCTCATTACTCAATACCCAGTCTAGAATAGCCTGCTCTCTCGTTGGTTCCTCTACATGTTGGTTTAGAAAACTATCCCACATACATTCCAAGAAATCTTCTTCCTCAGCACCCTTGTCAATTTGATTCACCCAATCTATATGTCGATTGAAGTCACCCATTATAACTGTTTTACCTTTGTTGCACGCATTTCTAATTTCCAGTTTGATGCCATCCCCAACTCCACTACTACTAGGTGGCCTGTACACAACTCCCACTAGCGTTTTCTGCCCCTTAGTGTTTCACAGCTCTACCCATATCTATTCCACATCCTCCAAGCTAATGTCCTTCCTTTCTATTGCGTTAATCTCCTCTCTAACCAGCAACGCTACCCCACCTCCTTTTCCTTTCTGTCTATCCCTCCTGAATATTGAATATCTCGATTATTATACTATTGAATATTATACTATTGAATTATCAGATTATTATACTATAAAAGTTAGACATTTATAATTTTTTTGATAATTAGGTGAGGTTTCATCACATTTGGGAGCATTGATTTTCCACTGACAGTAAAGAAAAATTGCAAGCAGATTAGTTATTGCTCCATAAATACAGATGTTTCATAAAGTAATGTCCATTTGACAGAAATTTGAAAAATGGAGTGGTGAATTACTTAAATTTACGTAAAATTGCATTTCAAAAGTGTAATCCATAATTCTCTCAACCATCACCCTATCAGTCAACCTTGTTAAATATTGCTTCCACATTTTTTTCAAGGAACACAACAATTACATTGTTTCTCTAAGTGAATAAAGCCATAAACTTGGCCAGATAAATCTATCTTTTAAAACATGGGCTTCAGACACTAGTTTTTTCAATATTATTGCCTATTTTGCAACTGTGAGCATATCAGCTGCTTTCTCCTTTTTCCAGCTAACAATGATCTATTCTACATTTTCCTTGATCCTGTTTCCATTTCCCTTTGTCCTGATTTCACACCTTATCTCCCTCTCCCCTGACATCAGTCTGAAGAAGGGTCTCGACCCGAAACGTCATCCATTCCTTCTCTCCAGAGATGCTGCCTGTCCCGCTGAGTTACTCCAGCATTTTGTGTCTATCAGCTGCTTTTAATTGTCAGTTACTGCTAATGGGCAGTTAAAAATTGCTTAAAAGATATATCAGTCGAGGTTAAAAATGTCAATGGTGGTCTTCACTTGCTAGAGTTCAACTCAGTGGCTCAACATGCATTGAGGCTCCTTATACCAATCTCAGTATTAATGAGGCTGAAGGCTGGTACAATCAATGAGATTTTAATGGTCAATGGTTTCTTTATTGTCACATGTGCCATGTACAGTGAAATAAAAAACTTTTTGTAAACCAGCATCTACGGTTCCTTGTTTGCACAATGAGATTAAATTGTTTCTTCACAAAAGACATTTAGTTTGGTTCGAACAAAGTACACAATTTCTTAATCACCGAGACAGGATGATTCTTCCTTCACTAAAATTACTAATGACAATGACTTGCAGAGTATGCAGTTCTGGTCACACCATTATAGGAAGGTTATGGAGGCTTTGGTGACAGTGCAGAAGAGGTTTACCAGAATGATGCCTGGAATAGGGGGTATTAGCTACAGGGAGATCGGAGGTCGCTGGGTGACCTGATAGAAGTATATACAATTATGAGAGGCACATATAAGGTTGACACTCAGAATCTTTTTCCCAGGGTGATAAAAGTCAAAGACTAAAGGGCATCGCTTCAAGGTGAGCGGGGCAAAGCATAAAGGAAATGTGCGGGGCAAGTTTTTTTTCCCCCACAGAGCGTGGGTGGTACTTGGAACACAGTGCCAGGAGAAGTGGTTGAAGCAGGTATGATGGTGGCATTTAAGCGGCTGTTAGATAGACACATGGATAAGCGGTGAATGGAGTGTGATGGATCACATACAGGCAAATTAGGTTAGTTTATCTTCGTATTGTATTCAGAACAGATATTGTGCGACGAAGGACGCTGTGTTCCTGTGCTGCACTTTTTCTATGTTTTATGTTCTGTGTCCTATGAGTAAGATATATGATGGTGCTTTTTTACCCAGGAGGTACCCAACTTGTTGAATCACTTATATAGCTGAGAAACGACTCAAGCTCGAACTGATGTGCCTTTTGGCACAATCTAGCCTCCAGCCTCTTAATTTTGAAGAATTCAACATGAATAATACCCATGATAGGAAGGAAAATCTTATCATCAAAACCACTGCCCAGTTAGACAGTTTGTATTGGCTGAAAGAATGGGAAATACTGTAGTCATGAAAAATAATTCTTCGAAGTAATGTGAAACTGTCCACATTGATAGAATGACACAAATTAATGTTCACATCACTAGGTGGCATCAGTTTCCTTTGTGCAATGGACAGGCTCTTATACTGACACAAACACCAGGAGGTCAGTTATGACTGATTTTTTGATATATTAAAAAATGACCACAGGGCAATGCTTCAAGAATGATCAAACTGTCTACTTTGGCCTTGTTCCTTTAAAGTTACGAATAATGTAAATTATGATACAAAAGGTGATTTCTCTAAAATCAGGAAATTTGTACATTGCCTTCAAACAGAGTAGCTTTTCATACAAGATTATCACACCTTTTCATAAAGGACGACATTTTAATATTGTCTAAGGTACAGTGGGAGAATATGGTTTTGATTCAAAATTAACTACTGCAAGCTACATTTTAACTTAGGATGTTGACGCTGGTCAATATTCGTGGCATTAAAGTAAAAGTCAAATTTATTTGTCACATACACCAACGAAGGTGCAGCGAAATGAATTTGCCAGGCAGCGATACACTTAAAAAAAGAACACACAATACACAATAGAATTTAACACAAACATCCACCACAGCATTCTTCACAGTGGTGGAAGGCAACAAAGTTAAGTCAGTCCTCCTCCTTTGTTCATCTATGGTCGGGGCCATAAACCCTCCGTAGTCGCCTATACGGACGGCCGGATGTACACGCCCTCTTGTCGGGATGATCTAAACTCCGATGTCGGAACGGTCGAACACACACCACGGCTTGGAGTGCCCGAATCGGCACGTTCTTATCGGAGACCGCGGCTTCAGGATGTTATAGGCTGGCGGTCGGAGCTCTTCACCGGTGATGGAAAAGTCCACGCTGCGCCCGCTGCTGAAGCTCCAGCCCCGACTACGGGAAAGGCCGCTCCAATCCAAGCTGTTAGACCGCGAAGGAGGCGACATGGAAAATGTCGCCTCTCCTTCGAGGAGGCGACCGAAAAGCGGTTTCCCCCTTTCCCCCCCACCAGCCCCAACACAAGACATACCGAGAGACACCTAAACTGACATTTGGACACGCCAAAAATAAAAAATAAAAAGTCGGAATAACAAACACGCTGCTCGCAGCTCCCCGAAATTCACACATGCTCCTTGTTTTAGTTTAATTTAGTTTAGAGATACAGCATGGAAACAGGCCCTTCAGCACACCGGGTTCGTGCCGCCCAGCGAGCCCCGCACATTAAATTATCCTACACACACTAGGGACAATTTTTACATTTACCAAGCCATTTAACCTACATACCTGTACGTCTTTGGAGTGTGGGAAAAAAACAAAGATCTTGGAGAAAACCCACGCAGGTCACGGGGAGAACGTACAAACGTTTTTTAGAATGTTGGTTAGATTGTTTACTTCCACTGAGCTGCAGTGAACATCATGTGTAGCATTTCTCTAGACAGCACCTGTAGTCGGGATCGAACCCGGGTCTCCGGCGCTGCATTCGCTGTAAGGCAGCAACTCTACTGCTGCGCCATCGTGCCGCCATTAATTTGTGATTTGGGAGTGATGAGATAGGAGGGATATTTTCAGTTCATCCTTTGAAGTACCACTTTTACAGTCAGTGACTTATTTTACCCATCTTTCTACATCGCTTGTCGAGCAAGTGGCTTGTAGACTCTTTAGGAATTTGACACGGATGAGGTGATGGGACATTGTAACAGGAAGCTGAACTGGATTTTTAACTTTTACAGGTTTGGCACATGCAACTAAGAGCCAGAGGCAATGGTTATTGATTGCATGATCAGCCTGCAGACTCTAGTGAATAAGAGAGTTTAAGGGAAACTATTTGACAGGTTGGACATAACATTTGTGTCAGAATGCAAAATAGCCAAAAATGGTGGTTAAAAATTGTGAGGTAGATTTGCTCAGGGCTCATATCAGGATGCGAGCAGGGAACAAGTCTGGAGTAATAGTTGCCTTCTTCATACTATATGATATATTTGCTGCAGATGGGTTTGACAGATGGGTTTGACAGGAAACCTGTTGTCCACTGGATAATGGATGTTGTTTTTTTTTGTCTAGTTTAGTCATTTTTTTGGTTATTAGGTGGTGTTATGTGTGTGGGGGGAGGGTGAAACAGAGCTTTCTGTCTCTCCCTTCAGGGGAATGCGACTTTTTTGTCGTATCCCCCTTCTCTTCCCCCGTCTGCGCTGAGGCCTAATGGCGGAGCTGGCGGCCTCCAACCTGCGACCGACCTCGAGGGTCCAGAGGTAGAGCCAGCCAGGACTCACCAACGCGAGGCTGGCCGTCTTTGAGCTGTGGCGACGTCCGGGTAGCGGCACGACTCGGCGCTCCGGTGAGGGCGGATGGCGCGGAGCTGAGACACTCCTGTGTGAGCGGCACGGCTACCGGCTGGAAGGCGCTCCCGTGGGGGCAGCCCGGTGCGGGGCTGAGACGCTGCCGTGTGGGTGGCCTGGCTACCGGCTGGAAGGCGCTCCGGTGAGGGCGGACGGTGCGGGGCTGGGACACTCCTGTGTGAGCGGCACGGCTACCGGCTGGAAGGCGCTCCCGTGTGAGCAGCCCGGTGCGGGGCTGAGACGCTGCCGTGTGGGCGGACCGGCTCCCGGCTGGAAGGTGCTTCCGTGGGGGCAGCCCGGTGCGGGGCGGAGACGGTGCTACGACGGCTGAGGCGGCGTTCTGGCGGCGGCGACCTGGATCCGGGGCTCGGCCGCGGGCCAGTGGAGGACAATGTCGGGAGCTCGCAGGTCACACGCTGGTGCCTGTTTTCCGGAGCACCCGTTGCAACAACTGCGGGCAGCTTCGGCCACCCCCGGGCCGCGGAGCTTGAACCGCGGGACTGATACCATCGCCCGGTGGGGTATCGCCTCGGCGCAGAGGGAGAAGAGAAGGGTAGAGACAGTAACTCTAAGACTTTTGCCTCCATCACAGTGAGGAGGTGTTTGGTGAACTCACTGTGGTGGATGTTAATTTGTGTTTATTGTGTTTTGTTATTATTACATGTATGGCTGCAGGCAACAGCATTTCGTTCAGCCCGAAAGGTCTGAATGACAAATAAAGGATTCAATTCAATTCAATAAAATGGCAGGGATGTGTAATCATGTGGACACAAAAGGCAAAAGGCCTTCTTATGCTTGCTGAAGGATCACCTGGTCACAGAATACCCATTCAAAATGGTGCGCTGATATAATTGTCACTAGATTTTTAACTTTTACAGGTTTGGCACTGTGGGAGAGCTGGGAAGGGGAGGGGAAAGAAGGATAAAGCAGGGATTACTGAAATTGGAGAAGTCATGTTAATACCATTGGGGTGTAAATTACCCAAGCGAAATATGAGGTGCTGCTCCTCCAATTTACGGTGGGCCTCACTCTGGCCATGGAGGAGGCCCAGGACAGAAAGTTCGGATTCAGAATGGGAGGGGGAGTCGGTGCTAAGCCACCGGGAGATCAGATTGGTTATTGCAAACCGAGCGGAGATGTTGGGCGAATTTCCTATGCAGAATATATCAAATTTATAAGGATGTTACCTGGGTTTGCGGGCTTGAGCTATGGGGAGCGTTTGGATAGGCTGGGACATTTTTCTTTGGTGTCTGAGAGGAGAGCCGCCTGGATAAAGTGAAAGTTCACAGTCTTTGTCCCCAGGGTAGAGGATTCTAAATTTAAAGGTTACAGGATTAAGGTGAGTGAGCAGAAATTTAAGAACAACCTCAGGGTTGACCTCAAAGTTAATGTCGTGTGCGGACGGGACGTCGAAGATGAGAAGCCAAAGCCAAGAAGTGGAAGCCAGGATACCGAACGGACACAACGCCAAAAGAATACAAACCTGAACGGACACGACGCAGCAAAGACAAGACGCAGAAAGGACATGATGTTGAAAAGCCGCCGAACCGACATGATGTCTCCGGGGACGGGATTTGACCCAGACCTTGTCAGACCTACCATCTCCCCCGCGTCCATCACATCACTGGCCGGGGGGAGATGGTAGGATGGGGAAACTTGAGCTTGCATCTGTAAAATGGTGCAGCTCTTTTTGGCTCATTATTAAATCTTATCTGAAATTTGATGCACAGGGAATGACATCAGTAAAATATTGTTTAAGAAGGAGCTTATGCTGGAAAATTGAAGGTAGACAAAAATGTTGGAGAAACTCAGCGGGTGAGGCAGCATCTATGGAGCGAAGGAAAAAGGCAATGTTTCGGGTCAAAACCCTTCTTCAGGCTGATGTGAGGGTGGGGGCGGGAAGAAGAAAGGAAGAGGTGGAGCCAGTGGGCTGAGGGAGAGCTGAGAAGGGAAGGAGAAAATAGGGACTACCTGAAATTAGAAAGGTCAATGTTCATACCGCTGCGGTGCAAACTGCCCAAGCGAAATATGAGGTGCTGCTCCTCCAATTTATGGTGGTCCTCACTCTGGCCATGGAGGAGGCCCAGGACAGAAAGATCGGATTCGGAATGGGAGGGGGAGTTGAAGTGCTGAGTCACCGGGAGATCAGGTTGGTTATTGCGGACCGAGCTGAGGTGTTCGGCGAAGCAATCGCCAAGCCTACGCTTGGTCTCACCGATGTAGAGCAGCTGACATCTAGAGCAGCGGATGCAATAGATGAGGTTGGAGGAGATGCAGGTGAACCTCTGCCGCACCTGGAACGACTACTTGGGTCTTTGAATGGACTCAAGGGGGGAGGTAAAGCGACAAGTGTAGCATTTCCTGCGTTTGCAAGGGAAAGTGCCCGGAGAGGGGGTGGTACGTGTGGGAAGGGACGAATTGACCAGCGAGTTATGGAGGGAGCGGTCTCTGCGGAAAGCAGACAGGGGAGGAGATGGGAAGATATGGCAAGTGGTGGGATCATGTTGGAAGTGGCAAAAATGTCGGACGATTATTTGTTGTATGTGACGGCTGGTAGGGTGGAAGGTGAGGACATGGGGGACTCTGCCCTTGTTACGAGTAGGGGATGGGGAGTGAGAGCAGAGTCGCGCGGTATAGAAGAGACCTTGGTGAGAGATTCATCTATAGTAGAAGAGGGGAACCCCCGTTCCCTGAAGAATGAGGACATCTCCAATGCCCTGGTGTGGAACACCTCATCCTGGGTGCAGATGCGGCATAGACGGAGGAATTGGGAGTAGGGGATGGAGCCCTTACAGGAAGCAGGATGGGAAGAAGTGTAGTCCAGAAAATATTGATCAAGTTTCTATTAAACAATGTCTGAAGAAAAGCATGTAAAAGCAACAAGTGTAGAACAGGTTGTGAGACCAGATGTGCAGGAAGCCAATGCAGGGAGGGCTCCTAGACTGGAACTATCAGCCTCTGGAGCAAATATATCAACGATGTCAAGGGCATCTTGCGGAATGGAATTCAGTAGACCAAGGGACCTCGTGATCAAGGAAATTTATGGTTGGTTGAATTTATAACTGTGAAGATTGATACACTGTTAACTGTATAAATTCAAGTCTGAGGATGGTTGGCAAAGACCTTTTTTTTAAGCGGGAGCAATGTAACATATATGCGCAAGTGTGCCTTTCAGAACACCATGCGGTATGACTCCAGATGCTGCAAAAGTACTGCCTTTACTAAACGATGTTCTGCTGATAGCTCAACCTTCCTTGCTTGGCTTTGGAGGCATCAACACTAAAGAGTCAACTAATTATACTAATTTGCAATATTACATTATATATCTCTTTGCTTTACAATAGACACATTCATTACCCTGTGTGATTCCACATCAGAGATCTATTGGGTGCTTTTTGTTTTGTCTTCATGAGATATGATGAGACTTCCCATCTCATGCAAGCCTTTTCCATCTCCCTGCAGCTTGACACAAATTAGCTTCCTTTTATTCCAAGTTGTGATGAAAGGCGTTCAAGTTGAAATATTCACTCAGTGTCCCTTCCCACAGGTGTTACCTGGCTTGCTTAGTTGAGTTTAGAGATACTGTACAGTGAGGAAACAACTCCTTTCGCCCATCGAGTTCGCACAAACCAATGATCCTTGCATACTAACATTATCCTACAGATGCTATGGACAATTTACATTTATACCAAGCCAATTAACCTACAAACCTGTATGTCTTTGCTGAATAGTCTGCATATCAGGGTGCTTAAGGAAGCGGCTCTAGAAATCATGGATGCTTTGGTGATTATTTTCCAATGTTCTACAGATTCAGGATCAGTTCCTGTTGGCCCCAGAGTAGAAGCGTCCACGTCACGAGGCTGGAAAGTGGAAGTTTCCTGAGCTAATTCTGCTACCACCATCATCTATTGCGACAAGTGATGGCTCCCACTGATTGTCGCCGGAAGTTTGTGTCCTTTTCAGGACGGACGATGACAGCGAGGTCAACATTTGTAACAAGATGGACACGAAAAGAAGAAGTTCCTGTGGATTGGAGGGTGGCTAATGTTATCCCACTTTTTAAGAAAGGCGGGAGAGAGAAAACAGGGAATTATAGAACAGTTAGCCTGACATCAGTGGTGGGGGAAATGCTGGAATCAATTATAAAAGATGAAATAGTGGCATATTTGGAAAGCAGTAACAGGATCGGTCTGAATCAGTATGGATTTACAAAGGGGAAATCATGCTTGACAAATCTTCGGGAAATTTTTGAGGATGTAACTGGGAAAATGGACAAGGGAGAGCCAGTGGCTGTAGTGTACATGGGCTTTCAGAAAGCATTTGATAAGATCCCACATAGGAGATTAGTGGGCAGAATTAGAGCACATGCTATTGGGGGTAGGGTACCGACATGGATAGAAAATTGGTTGGCAGATAGGAAACAAAGAGTAGCGATTAACGGGTCCCTTTCAGAATGGCAGGCAGTGACTAGTGGGGTACCGCAAGGCTCAGTGCTGGGACCGCAGCTATTTACAATATACATCAATGATTTAGATGAAGGGATTCAAAGTAACATCAGCAAGTTTGCAGATGACACAAAGCTGGTGGCAGTGTGAACTGTGAGGAGGATGCTATAAGGATGCAGGGTGACTTGGACAGGTTGGGTGAGTGGGCGGATGGATGGCAGATGCAGTTTAATGTGGATAAATGTGAGGTTATCCACTTTGGTGGCAAAAACAGGAAGGCAGATTCAGAATGGTGTCAAGTTGGGAAAAGGGGAAGTACAAAGAGATCTGAGGGGATCCTTGTTCATCACTCACTGAAAATAAGAATGCAGTGAAGAAGGCTAGTGACATGTTGGCCTTCATAACAAGAGGAGTTCCGTATAGGAACAAAAAGGTCCTTTTGCAGTTGTTCAGGGCCCTAGTGAGACCACACCTGGTACACCTGGAGTATTGTGTGCAAATTTGAGGAAGGATATTCTTGCTATTGAGGGAGTGCAGCGTAGGTTCGTGAGGTTAATTCCCGGGATGGCATGACTGTCATATGCTGATAGAATGGAGCGGCTGGGCTTGTATACTTTGGAATTTAGAAGGATGGGAGGGAATTATTGAAACATAAGATTATTAAGGGATTGGACATGCTAGAAGAAGGAAACATGTTCCCGATGTTGGGGGAGTCCAGAACCAGGGGCCACAGTTTCAGAATAAGGGGTAGGCCATTTAGAACGGAGATGAGGAAAATCTTTTTTACCCAGAGAGTTGTGAATCTGTGGAATTCTCTGCCTCAGAAGGCAGTGGAGGCCAATTCTCTGGATGCTTTCAAGAGAGATTTAGATAGAGCTCTTAAATATAGCGGAGTCAAAGGATATGGTGAGAAAGCAGGAACGGGGTACTGAATGTGGATGTTCAACCATGATCACAGTGAATGGCGGTGCTGCCTCGAAAGGCCAAATGGCCTACTCCTGCACCTATTGTCTATTGTCTAATATCATAGAATCATAGAGAGATCAACATTAACCAAGCCCCCCCACCAACAATGACACACCATTTTACACTATTCCTACTCTAGCCCATTATATTGTCCTCACGCACCCATCAACTTTATCCAGATGTCACTACTTATCTACTCATTGAGGACAATTTACAATAGCCAGTTAACTAGCTAACTGGTATGTTTTTTGTGATATTGAGTAAAGTTACGTGGTTGGAGGAAAACAAAGCAGTCATGGGGGATGAACATGCGAACACTGCTCATAATGCACTCAAGGTCAGGATTGAACCTAAGTTGCTGGTTTTGGGGGAAACACCTCTATTAATGACACATGGTTCAGTTAGTCAGTTAGTTTAGTTTAGTGTCACGTGTACCGAAGTACAGTGAAAAGCTTTTTGTTGCCTGCCATCCAGTCTGTGGAAAGACTACACATGATTACAATCAAGCTGCCAATAGTATACAGATTCTGGATAAAGGGAATAACGTTTAGTGCAAGATTAAGTGCTGAAAAGTTTGATTAAAGATAGTCCTAGGTTCTCCAATGAGGTAGATGATAGCTCAGGACCGCTCTCTAGTTGCTGATCTAGCATATATAATCTGAATATAATTTGTTGTAGCACATGTGGTCCCTGGTATTCCCGAAGTTGGTGCTGTGTGGGGGCAGCATCCATGTGTGTGGTCCCCAAGGGCTCAGATGAGGGCCATGTTTTTGTGACATAGCAGCTGAGGATTCACAATGAAAAGATTAACAAGCTGCCAATGCCATCTGGCTGAAAGTAGATTGATAAGGAGCATGCAGGAGTTCCAAAATCTTGCAAAATCTTGCATAATCATGTCAGGATCAGAATTAGGCCATTCAGCCCATTGAGTCTACTCTGCCATACAATCATGGCTGATCTATCTTTCTCTCTCAACTCCATTCTCCTACCTTCTCCCCATAATAATATCCATTGACTTGGCCTTCTGTGGCAATGGATTCCACAGATTCACCACGCATTGACTAAAGAAATTCCTCCTCATCTTTCTAAAATTACGTCTTTTTATTCTGAGCCTATGTCCTCTGGTCCTAGACTCTCCCCTCTATCCAGGCCTTTCACTATTCGGTAAGCTTCAATGAGGTCTCCCCTCATCCTTCTAAACTCCAGTGAGTACAGGCCCAGTGCTGTCAAATACGGTGTGTAGGTTGTGTGGTGTCAGGAAACCATGTTCTCCACTCTGGAGGTTATAACTAATCATTGCTTGGGCTCAGTAGCAGTCCTCCCTAACCTTGTCTTGATAAGGTTTTGATCCGAAATGTCAACTAATCCTTTCCATCCATAGATGCTGTTCAACCCACATTAATTGCTCGAAATGACAGCATCTGCAGTCTCTTGCCTCTGTCTCACTTTGCCTTCTGTTTCCGGTAGCAACTACCACAGAAGCACAAATGAACGCCCCACAAAGTCTTTGTTTCTTTAATGTCTGATTCCGATTGTGAAGCTTGATGCCATCATTGACTAAGATTAAACATTTCATATCAATGGACAAGTGGTTGAACAAAGGCCAGAGATGAAAAGACAAAAGGTGTGAGAGAAGGATAGAAGAGTTGCAGATTGTGAAGCCAGAGAAAGGAAAGAAGGTGGATGGGGAGGGAGAGGAGAGAAATGGGTGCAAGTCCAGGTGGGGCACAGGGAAGAGAAGGGGTAAAATTGGAGAAATTCAATATTCATGCCATCATGGGTTGGAAGCTAACCAAGCGGAATACGAGATGCTGCTCCTCCAGTTTGTGTGTGGGTTCACTCTAGCAATGGAGGAGGCCCAGGACAGAGGGTCAGTGTGGGAAATGGGAAGAGGAATGGTCGGTGACTATGAGATCCAGTGCATCTTGGCGGACTGAACGTAGGTGTTCGACAAAACATTCGCCAAGACTACGCTTGGTCTCACCAATGTAAAGGACACCACAGTGGAATGATTGCCCCTCTGAGCTGGAAACTCCACCAGTTAATCATGGACAAATTCTTCTATACTTATGACCTGAGCAAAATAGATCGAAGTGCTACCCTTAAGCTTAAAGGAAAAAGAAAGGAGGAACCACAGCTAAAAATAAACATCTGCATCAACAGTTCCTTGTTTCTACAGTTAATCTGTAATCATCCGTTTACAGCCTCTACCATATGTGAAAGATTTCCCTAGCTGTTTATTTGTTGATAGCAATAAAGGTGGCAGAATGCCCAAGCAAGCCTGGTGATTTAGAAAGATGAATTTGCTTTCTGTCAAAGTGACAATCAGGCCCGTCTTACAGTGAAATACCATTAAAGCTGTAGTGTAATTAACACCAAGCAAATCCCAATTAATTTGGCAACATTCAGTACTTGGTAATTGGCTTTCTTGCAATAAAATGGTAAAATGGCAAATGGAAATGCTCACCATCTACCCTTTCTACACCTCATTGCTGTATAATGGAGAACTAGGCTCTTCAGTAATAAACAATGGCTTTATAGATTAATTCAATATTAAAATGCCTTTAGAAAGGAGATGACAAGGAATTTCTTTAGTCAGAGGGTGGTGAATGTGGAATTCATTGCCACAGATGGCTGTGGAGGCCGTAAATAGATATTTTAAAGGAGAAGATTGACAGATTCTTGATTAGTAAAGGTGTTAGGGGTTATACTGCAAAGACAAGAGAATGGGGGTGAGAGGGAACGATAGATCACCCATGATTGAATGGTGGAATTGACTTGATGGCCAAATGGTCTAATTCTGCTCCTAGAACATATGAACTATGGAAGAGTAATACTGAGGCTACTTTCTCAAATCATGATCCATCTAAATGTTTTCCCAGAAATTCTGATTGTGTGTTACTGGATTCCCTGTGTTGCAAAGCTATTTTGTAACTAATTTTTACAAATCAAAGGTTGACAAATTTCTGGGAATTTAGGGATGGGGAGATAATACTAAAATGTTGGCATTGTGTTAGAAAGTCAGCCACAGTTTTGATGAATGGCATTGCAGGCTGGTACCTCCAGATGCCTACTCCTGCTCCCATTTCTTATGATTTCTAATCATTTTTGCAGTTATCACCATAGATCTGATTCAACCTGGCAATTTTCCATGGAACAGATTTGACAACACCCCCACTCCATTCCCCTGCACAATCCATAACTTGCCTTAAGAGGATGAGAAAGATATCTGACTTTAATGGCCTTGCTGCACCAGACAGCCTTTGGAGAGGTGCCTATACCCAACAGCTTGTGCTGCTATATTAATGAGATAGTACCTTGATTTGTGTGCACACCAGTTATTTAACACAGAATATGGATTTGAAGAAGCCCCTGGACAAATTCATAGAATGGTGGCACAGCAGCAAAGTTGCTGCCTTACAGCACTCTGGTTTGATCCTGACTACAGGTGCTCTCTGTACGGAGCTTGCACTTTCTCCCGTGACCTGCGTGGGTGCTCCAGTTTCCTCCCACACTCCAAAGACATACAGGTTTGAACGTTAATTGGTTTGGTATAATTATAAAATTGTCCCTTGTGTGTGTAGAATAATGGTAGTGGGCAGGGATTGCTGGTCGGCACAGACTCGGTTGGTCGACGTGACTGTTTCCACTCTGTATCTCTAAACTACGTAAACTAAACTAAATCTTACAGAGATATATCATGTCCCCTTTTTGTTTTCCTCATTTCATTTCTTGCCCAAGCCTACACAAGTTAGGCCACAAATCAAATTTATTTTGAAGGGGGAGGAAACGAAGAAAAAAAAAATGGTACCAGAGGTGTGAATGTATCTCTTACCCATACACAACCATCTCCACTATTTCACATTTCTAGGATTTAATTTTCCCTCAGGCATTAATGCTAAGGATAGCAGATGGATAAGTCATTTAATTTCAGTTTAACTGTGCATACCATTGTAATTTGTGAGACATTGCTCCAGAAAGCATTTAAATCTTCTTCGTTCAGTGGCATATGTTACTGTTGTAGAGCATATGATAGAGTACTTCAGTGTGTTGGCTATATGATATATGGGTTATCAGTACAACGTTCACATTCAATATTGGCTAACTTCAGTACATTCATTTGTACATAATAGACTGTCAGTCCTTGTGAACCCACTGGAATTTCCCATGATCAAACCAGCCCCCATTATTGAAACTTCACCAAAATTAGATAACATGATCAGTACGCCAGCCAATACAAAGCTTTTCTTTTGCAAACAGCATTGCCTACCTGGAGGCTACTATCAGGATTTCTAATGAGCTGACAGAACTCTGTAAGGACCACTTTGTCAGAACCATTCTGCCATAAGCCCTCTCTCTGTTCCATCACAGCCAGCATTGTTCATTTCTTTTCGAACTGGATTTAGCCCCTTTGACCCAGCTGGACATTTTAATTCAGTACAGGAGTTTGTGGATTAAATTGCAATTGACCTAATTAGCTGAAACTAATTGAGGATAGGGGACAAAGATACTTCAAATATTTATTGCAAACATGCTTTTCTATAATTCTTCAGTGCTTTGTCAAATATATTTTAGGCAACACCTCAAAATATCTTTCATGTGAAAGTATGCAGGCTAAAAATATTATCACCAAAACTAAGATACTTTACAGAGGCAAAGCCTGCCTATTGTAAAGAAAGAAGTTCTTAACACTTCTCACTTGCAAATAACAAAAAAAACTCAAGGAAAGTAACAGAAGGCTTCAAGGATGAATAAAATAAAAGCAAGCAAATAATTTAGATTTATGGATACCAACGTTTGAACGTGTAGGAAGGAATTGCATATGATGGTTTACACCGGAGATAGACACAAAATGCTGGAGTAACTCAGCAGGGCAGGCAGCATCTCTGGAGAGAAGGAATGGGTGACGTTTTGGGTCAAGACCCTTCTTCAGACTAAAAGTCAGGGGAGAGGGAGATGAGAGATATGGAAGGGTAAGGTATAAAAATGACAGATCAAAGCAGACAATGATCAAGGATATGTAGAATGGTTCATTGTTGGCTGAGGGGAAGTTGACAACAAGGCATACAATCCGTAATATTAATCAGGAGGACAGTGAAACTAGTCGGAGAACTAGGGTGGGGTAGGGACGGAGAGAGGGAAAGTAAGGGTTACTTGAAGTTAAATAAATCAATATTCATACTGTTGGGTTGTAAGCTACCCAAGTGAAATATGAGGTGTTGTTCCTCCAATTTGTGTTAGGCCTCACTCCGACAGTGGGGGAGGCCTTGGACAGAAAGGTCAGTATGGGAATGGGAGTGGGAGTTAAAGTGTTCAGCAACTGGGAGATCAAGGTGAGCTGTGCGGAGGTGTTCAGCGATTCAAAGATTAAATCTTTGGTATTGAAGCATTATCTAGACTCCACATATGAGTTGGAGCAGATGATGTCTCATGTTGATGAGGTTTTTGTTGCCAGTTGGGAATCAAGAAATTGGAAACTGTCTGTACAAGTTTTGAATCTGAATGTTGAACATTATTGACATGATGTCTTATTGTACATAGGTATAGAACATAGGTAGTACTAAAATGTACATAGGTATAGAACAGAGAACAGTACAGCATGGAGCAGGTCATTCAGCCCACAATGCCTGTGCTGAATATGATGCCAAGATAAACTAATCTCATCTTGTTGCACATGATCCATGTATCTCCATTCTCTGTATATACATGTGCCCATCTAAAAGCCTCATGAATTCCATTATCATACCCGCTTTCACCACTACCTCTGGCAAGATGTAGCAGGAGCCTATCATCTGTGTAAATATCTTGCCCAACATGACGGGGAGCGGCCAGAAGGCTTCCCGACGGGCCGCGGCCGTTGACTGGGAACGTGGCCGGAGGCCTTTATTGAGGCACTGCGGTTTCGATGCCTTCCAGATCGCCGCGTAGATGCCCGGGTCGGGGCCCGGCCGGGGCCTTGCGGGTCAGACGGAAGAACCGGGTCTCGCATGTCGGAGTCCGGGTCAGCGGAGCAACTGACGGAGCCCATGGCTGGGGCCCAGTTTGGCACCACGGAGGCGTAAAGTGGGCATCGACAACAGTGAAGCCTCGGCTGCGGTGAAGTGCCGGCGGCGGTGAAGCCTCACGATGATGGGATCTCAGCGGCGGCAGTGCCTCACAGGTTGACCCACGGTCGACGGTTGATGAGAGTGTGGAGAACCACCGTGAGGGGGAGAGAAAGAACAATAGAGGACCCGATGTTGGGGGACCGTCGTGATGGAGGAGCGGAAGAACAATGGACGATTGGGGAAGGGCGAGAACATAGGACATTGGGGACCCAGTGTGGGGGAATCACTGTGGGGGTGGGGAAGGGGGAAACAAAAGGAGGAACCGGCGTATTTTGTAACTTTGTCTGCGCTGTAGGTGGCTGCCATTTGTATACATAGGGTATGCAGCAAAGAATTTCACTGTGCCTGCTCACATGTGAGAATAAAGTATTCCATTCCATATCTCCTTTAAGTTTCCCCCTCACACTTTAAGGAAATGCTCCCTAGTCTTTGACATTTCCTCCCTGCATGTAGAAGCTCAAAATTAGAATTTTATTTCGAAGTCACGTGAAACTGCTCAGGTGGGTAAGAAAATGTTTATTCCAGGAATGGCCCGCTGCTCCGTTAATTGGGTGCAGCGGACTTGGAGAGGCTTATGGTCGTGGCCAGTGCAGCGACTAGAGAAGCGGCCGCACAGCTACCGCCATGTAGGGTGGTCGAAGGCAAAAGTTGACGGGCATGGCCCATGCATCTACCGTTATTGAAGCTCAGAGGTTTTGGGGCTCCACGGGAGCATAATAATAATAATAATAATAATAATAATAATAAATACTTTATTGATCCCCTCAGGGAAATTCAGATGTCCAGAAGCTCCCAACCAACAAACCCACAGATTCAAAACGAACACAGACAGAAAATACATAGAATACAATGTGGACACTACCTGAGAGCAATAAATACTTTAAAAAACCAATAATTAACAGCTAAAAATTAAAAATTGCAAAATGCATCCCCTTACATCCCCCCCAGCATGCGGCTGTTCGGAGCATCTGACAGGCAAGGCCTGTCCAGACACCTCCTTTGGAGCTCCCAAAGGGAGCCAGCCAGAGGCCTGAGGAGCAACACCTGGTTCAGGGTTGCGTTAGTTTCCTCCCCTAAGAACTCCGTTGAGGCTCCAGAAGGGACCAAGGCAGGACTCGGAGTCACTAGCAGGTGCAACCTGTGTTGTGGGCAATAAATAAATAAATAAACAAACAAACAAACAAATAAATAACAGGCAAATACATAAATAACAATAAATGGATGAATAAATAAATAAATACATAAAATGGAAAAGGAAATGTGCTCCTGGCTCAGGAGACTGGCTGTGCCAGTCAGATACCTGTGGAAGCAACACCAGGTTCAGGGTTGCGTTATAATATCTCCCACTCAGAAGAAGGGAAGCAACACCTGGCTCAGGGTTGTGTTATAATATTTCCCGCTCAGAAGAGGGGAATGTTGGAGATTATTATATAGGTGATTCCAACTATGTGGATATTTATAAGGAATTCGAATCCCTTGATCTAATGGGATAGGTAGTAGCTACCAGCCGAAAGCCGGTCTGGCATGTAGCATTTTTATCTGACCTGCAGGTTCATGTTGTGAATAGAAAAAATATGTATAATAATCTGTAAGCTCTCAATACCAGAGTTCCTGATTGAGCGGCTGGGCGAAGAGAGGGTGTTGCACACACTGGCGACTGAGACAGGTGGTTTTAGTCAGAGGATTGCGGAGCAATTCCTGGTTCAGGGTTGTATTATGCTATTTTCCACACTGAGGGAGGAGGCTGAGGATTTGTGGTGACTCTGACGGTGAAGAGTTGACAGGGAACTTGTATTCCCACATCAAGTGGATGTTGTGCTTCAGCTCTAGCCATAAGGATTTGATTATATGTTATGAGTGAATGAATAAATAAATAAATACCTCCCTCCTCTGCGGCAAGAGAAGCCAACATTTCCGTCCATATGCTCAATAGAGGAAACGATGGTTATCCAAGTGGAAACAGAGACATCTCACAAAGGATGAGTAGTCTGCCCAAGAACAAGAGGGGATATTTCTAATATTTTCTCAAGGTTGAAGAAAAGTGGAGCATGCCAAATCAGGTTAGGATTTGGCTAGTCTGATCATGTGTTTGGTTAACCAGTTTAAGATGTATAATTGTCTTTCAGCAATTTAGCTGATTCAGAGGATTTAGGGTCTCAGTCGATTTTCCATATCTATACACGAGAGGCACAGATATATCTGGTGTTTTTGATGACAAAGCCAGTGGTGGAAAGTTTAGGCTCTACCTAGGGGTTGTCTTTAGGCCTAGGCTATTTACAAAGGTTCTAAAGCTAATGCTGCCCTACTCAGATCAAAAGGGCATTGTGTCATGGAGTTTATAGACGACATGCTTTTGTAGCTGATAAGACTCAATAGTTTTTTCAATGGATGCCTCTTACGATATCAAAGATGAGGCGACATGAATTTTAATAGTGCCAATTTGGCCTCCTCATTCAGGGTATCCATTGTAAAAGGCGGCTGAAAGAAGCTATTTACTCGAAGTCACGAGTGATGGCTAGTTCAGCCTATTTCTCGTGCAGCTAGCTCTGCACGATTATATGAGAAGTTTGTGAAGAAGACACGGGAGCTACTTTTAAATGGAAGTAGCAGAGGTTTGTGTTGTTTTCAGTTTGGGCTTAGACAAGCGATTATGTTATAGCACAATTGACACTGCTTGTGCTGCTTTGTCATTCTCTCTCGTACCATAAGTGGGACAATAAATGATTGGTTATTCACCCACTGTTGACTAACGTTATGCAAGGTGTCTTTTATATGAACACTCTAAAGCCTAGACTCATAATAGTGTGGAATGTGTATCGGTAAATTATTATGCAGATATTCATCTACTGTATTCCTAATGAGAGCAGTATCTTTTAAGTTGATTATGCTTTTAGCAACTGATTTCAGCACAAAGAACACAGTCTTTACTCCATTTCCGGCTCGGTCTCTGGGTCATAACTGACATGAGGGTAGCTTGTTATGGGAATTATCTCATAAAGCAAAACGGGCACGGTTGGGTACAATTTGGAGTTGACAGCATACCCACCAGATCGGAAATTGGGGGTGTTATAATGCATACAGGTACCTATGAGATGAAGGATAGTTTCTTCATTGTTATTTAATAGGTTTCTCAAGAGATTGCTGGTGCAGACCATCTCAACATGAATAGAGTGTAAGCAGCTAATAGCGGGTGTGAATTCAAATAATTTCAAGTCTCACTCTTCCAAGGGGGCTGGCTCATTAGCAGCCAATAGAATGGATATTCCCATTTGATCATCTACTTGCAACAGCAGGAGACTTACATAGTGCACTTTCAGATGTTATAAAATTTGGTTGAATATGCCTGGATGATTGCAGATAGAATTCTGAACAGTGTTGCATGAGTTATTGCCTAACTCAAAGCCAATTGGGACTGTGGTCCGATTGAGGGCAATGGACATGTTTGCAAGTTAGCATCATGTTGTTAATAACCCATGTATTTTCTACCATTTATGGTTTATCTGTTTAAGTGTTTCACACACAGATTGTTTTACTGCATGAAACCACAGAGCTTTGAAGGCTTCACGTAGTCACTCACGTGACGTTGAAATAAAATAGAAAGATTAAACGAGAAATTACCGTTTGAAGTTTGATCTTTATTTTATGAGAAGTTGAAGTGAGGGACTACGTGCCCTCCACTCCCAACCCTGAATCTCATAAAGATCAATTGATAAGTCAACGGTTATTAATCTTTCTATAGTTTAAGTTCGTGCAAGTGGTCTGTGGTTCCATACAGTTGCTCTGAAGATTGAAGCGCATGCGGGCTGGCATGCTCTTCACGTAGTTCCTCACTTCAACTTCTCATAAAATAAAGATCAAACTTAAAACAGTAAGCTCATTTAATCTTTCTATTAAAAGCAGAACATTTGGAAACACTCACCAGCTCTAGCAATGGCCACAGAGGGGGAAATATATATTAATTTTATTTTCTGCCAGTGAGAAACTTCCAAACTGTATATTTTGTTTTTAATTTAAATTTCCAAAATCTAAAATGTTTGCTTCTCATGTAATATTCCAAGGCTTATGTAAATCGTGATCATGTTCTGATGAAAGGTTAAATGTTTTTTTCTCAACAACATAAGCGTCTCATCGTCAGTTATATATGACATCGCCTGTCCTGTTGAATATTTCCTGTATATTTGTTTATTTTTGTCACAGAAACCCTGTCCCACTCTCCTGACTTCGAAATTGTCCTAATTTGCAACCTTTAGCTTGCTGGTTTCCATGTTAGTCTTAAGGGCCTGTCCCACTTAGGCTATTTTTTAGGCGACTACAGGTGACTTGACTGTTGCCACATGGTTGCCGGGGTGTCGCCTGTATGGTCATGAGTAGTCTCCTCAGTCGCCCAAAGAGTCGTAGCGTCTTTCTGGTCGCCGCTGGATTTTCAACATGTTCAAAAATTTTCGGCAAGTCGGCGACAGTGGGTTAACGCCAATGAGCATAGCTTAACTTCTCCTGACATAGGTGCTGCCGTAGGTTGTCGCCAGGTGACGTAGATTGTCGGCGGTGCTGACTTCAGTGAATTCCATTGGCGACTACCTATGTCAACCTACGTCAACCGGCGACAGGTACCGACGACTGAATTGTCTTCAGTTGTCTTCAATTGTCGCTGACAGGGTCATAGCTTGTCACGGGTGGACACAGGTTGACATCGTTGTCGTAGGTTGTTGCCTGTGTGGTCGTAGGTTGTCGTAGGTGTAGTCATAGGTGGACATCTTAAAGGATTGCCGGTTGTCGGTAGTTTGCTGTAGTTTGATGTCGACTAGGTGGTAGGTTGTTGTAGTTTGTCGTAGACTTTGTCGTAGACATTGTCTTAGGGGGGTCCAGTCGCCGTTTTTTTGGTGAACTGCTATGACTATGACAGTCGCTGGCAGTCGCCTATAAAAATCACCTAAGTGAAACAGGTGCTAAAGTTTTTTTTAGTTTAGTTTAGTTTACCGTCACGTGTACTGAGGTACAGTGAAAAGCTTTTTTGATGCTTGCTAACCAGTCAACAGAAAGACTAAACATGATTACAATCGAGCTGTCCACAATGTACAGATACATTATAAAGGGAATAATATTTGGTGCAAGATAGTGCAGTAAAGTTTGATTAAAGATAGTCCGAGGGTCTTCAATGAGCTAGATAGTAGCTCAGGATTGCTCTCGTTGTTGGTAGGATGGTTCAGTTGCCTGATAACAGCTGCAAAGAAACTGTCTCCAAATCTGACTTCAAATCTGTAAATTCTTTCTCTGCCTATCCCCTTGTATTTCTCTTGCATCCTCTAAAATATTATTTTAAACGCGCCTCTTTAAACAAGCTTTTAGTCATGTGACTGAAGATTTTCTTGAGACCCAGCATCACAGTTTCCATTTGCAAAACATCTTAAGAAGAATTTGATACATTAAAGGCACTGCCTAAATAGAAGGTTTTTTTTTTTTGAGTTACTGAATTTTTACAGGAGAAATGTTCACGCATAGCTCGTTATCACTTATTATATCAAGCAAACATGACAATAGAAGATTTATTACATTTCAAAACATGCAAAGTAAGGATGCACAGTCTGGGTCATTGTCTAGCAAGCTGATTGGCAAAATTTACCTTTGATATCCCAACCAACATTGTAGCGGCAGAATTTTATATCGTTCGAGAAATTAACCCTCTCGCCACTAAATGGACAGCATGGTTAAGGGGAATATCTTTGATACGCATGTGAGGTCACCCACAGAAACCTTCAGAGCTTCTTCACAGATAAGTCTTCCAAAACACAGTCTTTTGATTAATAAGTTCTTTATTGTTGATGAAAACAATAAGGTACATCCAAACTTCTCGCGACTCGTTACCACAATCTTCATCAAACTCCAGCTTATTGAAATAGCAGGGGACCGGGGGTTAAATGAGATGGAGGAACTGAGTGAAATCCAGGTTAGCCGGGAAGTGGTGTTAGGTAAATTGAATGGATTAAAGGCCGATAAATCCCCAGGGCCAGATAGGCTGCATCCCAGAGTACTTAAGGAAGTAGCCCCAGAAATAGTGGATGCATTAGTGATAATTTTTCAAAACTCTTTAGATTCTGGAGTAGTTCCTGAGGATTGGAGGGTAGCTAATTTAACCCCACTTTTAAAAAGAGAGGGAGAGAGAAAACGGGGAATTACAGACCAGTTAGTCCAACATCAGTATTGGGGAAACTGCTAGAGTCAGTTATTAAAGATGGGATAGCAGCACATTTGGAAAGTGGTGAAATCATTGGACAAAGTCAGCATGGATTTATGAAAGGTTAATCATGTCTGATGAATCTTATAGAATTTTTCGAGGATGTAACTAGTAGAGTGGATAAGGGAGAACCAGTGGATGTGTTATATCTGAACTTTCAGAAGGCTTTCGACAAGGTCCCACATAAGAGATTATTATACAAACTTAAAAGCACACGGTATTGGGGGTTCAGTATTGATGTGGATAGAGAACTGGCTGGCAGACAGGAAGCAAAGAGTAGGAGTAAACGGGTCCTTTTCATAATGGCAGGCAGTGACTAGTGGGGTATCGCAACGCTCAGTGCTGGGACCCCAGCTATTTACAATATATATTAATGATTTGGACGAGGGAATTGAATACAACATCTCCAAGTTTGCGGATGACACGAAGCTGGGGGGGCAGTGTTAGCTGTGAGGAGGATGCTAGGAGGCTGCAAAGTGACTTGGATAGGCTGGGTGAGTGGGCAAATGCATGGCATATGCAGTATAATGTGGATAAATGTGAGGTTATCCACTTTGGTGGCAAAAACAGGAAAGTAGACTATTATCTGAATGGTGGCCGATTAGGAAAAGGGGAGATGCAACGAGACCTGGGTGTCATGGTACACCAGTCATTGAAAGTAGGCATGCAGGTGTAGCAGGCAGTGAAGAAAGCGAATGGTATGTTAGCATTCATAGCAAAAGGATTTGAGTATAGGAGCAGGGAGGTTCTACTGCAGTTGTACAGGGTCTTGGTGAGACCACACCTGGAGTATTGCGTACAGTTTTGGTCTCCTAATCTGAGGAAAGACAATCTTGCCACAGAGGGAGTACAGAGAAGGTTCACCAGACTGTTTCCTGGGATGTCAGGACTTTCATATGAAGAAAGACTGGATGGACTCGGCTTGTACTCGCTAGAATTTAGAAGATTGAGGGGGGATCTTATAGAAACTTACAAAATTCTTAAGGGGTTGGACAGGCTAGATGCATGAAGATTGTTCCCGATGTTGGGGAAGTCCAGAACAAGGGGTCACAGTTTAAGGATAAGGGGGAAATCTTTTAGGACCGAGATGAGAAAAAAAAAATTCACACAGGGAGTGGTGAATCTCTGGAATTCTCTGCCACAGAAGGTAGCTGAGGCCAGTTCAGTGGCTATATTTAAGAGGGAGTTAGATGTGGCCCTTGTGGCTAAAGGGATCAGGGGGTATGGAGAGAAGGCAGGTACAGGATACTGAGTTGGATGATCAGCCATGATCATATTGAATGGGCCGAATGGCCTACTCCTGCACCTATTTTCTATGTTTCTATGTTTCTATTACTTTAAACATTAGAAAACTCCTTGTGTCTCCGTTACACTTCACATGGTCGAAGGGTAAACTTTCTCAATGGTCTCTCCAAACTAATCTAAAAACTAAACTTCTGCGCAAGCTACATAGCCCAAACCACGGCAAAAATACGTCATAAATCCCACCCACAATAAAACGACACATTTATTTTCATTCCATTTGTCGTTTCCACGGGTCTGGTTGTGATAGCTATACTACTTCTCTTAGGTTCTGATATTTCTTCAGTATTGGTAAAGGTAGAACCTTTGTTAGTTGCAATTGGTTTGTAAACTTCAATAGTCCCGTAGTTTGGCTCTAAAAATGTACCGTACTTCCCTTTCTAAGAATTCCACCAGATCTGGTAGCCTGGTTACTTGCTTCCTTTCATCTCTTACTTTAACCATATAACCATATAACAATTACAGCACGGAAACAGGCCATCTCGGCCCTACAAGTCCGTGCCGAACAACTTTTTTCCCTTAGTCCCACCTGCTTGCATTCATACCATAACCCTCCATTCCCTTCTCATCCATATGCCTATCCAATTTATTTTTAAATGATACCAACGAACCTGCCGCCACCACTTCCACTGGAAGCTCATTCCACACCGGTACCACTCTCTGAGTAAAGAAGTTCCCCCTCATGTTACCCCTAAACTTCTGTCCCTTAATTCTGAAGTCATGTCCTCTTGTTTGAATCTTCCCTATTCTCAAAGGGAAAAGCTTGATCACATCAACTCTGTCTATCCCTCTCATCATTTTAAAGACCTCTATCAAGTCCCCCCTTAACCTTCTGCGCTCCAGAGAATAAAGACCTAACTTATTCAACCTTTCTCTGTAACTTAGTTGTTGAAACCCAGGCAACATTCTAGTAAATCTCCTCTGTACTCTCTCTATTTTGTTGACATCCTTCCTATAATTGGGCGACCAAAATTGTACACCATACTCCAGATTTGGTCTCACCAATGCCCTGTACAATTTTAACATTACATCCCAGCTTCTATACTCAATGCTCTGATTTATAAAGGCTAGCATACCAAAAGCTTTCTTTACCACCCTATCTATATGAGATTCCACCTTCAAGGAACTATGCACGGTTATTCCCAGATCCCTCTGTTCAACTGTATTCTTCAATTCCCTACCATTTATCATGTACGTCCTATTTTGATTTGTCCTGCCAAGGTGTAACACCTCACATTTATCAGCATTAAACTCCATCTGCCATCTTTCAGCCCATCTTTCCAAATGGCCTAAATCACTCTGTAGACTTTGGAAATCCTCTTCATTATCCACAACACCCCCTATCTTGGTATCATCTGCATACTTACTAATCCAATTTACCACCCCTTCATCCAGATCATTGATGTACATGACAAACAACAAAGGACCCAACACAGATCCCTGAGGCACCCCACTAGTCACCTGCCTCCAACCCGACAAACAGCCATCCACCATTACCCTCTGGCTTCTCCCATTCAGCCACTGCTGAATCCATCTTGCTATTCCTGCATTTATACCCAACAGTTTAACCTTCTTAACCAACCTTCCATGAGGAACCTTGTCAAAGGCCTTACTAAAGTCCATATAGACAACATCCACTGCTTTACCCTCGTCAATTTCCCTAGTAACCTCTTCAAAAAATTCAAGAAGATTAGTCAAACATGACCTTCCAGGCACAAATCCATGTTGACTGTTCCTGATCAGACCCTGTTTATCCAGATGCTTATATATATTATCTCTAAGTATCTTTTCCATTAATTTGCCCACCACTGAAGTCAAACTAACAGGTCTATAATTGCTAGGTTTACTCTTAGAACCCTTTTTAAACAATGGAACAACATGCGCAATACGCCAATCCTCGGGGACTATTCCCGTTTCTAATGACATTTGAAATATTTCTGTCATAGCCCCCGCTATTTCTACACTAACTTCCCTCAATGTCCTAGGGAATATCCTGTCAGGACCTGGAGACTTATCCACTTTTATATTTTTCAAAAGTGTCAGTATTTCTTTTACTTTGAAACTCATAGTATCCATAACTACTCTACTCGTTTCCCTTACCTCACATAATTCAATATCCTTCTCCTTGGCGAATACCGAAGAAAAGAAATTGTTCAATATCTCCCCCATCTCTTTTGGCTCTGCAGATAGCTGCCCACTCTGTTTCTCCAATGGACCAATTTTATCCCTCGTTATCCTTTTGCTATTAATATAGCTGTAGAAACCCTTTGGATTTACTTTCACCTTACTTGCCAAAGCAACCTCATATCTTCTTTTAGCTTTTCTAATTTCTTTCTTAAGACAGCGCTGTAACATCGCGAGGCTGGCGATGCCTTACCGGGGATCGCCGTCTGGAGCCCGGAGTGCTGGACCTGTGGCACCGACATCATGGAGCTGCGGTTTGCGGAGCTCCCAACGCGGGCGGCGCTGATGGACAGCGCGGGGTCCTGCGACTCTGCCCGGCTCGGCCTGCGGACTCGGGAGCTGTGGACTCCGGCTGCGGGAGACGGCTGATCAGGAGGTCCGGGCCGCTGAGGAGGAGGATGTTCACCGTCGGGGTTCGGCGTCGGCGTTCCACCAGCCCGGCGTGAGGGCCTGAACATCGGGCCACCCGGGGCGGCGACTGCGGGTGCTAGGAAGGCCTCGACCACGAGTGAACATCTGGGAAGAACGGAGGGGAGGCTGGCTGGACTATGGTGCCTTCCTCACCTTGGTGCCACTGTGTTATGTTGTGTTGTGGACTTTCAGTGTTTGTGCTTTTTTTTTTTTTTAATTCTATTTTATTTTTAATATGTTTTATTATTTATTATTATTTATTTATTTTTATTTTTATTTTTATGATACTGCCTGTAAGGGAAATTCATTTCGTTGTCTCTAACTGAGACAATGACAATAAATTTGAATACAATACAATACAATACAATACCATTTTTACATTCCTTATACTCCACTAGCACCTCATTTACTTCATGCTGCCTATAATTATTGTAGATCTCCCTCTTTTTCCGAACAAGATGTCCAATTTCCCTTGAAAACCAGGGCTCTTTCCAATTTTTACTGTTTCCTTTCAACCGAACAGGAACATAAAGATTCTGTACTCTTAAAATTTCCCCTTTAAATGTCTACCATTTCTCTTCTACATCTTTCCCATAAAACAAAATGTCCCAGTCCACTCCTTTTAAATCATCTCGCATCTCATCAAAGTTAGCCTTTCTCCAATCAAAAATCTCAACCCTAGGTCCAGTTCTGACCTTCTCCATAATTATATTGAAACTAATGGTATTGTGATCACTGGACCCGAAGTGCTCCCCAACGCATACCTCCGCCACCTGTCCCGTCTCATTTCCTAACAGGAGGTCCAGCACTGCCCCTCCTCTAGTAGGTACCTCTATGTATTGCTGCAAAAAACTATCCTGCACACATTTTACAAACTCCAAACCATCTAGCCCATTTACAGAATGTGTTTCCCAGTCTATGTGTGGAAAGTTGAAATCTCCCACAATCACTACCTTGTGCTTACTGCTAATATCTGCTATCTCCTTACATATTTTCTCTTCCAATTCTCGTTCCCCATTTGGCGGTCTATAATACACCCCTATAAGTGTTGCTATACCTTTCCCACTTCTCAGTTCCACCCAAATAGCCTCCCTAGATGAGCCCTCCAATCTATCCTGCCAAAGCACTGCTGTAATATCTTCCCTGACTAGCAATGCAACACCTCCACCTCTTGCCCCTCCAATTCTATCACACCTGAAGCAACTTTGCCTGCTCCGTATCTCCACCTTTCTCTCAGTCTTCTGGGCAACTTGCTCAAGATGATTCTGGTATCACTTGGAAGATTAATTTCCCTATGTCGCCGAGATTTTTCATCGAGCTGCAACAATCACTCAGAAATATTGCATAATCACTTCCGGTTGGCGCCACGATGTGAG
Source organism: Amblyraja radiata (assembly GCF_010909765.2). Taxonomy (NCBI): domain Eukaryota; kingdom Metazoa; phylum Chordata; class Chondrichthyes; order Rajiformes; family Rajidae; genus Amblyraja; species Amblyraja radiata. The sequence continues at coordinate 34,366,898 of NC_045960.1, read as the reverse complement.
TGGAATCGCGCCATTACAGCTCCGCAAAAAAATGAATTTAAAACGGGGGTAAAAGGGTCAAACAAACGCACTTACCACAGGAGATCGATTGCGAACGGCTCCGGCAGCGTTTAAAAGGTGCGTGACGTCATCAGGCGCGCGATTTTAAGAAGAAATTATGACCCAGCGCTCCCCCACCCCCACCACTGGAAAAAAATCTACGAGAAAGGAAACTGGCCTCAGCTCGAGTGCAGCTGCTGCTTCTCAAGAAGATGTCTCACAGAGGAAAGCTGAAATGGAGGAACTTAAGACTACCATTCTAGGTGAGATAAAGAAGCAGAGGAAGGAGTATATGGAGGAGATAAAGAAGCAGAGGAAGGAGTATATGGAGGAGATAAAAAGTTTAAAAGCGGATATGCTGGTGTCTCACGAGAAAAATAAAGAAGATAAAGAAGACTTAATAAAACAAGTTATAACGACGGTGAAAAGTATGATGGATGAGTGGAAGGAAAAGGCTAATGCCGAGTTACAAACTCAATTTGAGGATGTAAAGGATATAGCTGCTGGGATGGAAAGAAAGCTGGATGACAAGATAGATCCTACTATAATTTCGCTAGACCAACAAGGCGAAGCAATTAAAGAGCTAACTAAAATTGCTGAAGTGAATACTAAGGAGACCGAAAAACTCCGTGCCGAGAACAAACGCCTCTTAGAATTATTACGTAAAACAAACGAGAAATGTATTGATCTGGAGGGACGCCAACGCCGTAAAAATTTGCGTATAGTTGGTCTGAGCGAAGGTCGTGAGGGGAGTCAAGATCCTCGAAAATTTGTTGCAAAACTTTTAATGGATATTCTGAATTTGGATCATGAACCCCTGTTGAGCCGTGCACATAGGGCTCTAAGACGGGCCCCTGGGATAGGTTCATCTTTTTTTTTAATTAAAAAAACGGAAGTCTTTAGATTAATGGCCACGTTAGTGTGGCTTTCACCTTCACATACTACACACTATACAAGTGTAGTTTCTTTTTTTTCTGAGCACCCTATTAACACCCTTTACTTTTTTTTTATTATTGATATTTCTTATTGTTTTTGTTTTTTATTGATCTTATATTATATATTATTTGAATGTAGATGTGAAGGATATTGTGTATTTAGTTTAAGAAGACATAGATGCGGATTAAGGTGGATAGAAATTCTCATTGGATTGATGTCCGGGTGCAACGGGGAGCTGGGGGAGTCAAGAAGGCTACTCCAAAAAAAGCCGCCCTAATAGTAAAATGCATGATATAAAGGTGAAGACTGGGGGTGATGGAGTAACCTTCTGCAGTTGGAATGTAAAAGGAATTAATGAACCAATTAAAAGGGGAAAGGTGTTAGCTCAGTTGAACAGATTGAAGACAGATGTCATTTTCCTTCAAGAGACTCATCTTAAAAAAGATGCTCAACATAGATTAACAGCTAAATGGATTTCTAAGGTGTATCATTCTACATTTATTCATAAATCTAGAGGAGTTGCAATAATTATTCGCAAAGGTATACCTTTCATACAAAGTTCTATTATAGAGGATAAAGAAGGCAGATATGTAATAATTACAGGGGAATTATATTCAAAAAAGGTAATTTTAATGAATATATATGCCCCTAATTTTGATAATCCATTATTTTTTAAGAAAATATTTAATAATATTCCTATATCCACTCAACACAATTTAATAATTGGAGGTGATTTAAATTATACTTTAGATAACTATCTAGATAGATCATCTGCAAAAAGGAAAGCTGCCTCGAAATCAAGTAAATTCATAAATGCTTTTATCAATACATCTAATATTAAAGACATCTGGAGGTTAGATAATCCATCCGGACGAGAATATTCTTTTTTCTCGCCCGTACATGGAACCTATTCGAGGATAGATTATTTTTTAATAGATTCTAAATTACTTCCTTTTACGTATGATGCAAAATATCATAATATTATCATCTCGGATCATGCGCCATTAACATTTAAGATAAAATTAAAAGATATATCTAATAAAACTACTACCTGGAGATTTAACCCTCAGATATTAAAGGACAATGACTGTTGTAAATATGTGATGGATCAGATTAAATTATTTTTTGAAACTAATGATAATCCTGAAACTTCTCCATCACTATTTTGGGACACATTTAAGGCATTCATGCGTGGCGCAATAATATCCGCACAAGCACATCTCAATAAAGAAAATCGAAAAATAGAACAAAATTTAGAAAATGAGATAAAACGTCTAGATAATGAAAATATAAAACAGCCTTCCAAAGAGTTAAGTAATAAAATTGCATCAGTAAAATATAGATTAAATAAAATATATTCTAATCAAGTGATTAAACTTTTTCAACAAACTAAGCAAGTGTATTTTGAATTTGGAGATAAGCCACAAAAATTACTAGCACGACAGCTTAGAAAATTAGAAGATGAGAAGATGATACACGGAATTAGATCTGAGTATGGAAATATATTAATTACTCCAAAAGATATTAATGATAGATTTTTACAATATTATAAAAATCTTTATTCGTCAAAACTAACAGGACAAACAGATAGTATGGAAATATTTTTACAAGAATGTCAAATCAATAGCTTAGATCAGGAAGGTAGAGAATTGTTAAATGCTGAAATAACAGTAAAAGACATTATAGAATCAATTAGTTCGCTAAAGAACGGAAAAGCAGCGGGCCCAGATGGCCTGAGTGCAGAATTTTATAAAAAATTTCAAGATCTGATTTCCCCAAGATTACAAATAATGTATAGATATGCATATGACCAAGGAAAATTACCAGAATCTTTAAATGAATCCACAATTACACTCATCCCTAAAGTAGATAAGGATTTGGAAGATCCTGGATCATATAGAGCGATTGCCCTTTTAAATACAGACCAAAAAATATTAACTAAGGTCTTATCTAGGAGATTAAGTTTAGTGATCTCTAAATTAATACATTATGATCAAACAGGTTTTATCCCAAAACGTTACTCATCCCATAATCTCAGACGTTTGTTTAATATTATATATTCAAAAAGAATACGAGATACGGAACTAGCGGTTATATCACTAGATGCAGAAAAAGCGTTTGATCAGGTGGAATGGATGTATTTATTTAATATAATGGAAAAGTTTCAATTGGGGGATAGATTTTGTAAATGGGTAAGAATTTTATACTCGAATCCTATGGCAAGAATTTTGACTAACCAAATTTTATCAGCCAAATTCAAACTCTCTAGGGGATGCAGACAGGGATGTCCGTTATCACCCTTATTGTTCGCATTGGTGATAGAACCATTGGCGGAAAAAATTAGATCTGAACCTGAAATATATGGCTATAATACTGATACAACAATTAATAAAATTTCTTTATATGCAGATGATGTTTTGATTTATATTACAAAACCGGAAATTAGTATTCCCAACCTGCTAAACATTATAACTAAGTTTGGTGCATTTTCTGGGTATAGGATTAATTGGGATAAAAGCGAGATTATGCCAATAACAGGAATAAATCTAAATACATTACAACAATACCCATTAAAAGTAGTTACAGACAAACTTAAATATTTAGGGATTAATGTAACTAAAACTCATAACTCATTAATAAAATCCAACTATCCTCAACTATTAGATAAACTTAGAAAAAATATTTTATATTGGAAAACACTTCCTATATCCATGATTGGTAGAATAAGTGCCATAAAGATGGTATTTCTACCGCAGTTGTTATATTTGTTTCAGGCTATTCCTTTTTTTCTTCCGAAAACTTTTTTTTAAAAATTGATAATATTGTCAATAGTTTTATTTGGGATTATAAAAATCACAGAATAAATAAAAAACATCTATGCAAAGCTAAGATAAATGGAGGATTAGCACTTCCAAACTTTTTATATTATTTCTGGGCTGTTCAGATTAAGAATATGAATTTCTGGTGGGTAAATATGGATCATGAACCGACATGGTTAAATATAGAAAAGGAAGACTGTCTACCTTTCAATGTAGGTTCGATAATTTTTGCACCAACGGAAGTACAAAAAAAATATTATAAAGACAACCTAATAATATATAATAATAGACGTATTTGGAAACAAATAGTTAAGACTCTACATTTGGATAATCTCTCATTTAGATTACCAATTATGAATAATCCATCGTTTAAACCTGCTATATTAGATGGGGGGTTTAAACAATGGGATGATTTAGGAATTACAAGGATAGAACACCTTTATAGAAAAGGAAAATTTCTTTTATTCCAGGAGTTACAAGATATTTATGGATTGTCTCCACAACATTTGTTTAGGTATTTACAAATTAGAGATTATATTAAATCCAATACACAAGATTATAAAAATAAAGAAGCAGGATTGTTAGACGAACTGTTTAATTTACATCCAAATACAGAAAAATTAATAGCCTATATATATAACATCATTTTGGATAAGGAGAATCCAATAACGGAAATATATCGTCAAGCATGGGAAAATGAAATGGGATTGGCTATAACAAAAGAAAACTGGGAAGAAAGTCTACAACGAATACACCGGTGTTCATTAAACGCCAGACATATACTGATACAATTTAAAGTATTATATCGGTTACATTATTCGAAAACTAAATTAAATAGTATTTTTCCGAATCTCTCCGCTATTTGTGATAAGTGCAAGAAAGCAGAGGCAAATTTAATACATAGTTTCGTTACATGTCCTAAATTGAATTATTACTGGACAGAAATTTTTAAAGTTATTTCTGAAGTCATCAAAGTTAAATTGGACCCTAACCCAAAGCTAATAATATTTGGAATTCCGGATTTACATCTATCACTTACAGTAAATCAAAGAAATTTCTTTGATTACTGTTTGATAATTGGGAAAAAAATCATATTGAAATTTTGGAAGGGAACATTATCCCCCACAACCAAAATGTGGGCAACAGAGATGATGGAGACGTTACATCTGGAAAGAATTAGATTTGTCCTATTGGACAAGTATAATTCTTTTGAACAGATATGGTCTCCATATATACAGTATTTAGAGAAGTAGCTGTTCTTGGCAACACAGCTCGGCGTGCACCCTGCGGGATTTGGTGAGAATAATTCATTTTTATATTGGAATTAACATATATGTCTTTATTGATACTATCACTTGTAGTAGTGTTATTAATAATACATATTGTGGTTACTCAAATTTTTTTTATTTTTTTTTATTTTTTTTCGTTTCTCTTCTTTCTTATATATAATCAAATTATTATTTAATCACTCTCTTAATGATTTATAACTGTTCTATTCTTTCTCTATCATTATTTCTAAAAAAATAGTAGATAAGTATTACTAGTGTTTTACTTAATGCAAATTGAATTAATTTGATATAAAGTTGTTTGAAGCATTGTAATTGATTACCTTTAATAAAAAAATATATTAAAAAAAGAAATATTGCATAATCACTCAATGCGTCCCCATCTTCTGGCTTGATTTCTTTCCAAGCATGGGCCTTCTCCATGTATGCGTCAGCAATCCTCTGTTCATCTCCAAAACGTTCTTCAAGTAATCTTCTCGCCTTTTTATAGCCATGGCTGCCTCGCTCCTTTTGACAACTTACTACAAGTACTTTAACACGTCCACTTGTGTACTTCACCAGAAATCGTAAGCGCTCCTTTTCATCCGTAACTTTTGTTTCTAATATTTCTTCTAATGCCCTTACAAAAGCTTCATACCGCAAAGGATCTCCATCATACGTAGGAATTTCTGCTGGTGGTAAAATGAGAGAGGTATTTTGTCGAGCTATGAATTCAGTTTGACTTTTCACCAATGCCAATAACCCATCCTAATAACCTTGGCTTGGCTCCACCTGTTGTTAAACAGGCCTCTGTGATTCAAATTGGCTTGCTCGAGCCTATGCACCAGGCCTCGAAAAAGTGTGGTCTGCTATTGGTTTGTCTTCAGCATCCACAGACGCTCCAATAGTAGTTGGTTTTGATCTAGCACTCATTTGCCGAGATGAATTTTCACCCATCCAATGGGTTTTCAAAGCCTAGAAATCCGATGGACCTCGATTGTGGAACTGATCCAACTGCTAATTCACTTCGAGCAGTTTTTCTTCTTGGTCCAGAGCTCATTGTCTTTGATGATCTAGAGCTGCATCTTGAACCCTCACTTTCCAGTAGCTCATTCTTTGCTTTGGCCACCGCCATCTTTGTGTCCATTTTCAGCTGTACCTTTCATCGCCTCAGCTCTTCTTGCCGTCGCGCCATCTCTTCTTGATGTTGCGTCATCTCTTCTTGCTCTTCTTGTTGTCGCATCAACTCTTCTTGCTTATGTCGTCTCATCTCTTCTTGTTCTCGCACAATCTCATGTTTCTTCTTCATGGCATCCACTTCTATTGAGAGAGCAGCTAGCTCAGCTATAACTCCCAAGCGAGCAGAAGCCCTCGATACCGAATTGGCTGAACAACCAGATTTATGTCTTGATCGTGAAGATATATTGGAGATATTATCTCATCATGTAATTTCATCTTCCATTCTAGCACCTTGTTGCTTCGCACTTCCAGCTACTAAGCTCGTAAGTTGTGACATAATTTCAGATACCACTTCTCTGCCTGGCTCATGAAACCATTGAATATCTTCAACCTGACTTCCCATCAGGTGTGTCTTCTGCGTTCTTCCCGAGACGGCTGTGAACACAGCAGTACATCTTGTTTCTTGCCAACCTCCTGGTAGAGGTTCAATAGTTGGCTCATATTAGATTTCACCTTGATCATGTTCTGTTCTGATTCCATTAGTTTCTTCTGTTTCTCAATTAATCTGGTAACCTGTTTCCATAATTCATTTCTCTCTTTCTCAGTTTCTTTCAAGCAGGCAGCATATGAATTATCGTTTTCTTTTTGATACATGAGTTTACGTTGTCTAATTGGTCTTTCACCACCGCCTTTGGTGGCACTTTCTTCATCTTCTGGATCCATAATTTTAAAGAGGTCTTGGCAGATCACCAAGTCTTTAAATTAAACGAACAGAGTGTTCTCTGAGTTCTGCTCCAATTTTTTGTAAACATCGAGTTGTTATTTTGAAAACAATTTCCTTAAAACCATAACATACTGATATTGTAGGGAACATCTCTCCAACATCCATGAGCTAAAAGATGACAATAAGTCAAATGGAATGCGTGTTTATCAAACGATTCAAAACAATCCAAGGTGGGTCTGGCTGGAATCTCCTTTCTCCAGACAAATTTGGAAAAACACTTTACTGGCAAAGAAGTCGTTTGAAATTAAAGCTTTGCAGCTTCAAATTCTAAGAATAATAATGGATTTCTACTCACAATTCCTGTAATATTGTCTTTAGATAAGTCTTGATGCTGTTGATAGACCTCCAGGCCATCTCTGGCCGAGATCTATTTTCTTCAGTTCCTCCTGGAACCAGTCTTCAGGCTAAAACCTCTCTGAGAATCTTAGCCAAATCTTCTGTCCCAATCTCTGGGACTGGTATTCACCCCTGTGACGGAGGTCTCCTTCGACTTAATATAGTGGCAGAATTTTATATCGTTCGAGAAATTAACCCTCTAGCCACTAAATGGACAGCATGGTTAACGGGAATATCTTCGATACGCATGCAAGCTCACTCACAGAGACCTTCAGAACTTCTTCACAGATAAGTCTTCCAAAACACAGTCTTTTGATTAATAAGTTCTTTATTGTTGATGAAAACAATAGGGTACATCCAAACTTCTCCCGACTCGTTACTACAATCTTCACCAATCTCCAGCTTATTACTTTAAACACTAGAAAACTCCTCGTGTCTCCATTACACTTCGCATGGTCGAAGGGTAAACCTTCTCCATAGTCTCTCCAAACTAATCTAAAAACTAAACTTCTGCGCAAGCTACATAGCCCAAAACACGCCCAAAAATACGTCATAATTCCCACCCAAGATATAACGGGCAGTCTAAAATTTAAAGGCACATGCCATCATCAATGACATGCAAAACAAGCCAAATGGCCTCTACAAACCTTTTACTCTTTCAACAGAGGTAAACACTTTAATTCCCATCGTCTAGTTACAGCTGATACATTTGAATTCACAACAGCTGTTAAAACAGCTTGGAAGCCATTGTGTAGTGAAAACATATATCAAGATTCAAAGAGCATTGACATTGGATTGAATGGAGATACAAGTGACTGCCGATGCTAGAATCTTGAGCAAAAATATTATTGGAGGAACACAGCGTGTCAGGGATGAATCTAAAATAGGATTCTGACTCAAAACAGTCTATTCGACCCATCGCTACTGCTCCACGATTTGATCGTAGCTGATCTATTTTACCCTCTCAATCCGGCATTCTCCCCGTAACCTTTGACATCCTTACTAATCAATTTTCCTCCACAGATACTGCCTGACTCATAGAGTTCCTCCAACAGTTTATTTATTTCCATCAGATTAAAGTTATCTGCAAGATGCACAAATCTTGTCAAATTCATCATGTCTATCAGTAGTTGATGTAGCTTGCACTTGAGTACATCACCACCTACAAAGTCACACTGTTTTCCAATATGTTTCTCAATACCTGACCTAACATATGTATCCTGTAAAATAATGTAATTGTGACCATATCGGAATTATTATCATGACTCAAAAGACTTGTCGATGACAGCTAGAAATGGTGCATAAAGGATGTTCATAAAAATTAATTGTCGCTCAATGATGGGGGGTTTTTCTGATCCCGATGGCAGCAGAGGCTCATTGACTCAGAAACAAAGAAATAATGGGAGCACTTCCGGTGGGGGAGGGTTCAATTACGCTCTTGTGATTTTGTCCGGATTAAAGGTGACGCCGGATCATCAGTTGCTGGAAAATCAATGGTGGAACTGTATTCCAGTATCAACAAGCTCTTAAATGTTTGTTTAGAAGCCAGTCCTTGTGAGTTACAGCCCTCGAAGAGACTACTGCAGTAAGTTTCATGTGGTTGACAATAGAATCAGGGATCTCAAGTGGAAACCTTGTGGGGACCAAGCGAAGAAGGTATGAATGACTGAATGAATGAATGACTGAATGAATGAATGAATGAATGAATGAATGAATGAATGAATGAATGAATGAATGAATGAATGAATAAATGAATGAATGAATTCCCCCCCATGCCAAGTCTACAGGGATCTGCTGTATCAACATTCAATTGAGTCAGTTGAAGAAAAGTGGGATATAAAGTCAACGTATCGTGATGTCAAAGGTTACGGTAGGTGATTGAGACTGGAGTATGCTCCCAGGGTTAATAGTAGAGGCAGATTCAATTACAGTGTTCGTGAGGGAGTTAGATAAATATCTGACAGGATAGAAATTGCAAAGTGATGGCTGGGGATTGGCTGAAATGCTCTCATATAGCGTTGGTATAAACTTAACAGCTGATTATCCTCTTTTATACTGAGAATTCTGTGATTCTAGGGAGTGTTGTACAGCAGAGGGATCTAGGCATGCAGGCACATTATCCCTTGAAAGTAACATCACATGCAGATTGGCCTTCATCAGTCATGGCACTGAGTACAAAAGTTTATATGTCATGTTACAGTTGTTCAATGCATTGGTGAGGTCGCAGTTAGAGTTTGTGTTCAGCTTTGGTCATCCTGCTATAAGAAGGATGTTGTTAAGCTTGAAAGAGTGCAGAGAAGTTTTACAAAAATGTTCCAGAATTTGAGGGCCTAAACTATAGCAATAGATTATGCAAGATAATATTATATTCCATGGAATGCATGAGGATGAGGTGTGATTTTATAGAGGTGTACAAGATCATGAGGGAAATAAATTAATAGAAACCTGAGGGGCAGCTTTTTCACACAGATGGTGGCGGGTATATAGAACCAGCTGCCAGAGTAGGTAGCTGAGCTACATACTATAACAACATTTAAAAGACATTTGGACAGGTAATTGGACTAAGTTTAAAAGGATATGGGCCAAACTCAGGCAGGTGGGACCAGAGTAGATGAGCCATCTTGATCAGCATGGGCAAGTTGGGCTGAAGGGCCTGTGTCAATGCTGCTTAACTCCAAAGACAATAGAAAATGGCAACACTCTTGATGAGCCAGGATCATATAGAGCAATAGCTCTTTTAAATACAGACCAGAAAATATTAGCTAAAATCCTGGCAAGAAGACTAAGTAAGTACGTTAGTAAACTAATACACCCGATCAAACTGGGTTTATGATAATAATAATAATAACAATACATTATACTTATGGGCGCCTTTCAAGGACTCTCAAGGACACCTTACAAAATTTAGTAAACAGATTACAAAACATGTAAGCGGAATGAAACAAAACAAAAAAAATAACAAAAAAATAAAATAAAAAATAAAATAGTAAAGACATCAACAATACACAATTCAAAGAGAGAGCAGCGGCAGCTAATCGCGCCAGCGTTCACTCTCCCTTCCGGCAGCCATCTTGGAAACGGAACAATAAGAATCTTTAACATAAAAACATCCCCCCACAATGGTTTCCATTATGAGGGAAGGCACAATGTCCAGTCCCCAATCCCAGTTCACCCATAGTCGGGCCTATTGAGGCCTCCACAGTTGCCTCTACGGAGGCCCGATGTTCCAGGCCGTTCTCGCCGGGTGCTGTTGCTCCGGCGTCGGAAGAGTCCTCACAGCGGCTTGGGACACCTGGAAAGGCCGCTTCCTTACCGGAGACCGCGGCTTCCGAAGCCGACAAGGCCGCGACGGTTGGAGCTCCACCACTGGCGATCTCATCAAGAGATCCCAGGCTCCTGATGTTAAAGACAGCACCGCCACCCGCAGCTGCCCGCTCCACAGACCCGCAGCTCCGCGATGTTATTCTCGGCGGTCTCAGCTCACCGGAGCTCCAGCGCGGCGACCCAGGCAAGGCATCGCCCGCTCCGCTCCGCGGTAGCGCTCCAGCGCTGTGCCGCCACCGAAGCCGAAGGTGCTGGGCGGTCCCACAGGAAAACGCCGTTCCAAGCCCGCTGGTAGGCCGCGAGGACGGGTCGACGGTGCAGCCCGGAGAAAAGCTGCCTCTCCGACCAGGTAGGGACCTAGAAAGTAGTTTCCCCCTCCCCCGCCCCCCTCCGCACACATAAAAAAGTCTAGACCTCCTAAAAACAAAACACAAAACTCACTAAAAATTAAGGAAAAGAGTGAAAAAGACGGACAGCTGCTGGCTAGGCAGCCGTGCCCCAAGCTGGCGCCCCCCTTATACCCAAGAGACACTTGTTCAATAACTTGAGGCGCTTGTTTAATATAATGTACTCATACAGAACGATAAACAAAGACTTATCAATTATTTCCTTAGACGCAGAAAAAGCATTTGACCAAGTAGAATGGGAATATCTCTTCACAGTATTGCAAAATTTCCAACTAGGAGAAAACTTTATTTCATGGATAAAGTTGTTATATAACAATCCGACTGCCAGAATACTGACTAATCAAACACTCTCACCTAAATTTCAATTATCCAGAGGCAATAGACAAGGGTGTGCATTATCATCACTGTTATTTGCCTTTGCGATAGATCCCTTAGCTGAAAGTATAAGAGTACATCCGAGCATTCATGGCTATAATACTAAATATTCTAATAATAATATATCATTGTATGCAGACGATGTACTATTATATATTACTAACTCCCAAGTCAGTATCCCAAATATACTAAATCTTATAGAACAATTTGGCACCTTTTCAATTTGGCTCCTTTGAATCTGTGGAATTCTCTGCCACAGAAGGTAGTTGAGGCCAGTTCATTGGCTATATTTAAGAGGGAGTTAGATGTGGCCCTTGTGGCTAAAGGGATCAGGGGGTATGGAGAGAAGGCAGGGATGGGATACTGAGTTGGATGATCAGCCATGATCATATTGAATGGCGGTGCAGGCTCGAAGGGCCGAATGGCCTACTCCTGCACCTATTTTCTATGTCTATGTTTCTATGTTTCAGGATATAGAATAAACTGGAACAAAAGTGAAATTATGCCGATAAAACTCTAGATCCGTCACACCTAAAATCTCCCTTTAGGATTGCTACGGAAAAATTTTAATACCTTGGAGTTTACGTGACTAGAAAATATTCTTCCTTATTTCAAGCAAATTTTCCACCATTAATCACCAAATTAAATGCCATTATTCAATTTTCAAAAACACTTCCGATTTCCCTCATAGGTAGAGTAAATGCCATAAAGATGATTTTACTTCGGAGTCACGTGAGTGACTACGTGAAGAGCCCGCTCAGCACGCATGCGCGGCATTACGTTCAGCAGTGCAACAGCGGCGCATCGGGAGTCAGGCGCTTCCGCTACGGGGTGAAAGAACGGACCGTCAGGTAAGCTCTGAGGTCGGGTTTTCTTTCACAGGGAGCCTTCTGCTTTCAGGCAGAGAAGAAAGGCTCTTAGACAAACCTGTCCCCCGCTCGACTCCACGGAGGAGCGTTCCATCTGGAAGGGGGCAGCAACAGAAAAGACCTGTCCCCCGCTCGATTCCACGGAGGAGAGTTCCATCTGGGGGGGGCAGCAACAAGGCGGTAGGACCGCTTACCCGGCGCTCTGCTATCCCGACACCGTGCCGAGCCCAGCCCCGCTAGCGCCTGAGCAGCGGGCTGGAAGTCAAGCCACGGAAGAGGCGTCCGGCCGGTGGCTTCCGACTTGTCGGAAGGGGACGTCTCTCCACCCGCACGGGGGGAAAGACAGCCGCCTGAACAGACCTGCCCCCGCTCGACTCCACGGAGGAGCGTTCCATCTGGCGGGGGCAGCAACAAGGCGGTAGGACCGCTTACCCGGCGCTCCGCTATACCCCGACACCGTGCCGAGCCCAGCCCCGCTAGCGCCTGAGCAGCGGGCTGGAAGTAAAGCCACGGAAGAGGCGGCCGGCCGGTGGCTCTGACTTGTCGGACGGGGACGTCTCTCCACCCGCACGGGGAGGGGAGACAGCCGCCTGAGCCGCATGGAGTGGCTCTTGGAGCAGGAGCTCCAGCGAGACGCGCTTCGTGAGGGGCGCTCTCGCAGGGGGAGTTCAGGCACTCCATCCACAGTGCCTTGTGCACTGTCCATTGCTTCCTCCTTACCCGAGGGTAGCTTTGGTGACCAGGACTGGGCTGGTCAAGAACAGGGGACAATGGCTGAAGATCTCGGGAGTATGCAAGGGGTGCAGGAACAGGAAGAGCTGCTAGGTGTGGTGGACCGCTACGTGGCAACCCCACATGCAGGAGGCCGTTAAAAGCCTGACGTCAGCCATCACATCGTTTTCCTCGTTCCGTGGACAAATACGGAGATGACCACAACCTTCATAAACAAATCATAAGACCTGCCATAAAAATCCTACATTTGCGGGGTTGTGCATACCCCAGCCACTGAGCCAGACCCACTGCTCTTTGGCAAAAACCTCACAAAGCATATGAAGGACATGGAAGTGGTTTTAAAAAACTTTCGGTCTCATGAGGGCAGGCCCGGGACGAGCAAACCAAAAACAATAATTCCTAAGCAGCAGCACCCCATCGCGTCCATCAGTCGACGTCTACCATATGGGACTGATGAAAGCTCGGGGTCCGCATTCTATCACCGAAAGTCTTCTTTAGACCAGGGCCCAGAGCGGACCCCATGGAAAATGTGCCACCCCCCAACGTCACCGCCACGTCAGACGACGTGCAACACTCGTTGGACCGGCAGGAAACAGAAGAATACCCATAACCATGGAGGTAGGTGGGTCTGGTTCCTACCAGCATATAGAGTAATACTAACACACGGGAGTCTATCACGAGTGATCAGTATATACTCAATGGCATTAGTGGATACAAATACAATTCATACTAGAAAAATTGCCACCAGGTCAACATTCACCCCAGAGGGTATTTTCCCCTCTCCGTTAAAGAAACGAGAGGGACAAGCTGAACTGGTGAGACTAATTACAAAGGGTATCATGGGGAAACCTGAACCCTTGCAATTCATATCAAATATATTCACTAAACCCAAAAAAGATGGTGGATGTCGCATCATCATTGACTTAACTTCACTAAATATGTTTGTTAAGTATATACATTTCAAAATGGAAACGGTTGTTACTGCCAAACAACTAAATTCCAAAGGATACTTCATGGCAAGCATTGATCTTAAAAATGTTTACTATTTAGTACCATTCACAAGGATCATCGCAGATACCTGAAATTTACCTGGATGGGGCAGCTATAGCAGTTTAAAGCGTTACCCAATGGGTTCACATCAGCCCAAGATTGTTCACCAAGACACTAAAACCAGCTCTGGCAATATTCAGAAGACAAAAACATATTGTCATGGCATATCTTGATGATATCTTAAATGGTAGGCAAGACCATGGAATTGACTATGTTAGCTGTATCAGCTACCAAACAGTTATTCGAAACCCTGGGATTGTCTTACATCCAGATAAATCTAAGTTGAAGCCATCCACAATCATGGACTACTTGGGCTTCACAATTAATTCAGTCTACGTGACTGTAACATTGCCAAGAGACAAAATAGTTGAATTGGCACAATCATGCAACAATTTAATGGTCAACAAACTACCAACTACTCGACAAGTAACAGAGTAATTGGGAAAATGGTAGCAGCATTTCCGGTTACATAATTCGGACCTTTGCACCAAAAATGACATACAGGTCATTATGATCGTGCCATGAAGTTACCCACTGAAGCAATATCAGAACTACAGTGGTGGGCAAAAAACGTTTGGCATAGTTTACAGCCCTATTATCATCACTAACCCTATGTTAGTTATCCAAACAGATGCCAGTGCTCAAGGCTGGGGAGCAACTAACTCTATATCCAGCACAGGTAATAGATGGACTAACCCAGAGTCATCATTACCACTTACACTGGGCATTAATTATCTAGAGATGAGTGACTTTTATGGTTTAAAGCATATGCACAAATATGCATCACTTGCATGTACGGTTACAAATAGATAAATACTACGGTGGTGGCCTACATTAACCATATGGACGGCATAAAATCGGTATCATGCGACAAGTTGGTCAACACAATTTGGCAATGGTGTGTCGAAAGACATATTTGGCTATCAGCAACTTACCTGCCAGGTAAGCTAAATACAATGGCAGACACCAGGTCACGTAAATTTAATGACAACATCGAATGGATGTTAAAACCCCCAAAAAATTTTCGCAAAAGTTATCAAGCAATATGGCACGCCAGATATCGATTTATTTGCATCAAGGCTAAATCACCAGGTACCTATGTATGTCGCTTGGGAACCAGACCCTGAGGCAGCAGCGGTAGATGCGTTCGCGCTGGATTGGGGAAATTCTTCTTCTATGCATTTCCTCCCTTCTGCCTCATCAGTCGAGGACTACGCACAATACAAATGGACTCTGCTTCAGGTATTTTGATAGTACCCGACTGGCCTATGCAGCCATGGTTCCCAATACTCCATGACATGGTTGTTGAAACTCCGATGGTATTCCCCAGTGACCCAGAGTTATTAACACCCAGTGTCGGGCATAAGCCACCCGTGCCATGAAATTTTTTTTTTTTTAAATCAAACTCCTGGGTTGCAGACTCTGCACAAACCACTTCTGGGACTGGGATTATCAGAACAAACCGTCGACACCATGTCAGCATCCCTCCGAACATCCACTAAAAAACAGCACTTGTCCAGCATCAAAAAATGGGAGAAGTACTGGTTGGATACAGGGACCACCTACTCAACCGCTACAGTTACCAACGTACTGGAATTCCTGGCGAACCTTCATCACGATGAAGGACTCAGCTACAGAGCCATCAACACAGCTAGAAGTGCCCTGTCTGTCTATTTAAAGCCAGCTCCAGGACAACAGACCATGGGGTCCCACCCGCTGGTGGTCAAACTAATGAAGGGTATTTACAACTCTAACCCCCTAGACCAAGGTACACCCATACATGGGATGTCAGTGTGGTCCTGACGTATCTCAGGGGATGGCCACCAGCCAGATCCCTCAACCTGGAACAATCTATGCTCAAAACACTGATGTTGATGGCACTTGTATCTGCACAGAGGGTCCAGTCACTACACCTATTGCGACTGGACAGCATGCTCACAGCTCCAGACCAGATCTCTGTCGTTATCCAGGGAATGATCAAACAGAGCAGACCAGGAACACCTAATCCAGTCGTGGAATTCCAGGCTTACCCGCCAGAACCACGGTTATGTGCCATGACCCACCTACTATCCTACATAGACACAACCAAAATATTCGAGGGAGATAAAAAGCCTTGTGGGTCAGTCATAAAAAACCTTATGGTCGGGTGACGAGCCAAACCATTGCGAGATGGCTCAAGCAGGTGCTAAAAACTGCTGGGATAAACACTAACATGTACAATTTTTATTCCACCAAGGCAGCATCCACGTCGACGGCTAAAAGAATGGACGTGCCTATAGACCACATCCTGGCTACAGCAGGATGGTGGGGGGAAAGACCGTTCAGAAATTTTATAATAAGCCGTTGACAAAACCTGTTTTATTTGCAGGAAAGATTTTACAGACTGCAAATATTTAATTTAAGCCCAGGGGAGCAATTTAATTTCTTTGTTGTTATTGTTAAAAAATACCATTGTGTTTTTCTACAAACAGATTCATTGGTTGATTACGATAACACACTTCCTCCCTCAAGGACTTCGGCAGTGCGTGAAGTAATACCTGTTACACGGTTTGAAATCACAGAGCTTTGAAGTCTTCACGTAGTCACTCACGTGACTCCGAAGTAAAATAGTAAGATTAAACGAGAACTTACCAGTTTGAAGTTTGATCTGTATTTTATGAGGAGTTACGATGAGGGATTACGTGCCCTCCGCTCCCACCCTCAATAATATGGGTCAAACTGATAACTGATGTCTCCTTGTCTTTACTATGTTTACTTCAATAACTGTCTATCTGTGATTCCACACCGCTGCTTTGAAGTATGCCGCGCATGCGTGCTGAGCGGGCTCTTCACGTAATCCCTCATCGTAACTTCTCATAAAATACAGATCAAACTTCAAACTGGTAAGTTCTCGTTTAATCTTACTATTTTCCTTCCACAAATCCTGTACTTATTTCAATCAATACCGATTTTTCTCCCTAAAAACTTTTTAAAAAAAACTCGACTCTGCGATTACAAACTTTATCTGGGATTACAAAACTCACAGAATTCACAAACGACATTTATGCAAACCTAAAGAAATCGGCAGACTGGCTTTCCCTAATTTTCTTCTCTATTACTGGGCAACTAATATTAAAAATTTAATTTATTGGATGGACGATACATGCCAACAAGTAAACTGGTTAAAAATGGAGAGGGAAGATTGTTTGCCTTTCAATCTAGGCGCGATTCTTCTCTCTCCAATAAATCTGAAGAAATCAACATATGAGAAAATTCCGATAATCCATAGCCCCTTACGAATCTGGAAACAGCTAAAATCAACCCTTAAATTGAGAAATTTATCTCTCCTCTTACCAATCGCCAATAATCCCTCGTTTAAACCGTCTACTTTAGACAAGGCGTTTGCACCATGGGAAAGCTTTGGAATTAAAAAGCTGGGAGACCTTTATGAGAAGGGCATCTTCCTCTCGTTTCAAGAAATACAGGTGAAATATCATTTGAAAGGTAGTCAATACTTCAGATATCTTCAAATACGAGATTATGTGAAAATACACACCCAAGATTGTCACTCTATGGGTCCAGATATACTAGATGAATGCATGAATAGAAAGTCGGATTCAAATAAGTTAATATCATACCTCTATAATACCCTTTTAAATTTACATATCCCACCGTCGGAAATAATTAGGCGAGCTTGGGAAGACGAATTGGATTTAACAATTTCAAAGGATAGTTGGGAGGAAAGCCTTCTATATATACATTACTGTTCTCTTAATGTTAGGCACTCGCTAATACAATTTAAAATACTGCATAGACTTTATTATTCAAAGTCTAAATTGAATAAGATCTTCCCAAATGTCTCTCCTATTTGTGATAAATGTTTCCTCCAAGAAGCAACCATAACCCATTCCTTTGCTTCCATTACAAAAGTACAAAACCTCTGGAGGGGATATCTCTTCCAAAATACTTAAAGTAAAATTGGATCCTGACATAAAATTGATCACAGTAGGTATAGAAACATAGAAACATAGAAACATAGAAATTAGGTGCAGGAGTAGGCCATTCGGCCCTTTGAGCCTGCACCGCCATTCAATATGATCATGGATGATCATCCAACTCAGTATCCTGTACCTGCCTTCTCTCCATACCCCCTGATCCCTTTAGCCACAAGGGCCACATCTAACTCCCTCTTAAATATACGCAATGAACTGGCCTCAACTACCTTCTGTGGCAGAGAATTCCAGAGATTCACCACTCTCTGTGTGAAAAATGTTTTCCTCATCTCGGTCCTAAAAGATTCCCCCTTATCCTTAAACTGTGACCCCTTGTTCTGGACTTCCCCAACATCGGGAACAATCTTCGTGCATCTAGCCTGCCCAACCCCTTAAGAATTTTGTACGTTTCTATAAGATCCCCCCTCAATCTTCTAAATTCTAGCGAGTACAAACCGAGTCTATCCAGTCTTTCTTCATATGAAAGTCCTGACATCCCAGGCATCAGTCTGGTGAACCTTCTCTGTATTCCCTCTATGGCAAGAATGCCTTTCCTCAGATTAGGAGACCAAAACTGTACGCAATACTCCAGGTGTGGTCTCACCAAGACCCTGCACAACTGCAGTAGAACCTCCCTGCTCCTATGTCAGAGGCCTGTTCTGAGCTAACGTTATTTCAAAGACGTTTCCTTAACTATGGCCTGATAACGGCGGAAAAACTAATACTTAAATTTTGGAAACAGAAAACAGTGAAGATGTGGATCACAAACATGTCCGAGACACTACATTTGGAAAACATTCGGCTTGTCTTGGCTGAAAAACCAGATCAATTTCTCAAGACATGGACACCCTTCACCGAATTCTTACAAGAATAGCATGGTGCAACACAAATTTAAATTTAAATCCGATGCCGGGTTTGGTGAGGTGGGCGGGGGGGGGGGGGGGGGGGGGGGGGGGGGGGGGGGGGAGGGGGCATGTTGCAAAAGTAAAGACTTTACTTTACTTTTGACTTTAGAGATACAGTGTAGAAACAGGCCCTTCAGCCCATCAAGACCACGCTGACTAGCAATCACCCCATACACAAACACTATCCTACACGCTTGGGACAATTTTTAAATTTTACCAAAGCCAATTAACCTAAATCTTTGGAGTGATGGAGGAAAGTAGAGCAGCTGGAAAAACCCATGCGGTCAGAGGGAGAACGTACAAGCTCCGTACAGACAGCATCCATAGTCAGGATCGAACCCGGGTCTCTGGCGCTGTAAGGCAGCAGCTCTACCTCTGCGTCACTGTGCCACCCCAAGTTGAAACAAATGTAACATTTCAGATTGATTGCCTTTCATCAAAAGGTGATATAAAATGGGAGATTTGGCGTTTACATATCATTAACGTTTAATTTGAACCAAGCCACCTAAAAGCAGGCAATCACCTACATAACCCAGCCAAATCGTTACCAGACAATGAAGCGTTCAAGTGTGGGGACAGTTTACTTTTAGCAGCCAATTCAATCCAACATAAAGACTGACTTGGAGTGGAAGCTGCAAGCCTTTTTGTTTCTGCCGCGTCTCGTCTGAAAGTGCCGACAGCAATTAAACAATTGTAATTACTTTATCTCAACTGTGTAATAGGTTTCTTGTGGCTTGTGAAATGATGATAATAACATTGAGGCTGAGGCTATTTTCTGTGGCATAAAATCTGCTTATTAGTTAAGGAGGCAATTTCACTTGCAAAATGAAAAATTCAACATAATTTCATAGCTGTCTGTGTTCAACCTTTTCCCTATCCCACGGACATTGCCACCACACAATAATTCAGTGTAATGAATTTAGAAATATTTTCACATGGTTGAGGTGTTACATTCTGGATCATGCTTCAAGCCTTTCAGGAAACTGCTCAAAGTGCTTTTTATTGAAAAATGACACTGGGTGTCTTTGTCCACTGCTGCTCTTTTTGAAGTATTTTAGTTTAATTTACGTATGTTGGTGAAGGCAGACACGCATAAGCACACTTCAATATAAAGCAAATAGCAAACCATCAGGATGTTGCTTATAATGTAACTATTTAACAAACAGAATCACAGCCAAGAATAAAAAAATTCTCATCCTACCCTGGGAATTTTGAAGAAAATGAAATCTTTTAAATAACAATAACAAAATTCAGTGTTAAGGATGTTAGCATGAATGCAATGAAGTTTCACTAGAAATTTGCAACATTAGCAGATATAATGCACAGTGGCGCAGCGGTAGAGTTGCTGCTATGCAGCGCCAAGAGACCCAGGTTCGATCCTGACTACAGGGTACTTGTCTATACGGAGTTTGTACGTTCTCCCCATGACCTGTGTGGGTTTTCCCCAGGAGCACCATTTTCCTCCCACACTTCAAAGACATACAGGTTTGTAGATTAATTGGCTTGGTATAATTGTATATTGTCTTTAGTGTGTGTAGGATGGTGTTAGTGTATGGGGATCGCTGGTCGGCTCAGACTCGGTGAGCCGAAGGGCCTGTCTCCACGCTGTATCTCTATACTAAACTAAACTCAACAAAACTAGGTTGACAAACACCGGAGACATAGAGTCATACAACACGAAAACAGGCCTTTCAGCCCAACTTGTCCATGCCGAACAAGATACTCCATCTACGCCAGTCCTATTTCAAAGATTACATTTATTGTCACATGTACCAATTAAGGTACAGTGAAATGCGAATTGCCATACAGCCATACCAAAAAACCCAACAAGACACACAACTACATAAAAGTTAACATAAACATCCACCACAGCGGTTTCCCTACATTCCTCACTGTGATCGAAGGCAATAAAGTCCAAACTTCTTCCTCTTTATTCTCCCACGGTCGGGGCAGTCGAACCATCCGCAGTCGGGGCGATTGAACCTCCCGCAGCCGGCGATCGAAACTACCGTGTTGGGACGATCAAAGCTCCTGCGGCTTGGTGCTCCCGAAGTCGGTCTCTAGCCAGAGATGTTAAAGTCCGCAGGCTTCCGCGGTTGGAACTCAGAGGTCGATCCCTGGCAAAGGAATCGTGAGCTCTGTGATGATAAGTCCGCAGGCACTGACGTTGGAGCTCCCAAAGTCAGACTCCAGCAAAGGCCGGCAACTCCAATATGATCATGGCTGATCCTCCAAAATCAGTACCCCATTCCTGCTTTCTCCCCATATCTCTTGATTCCGTTAGTCATAAGAGCTATATCCAACTCTCTCTTGAAAACATTTAGTGAATTGGCCTCCACTGCCTTCAGTCGCAGAGAATTCCACAGATTCACAACTCTCTGGGTGAAAACGTTTTTCCTCATCTCAGTCCTAAATAGCCTACCCCTTATTCTTAAACTGTGACCCCTGGTTATGGACTCGCCCAACATGGGGAACATTTTTCCTGCCTTTAGCCTGTCCAATCCCTTAAGAATCTAATATGTTTCTATAAGATCCCCTCGCATCCTTCAAAATTCCAGTAATATAAGCCCAGTCGACCCATTCTTTCATCATATGTCAGTCCCGCCATCCCGGGAATTATCCTGGTGAACCTACGCTGCATTCACTCACATCCATTGTCTGCAACAGCTCCCTCCTCCTCGGCTCTCTGGTCTTCAAGTGCCGAACTCGGTGGCTTCTGAGTTTCCCCCCTGCAGTCTGCGGGCCGCTGGGTCTTTTCTTTCATCGCAGTGGTGAACCGGGCCTGCCCCATATGTGACTGCGGGGGGTTCGGCGGCTTTCCCCCTTCAGGGTGAAGCCAGCAGGTCCTATTTCATCCGGCCACCGGGTCTCCTGGGTGGGTTCCCAGAACCATTTCCTCCCGGGATCCTTCTGCCACGGTGGAGCCGCACACAAAGGATCCCTCTGCTCCACAACACTCCCCAGGGCTGCTGTTCTCTGTACCCTGGTTCGATTTCCCAAAATCTACAACCTCACACTTATCTGAATTGAAATGCAGTTCTGGTCACCCCATTGCAAGAAGGATGTGGGGGCCTTGTACAGGGTGCTGAGGAGGTTCACCAGAATGATATTTGAATTAGTGGGTATTAGCTACAGCGAGAGGTTTGACGGACTTGGATTGTTTTCCCTCGAATGCCAGAAGTTTTTTTTTTTTTTTTTTAATTTACTTTAAGCAAATGTACAAAGATAAAACGTTCGGCATCTGGAATTATACAATTATTGTACAGCTTCATTTTTAACTAAATTGTGAAAATGAAAAAAGGAAAGAAAGGGAAAGCACGAAATGAAGAAAGAAAAAAGTGAAAGGATAGAGTAGAGGAGAGCACGAAAAAGTCGCCTAAACTACCAAAGCAGTGTAGCAGAAAGATAGAGGAATAAGAAAAAAACATGGAGATATCGGGATCCAATTTCATTTTAAGTATTTTGGAAAAGGTATCAAAAATTCCCCTCCAGAAGTTTTGTAACTTTGTGCAGGAAGCAAAAGAGTGGGTTATAGTCGCTTCTTGGAGGAGACATTTATCACAAATAGGAGAGACATTTGGGAAGATCTTGTTCAGTTTAGACTTTGAGTAGTAAAGTCTGTGCATTATTTTAAATTGTATCAGGGAGTGCCTAACATTAAGAGAACAGTAATGTATATATAAAAGGCTTTCCTCCCAACTATCCTTTGAAATTGCTAAACTCAATTCATCTTCCCATGCTCACCTAATTATTTCCGAAGATGGGATTTGTGCAGTTAAAAGGGTGTTATAAATATAGGATATTAACTTACTTGTATCCGCCTTTCTATTCATGCATTCGTCTAATATATCCGGGCCCATAGAATGACAGTCTTGCGTGCGTGTTTTCACATAGTTTCGGATTTGAAGATATCTAAAAAAATTACTAACTTTCAAATGATATTTCACCTGTAATTCTTGAAACGAGAGGAAGATCCCCTTCTCATAAACATCTCCCAGCTTTTTAATTCCTAGACTTTCCCATTGTGCAAACGCCTTATCTAAAGTGGACGGTTTAAATGAGGGATTGTTGGCGATTGGTAGGAGGAGAGAGAAATTTCTCAATTTGAGGGTTGATTTCAACTGTTTCCAAATTTGTTGGGTGCTATGAATTATCGGATTTTTCTCTTACATTGATTTTTTCAGATGTATTGGAGAAAGAAGAATCACGCCTATATTGAAAGGCGAACAATCTTCCCTCTCCATTTTTAACCAGTTTACTTGTTGACATGTATCATCCATCCAGTAAATTAAATTTTTAATATTAGTTGCCCAGTAATAGAAAAGAAAATTAGGGAGAGACAGTCCACCGATTTCTTTAGGTTTGCATAAATGTCGTTTATGGATTCTATGAGTTTTATAATCCCAGATAAAGTTTGTAATCACAGTCAAGTTTTTTTAAAACGTTTTTAGGGAGGTAAATCGGTATTGATTGAAATAGGTAAAGGAGTTGTGGAAGAAAAATCATCTTAATAGCTCTACTCTACATTTACTCTAAGGGAAATCGGAAGTGTTTTCCAAAATTGAATAAGGGCATTTAATTTAGTGATTAATGGTGGAAATTTTGCTTGAAATAGAGAGCTATATTTTCTAGTCACGTAAACTCCAAGGTATTTAAATTTTTCAGTGGCAACTCTAAAGGGGAATTTTAGGAGATGTGAAGGGTCTTGAGGTTTTATTGGCATAATTTCACTTTTGTTCCAATTTATTCTATACCATGAGAAGGAACCAAATTGTTCTATGAGGTTTAAAATATTTGGGATACTGACTTGGGAGTTGGTAATATATAAAAGTATATCGTCTGCATATAACGAAATCTTAGCCAGAAGTTGAGGGGAGACTTGATAGAAGTGACAAAATCTATGAGAGACATAGACAGTGTAGACAGTCAAAACATTTTCCCCAGAATTGAAATGTCAAAGATAAGAAGGCATAATTTTAAAGTGAGAGTGACAGTGAGTGGGAGTTGTGCGGAGGTTTTTTTTACAGAGCTGTGGATGGCTGCGAATATGACCAAAAGTTGCCTTTACGGAAGCCACATGTGAAGCTTAAACAGAGTGCCACTCCCAAAACCGACCATTCATACTTAAATTAATCAAGTCCTTTGTTTAACTGCAAATCTGTTTAAGGAAATACCCTGCTTTTAACCCATGGCAGATACTACTGGTGGACTCATTGCTCTCATTGTAAACGGCAATGCATTACTGGCCTAAGTACCTGAGGACCATTGATTTTGGTTTGATTACCAACAGGGAAAAGTGAGCATAATGCCCAAGGGAGAGAATAGGAAATTAACTTTGAAGCTGTAATTTATCCATACTTTCTTTAAATTATTCCTACAGAGGGAATTTTCAAAATGGCAGCGACTTATCCTCCATTAATAGCCAAGCTGGCAACGCAAGTTTAAGAAGTATGTATTTGTAGATGATATTTACTTGGAACAGTAAATAAGGCACAGATGGAGCGGCATAAAGGACCAGGGTCTTTACTTTGTGATGTGTGGAGTAAATGAAAGAGAAAAGAACAAACGGAAAGAAACAGGTAAGTGAAAGAAGGAAAGGGAAAATGTTGAAAGAAAGCAAAGGGAAAGAAAATATGATAAATGGAAACCTATGACAGGGAACACAGATCTTATTTGTTTGCAGGTCCCTGCTGAAAATGCAAAATGAACTTATTCATTAGTAAAATCACATCAGTGGCAGTTATTCCATGTTAGTGAGTTTACAACAAGATCAGTAATTCTCATATCAGTACACAGAGAGTTTTTTCTCCTGTGTGATGAATGAGCTGCCTTGTGAAAGATGATAGTTTGATTGTTTTTGCACAAAACTGATCAGCATTTTAATTTCGTTCCCCAGCGTTTATTGCCAGTTGTCTGCCTTGCCCTGCTTGTAAAAACTCTACTAAGTGGAAATGAATAAATATAATTACTGTGGGTAAAGTGGCAGTCTGTGTGGTTTTTCATATCAGCCTAGCAGAAGTTATCTAATCTGAAGTGAGTTCATGTTGATCTCGGAAGCCGCTGACACACAGCAGCCTATCTTTCTGTGGTTTGGCTGAACAGATAGGCCCTGTTTCTCTGCACAGGTTATACATAATTTAATGAGCTGATGCCCCTGTCATTTGCTGTCCTGTGTTCTCTATTCCATAAAAACCATTTGATTGTATTTTTCCTGTTAGGACAGACGAGATGAACATAACTAAAAGTTTTCTTTGAAATTATTCATTTAATATTCACCTCAGTGCGAATCTGTTAATGCTCATCTGGGTACATCCAGACCTGCATTTGGTAGCTCTCTGGTCTCAGCGTTAGAAAGTTGTGTGTTCAAGTTCCATGCAGAACTGAGCACGAAAATCCAGTATCAACAGTCCAGCATCATCTTTCAGATGTTGTGTTCAACTGAGATGTTGTTTTTTTCAATAAGAATGTAAGATCCATAGGGTGAATTTAAAGAAGAACAAGGGAGTTATCCCTTTGACCTGGTCAATACCAATCCCTCAATCAACATCAGATTATCAGGTCATTATTGTATAACTGTGCTGAGGATTGTACATTATCATAGTGAACTATAGCGGCACTCAGACTACACTTTACCCACAGCAATTATAGAAACATAGAAACATAGAAAATAGGTGCAGGGGTAGACCTTGAGCCAGCACCGCCATTCACTGTGATCATGGCTGATCATCCAAAATCAGTACCCCGTTCCTGCTTTCTCCCCATATCCCTTGATTCCATTAGCCCTTAGAGCTATATCTAAGAAAACATCCAGTGAATTGGCCTCCACAGCCCTCTGTGGCAAATTCCACAGATTCACAACTCACTGGGTGAAAACGTTTTTCCTCATCTCAGTCCTAAATGGCCTACCCGTTATTTTTAAACTGTGACCCCTGGTTCTGGACTACCCTAACATCGGGAACATCTTTCCTGCATTATATTTTTATTCATTTCCACTTGGTAGAGTTTTTACAAGTAGGGGAATGAAAGCACCTTTCATTGGTTGTATGATGCCTTAGGAAGCTCTAATGATGTCAAAGACGTAGAAACATGGGACTGCAGATGCTGGTTTACACAAAAGGACACAAAGTGCTGTAGTAACTCAATGGATCAGGCAACATCTCTGAAAAAATAGATAGGTGACATTTCTGGTCGGAACCCTTCTTCAGACTCAAAAATGTTGCCAAAGTACAAGCTTTCATTTACTCTTTTAAAGCTCTGAATTCTCAGGTTACTTGGCAAGACATTTAGGAAAGAGATGAAAAGAAATTAAGTTCAACATTGATTACATTGAATAGTGGAGTACTTTAATAGGATGGAATGGCCCACTTCTGTTCCGTTTTCTACATTTAATTGGTTCTATTCCTACAGTGATACCACTTCAGGATTCCTTAACTGCCCATGATAGTGTCCAAAAATATGAAATATATAGCAATTCTGTTTAATTATTTATAGATCTAGTAGGGTGTCATTTTATCAGCCAAATAATTGGGGAAAGTGAGATTTTGGCTCTAATTTATTATAAACTATGAAAAATAAGACTTGGAGGCAGCCCGAGTCTCAATCTCAGCACTGTCAGGCAACACCTCGTTGACGTCAGTCGTATAACCATAAGACCTGTGAAAAACAACTTCTGACTGCTGTAATGAAGAAGAAACAATACGTTGACCTTAACATATAAAGATTGGACATGTGAAGACTGGAGAAAGAGCTTATTCAGCGACAAAAGCCATTTCCTGGTTCAGGGCTAATATAGCCAATATTTTTGGAGATCAGTTGGAGAGCTGACAAGAAAATGCCACGTTGACCAGTTCATCAAATATTCTGAAAATAAGATGTTCTGGGGTTCTTTCAACTACTACGATGTTGGTTCCCTGCACCCAGTTGACGGAATGATGAGACCGCTGCAATATATTGATGCATTGCAGAGAAAGGTGGTGCCGGAGATGGAGCTAATTTCCAAGATGCGTCTGCAATATTCCAGAAATATCTTGCACAGTGTCACACATCAAAGATGGTGACCCAATTGTTCCAGCAGAAGGGTATATGTGTCTTGAACTGGCCTGGTAATTCACCTGACCTGAATCCAATTGAGAATATGTGTTCATTATCAATGAGAGACTGAAAGGAAAGGACCCCACCACCAGAGAGAAGCTCATTGAGGCCATAATTCAGCTCTGGTATCGAAATGAAAAAGTCCTTAGAAACTGTCAGAATTTGCCAAATCGTGTCAAAGACATGACAAAGAATCGTGGTGGACATATGTGTGGGAAGGAACAGCAGAAACTGGTTTACACCGAAGATACACTCAACAGGTCAGGCAGCATCTCTGGAGGAAAAGAAAAGGAGACTTTTCGGGTCCAGGCCCTTCTGAAGAAGTCTGAACTCTGCAGTCTGAAGAAGGGTCTGGACCCGAAATGTCACCATTTCCTTTCCTCCAGAGATGCTGCCTGACCCGCTGAGTTACTCCAACATTTTGTGTATATCGCGGTGGACATATAATGTACTAAAGACATAATGGTGCAATGATAATGAATAACAGGAAGCCCTGTGACATGTGTATGCCTTGTTATATTCCAGATGTATGCTTGATTCAATTAATTACAAACATACAAACATAGAAAATAAGTGCAGGAGTAGGCCATTCGGCCCTTCGAGCCAGCACAGATCACCATTCAATATGATCATGGCTGATCATCCAAAATCAGTACCCCGTCCTTCTTTTTCACCATATCATGATTTTGCTAGCTCTAAGAGCTGAATCTAACTCAAACATTCAGTGAATTGGCCTCCATTACCTTCTGTAGCAGCGAATTCCACAGATTTACAACTCTCAGGGTGAAAAAGTTTTTCCTCATCTCAGTCGCAAATGGCCTGCCCATTATTCTTAAACTGTGACCCCTGATTCTGGACTCCCCCAAAAAGGGGAACATTTTTCCTGTATCTAGCCTGCCCAATCCCTTAAGAATTTTATATGTTTCTATAAGATACCCTCTCATCCTTCTAAATTCTGGTGAATACAAGTCCAGTCGACCCATTCTTTCACCATATGTCAGTCCCGCCATACCGGGAACTAACCTCGTGAACCTACGCTGCACACCCTCAATAACAAGAATGTCCTTCCTCAAATTAGGAGACCAACACTGCACACAGTACTCCAGGTACGGTCTCACCAGGGCCCTGTACAACTGCAGAAAGATCTCTTTGCTCCTAAACTCAAATCCTCTCGCTATGAAGGCCATTTGACTGCCTGCTGTAACTGCATGCTTACTTTCAGTGACACCCAGGTCATGTTGCACCTCCCCTTTTCCTAATCTGACCCCATAATAATAGTAAGGTTAAACGAGAACTTACCAGTTTGAAGTTTGATCTGTATTTTATGAGGAGTTACGATGAGGGATTACGTGAAGAACCCGTCCAGCACGCATGCGTGACATACTTCAAAGCAGCGGTGTGGAATCACAGACAGACACAGTAATTTAAATAAATATAGTAAAGAAAGGGAGAGCTTAGTTACCAGTTTGATCTCTATTATTGAGGGTGGGAGCGGAGGGCACGTAATCCCTCATCGTAACTCCTCATAAAATACAGATCAAACTTCAAACTGGTAAGTTCTCGTTTAATCTTACTATTTTACTTCAGAGTCACGTGAGTGACTACGTGAAGATTTTAAAGCGCTGTGATTTCAAACTGTGTAACAGTTCATACTTCACTCGCTGCCGAAGTCATTCGAGGGAGGAAGTATGTTATCGTAATCAACCATGAATCTGTTTGTAAAACAAAAATGGTGTTATCAACAATAACAAGACAAAAATGCTCCCCCGGGCTTAAATTATATATTTGCAGATTCTAATGTTATTTCTGCAACCGATACAGGTTCTGCCAGCGGCTTGTTACAAAGTTTGGAACGTATACTCCCTAGACCACCCCGCTGTAGCCAGGATGTGGTCCATAGGCACGTCCATCCTCTTAGTCACTGACGTGGAAGCTGCCCTGGTGGAATAAGATTTATACACGTTAGTATTTACTCCAGCAACTCCCAGTACCTGCTTGAGCCACTAGAGGTAGTTTAGCTCGTCACCCGACCATGAGGTTTCTTGTGGCTGACCCATAAGGCTTTTTCCTCTCCCTCGGGTATTTCTTATTGTGTCAATGTAGTTCATTAAGTGGGTCATGACACATAACCGTGGTTCAGGTGGGTATGCCCGGAATTCCATGACTGGACCTGATGTTCCTGGTCTGCTCTGTTTGGCCAGCCCCTGAATGGAAAATGTGACACTGTCTGGTGTTAGCACCATGTTGTCCAATCGCAGTAGATGGAAGAACTGGGTCTTTGTGCTGAGGTAAGGCCGTCAGCATATCCATCTTCAGGGTAGGCTGTTCCAGGGTGAGGGACCTGGCTGGTGATCATCCCCTAAGGTACGTCAGGACCTCACTGACTTCCCAATTTGGGTGTACCGAGTTCTGGGGAATGGGAATTGAAAATACCTCTCCTGAATTTGATCACCAGTGGGTGGTACCCTTGCCCTGTTGTCGTGGTGCCTGAGTTGAGTAGGCTGACAGAGTACTTCTGGCTATATTGATGGCGCAGTAGCTGAGTCCTTCATTGTGGTGAAGGCCTGCCAGGAACTCCAGTACAGGTTTTGTTGTAGTTGAATGTGTAGTTCCTGAGTTTGAGCAGTTTCTTCCCAGGTATGTTCCCTAGTGGATATGCGACGGAATGCGGTCATCATGTTGATAGTGCTGTCTGATCCAGGCCCAGCAGTGGTCTTCCCAATTCTGTAATCCAGGCCCTTTCTTCCTGCAACCTAGTAGTTTATCGTGGCATGGATGGTTTATGCCTGAACTGGGTGGGTTGATAAGCCTAGGCTATTGGGAATCATAGGGTTTTGATGACCATGTCGAGGACCATTGGGAACCATGACTGTGGGTTTAGTCCACTGTATTTTGCGTAGTACCCGACTGATGAGACCGTAGTACCTATTGATGAGGTAGAACGAAGGGGAGAACATACAGATTAGTTCCCCCCCCCCCCCCCCCCCCAACTCAATACGCGGAAAATTTATCCATGCCGCTGCCTTGAGTTGGTTTCATGCGACATACATTGGTACGTGGCGATTCAATTGGAATATAAGGTAATCGATATCTGGTGTCCATATTGCTTTGTAATCTCAGCAAATACTTTTGGTTTAAATGTTCGTTTACAGTATTTAGCTCACCTGATAGGTAAGTTACTGATGGTCAAACATGTTTGACGACATACGGTTACCAATTGTTAAATAAATTGTCACATAATATCGATTTTATTCCACCCAAGTGGTTTGGTATATGCCACCACTGTGATGTTGTTAATTTATAAACGAACATGCAAAATGGTGCACTACTGAGCAATATGCTTGCCCAATAGTAAGTAAGTTTTATTTATATAGCACGTTTTAAGTCAACTCGCATTGACACCAAAGTGCTTTACAAAAATAGATAATACATTTGCATACCATAGAAAAAGGTTAACAAATAAAGAAAATGGGCTCAACACATATAGAGTTCTACACAAACGTTTGAACACTAGTATCTCAGCTCATTGGAAAGGTACAATGTTCAGTAGCTGGTAATGCTGCTACTATCCCAATTACTTTTGCCACGTAGTTGATAGGTGGTTAAATGTTACCATAACTGATAGCATTAATGAATACCAGATAGACAATGTTGTGGATGGGGTCAACGTAGATATCTGGATAATATGACAGAGCCCAGGCTAAAATAAGTTAGTAGCTAATGCAGCTGATATAGCTATTCCAAGGATAGTCTGTCGTTAATATATAGACATGCCATGACGAATTGTTCCTTAAGTGTCAGGACTGGTTTGAAATTCTGGAATTGCTTCGGCTCATATAAGCCAATTCAATAATAAGTCAACTCAAATCAAGTCAAGTCAAGTTTATTTGTCACATACACATGCGAGATGTGCAGTGAATGAAAAGTGGCAATGCTCGCCATGGTTGCCCCATCCAGGTAAATTGTGGTATATCCAAAATCTTATATAAAAGGGTACTGAATAGTATGCATCTTTAAAGTCGATGCTACCATAAAGTATCCTTAGAATCCATGGTAGTAGTTACAAATTCCATAAGTGGGTATACCTGGTGAAATACTCAAGTGGTTAATCAATGATGGTGCGACATTCACCATCTTGGGGTTTTTTGGTACCAAAGGCTCATATGAGATTTCTTATGACCCCTGGTATATCTTTCCCAGTAGCTAGACCCTCATGTTTCTTAGTGGGAGGGTAGACCCCTTGGTGTGCAAGCTGAACTGGTGGCAAGATATTAATTCTATTCCCCTTGAATATTTTTTGGTATATAACTACCAAGAGTGATAGCTTCCCAACCAGGTGTGACCCCCCCCCCCCCCCTCTGTTAGTACAAACCCTTCACCTTTATGTGATGATAGGAACCATACTTATCTGTCTTCACTGTTGTTTGGTGGTGTGTTCATTTCTTCGGTTTCTGGTTCCTTGTCTGTAGGGATGGTGTGTAGGGGGGTGGCGCATTTTCCTTGGGGCCCGCTCTGGGCCCTGGCCTGAAAGGCTTACGGGATTGGCATGCAGGCCCCGAGCTTTCACCAGTACCATGACGTAGATGCCCCTGGTGGATGCGTAGAGGTACTGCTGTCTGGTTTGGTGTGGTGCTCATTCCAGATCCTGCCCTCTTGAGCCGAATATTTTGGACACTTCGTCCAGTTTATTAGGCTTGGTTTGGTAACTTGCCAGATAGCAGGATCTGTGGTTGTGAGGTCGGCGTTCTCACAGTCCTGTGAATTTTATAGGTTGAGGGCAGGTTTGTGACTTCCCTTGAGAAGTTGCGGAGCATACTGTGAACAGTAGGGTCAGGTGTTTTGCCATACTACCCTGCCCTTCTGGAATGAGCATGCGAACATGATAGCCGACGTCAGGGTATCAAATGCAATTTTAAGATATTTGGGTTTTAAAATGCCCTGCTCAATGTATCCCCCAATAATGTGGGCACTTTGAGTAAATGCAATTTAGGGGAGGCATGATGAATCCAACTCCTCATGGCTACCTGTCTTGGAGAGGTTTTTTGGAAAAACAGGTAGTAGGCTGGCCGTCAGTGAGACTGAAAGGCCATCTCGCTCGTGGTGAAGCCACGTAGCGGCCACACCCAGCAGCTCTTCCTGATCCTGTACCTCAAGCATACTCCCGATGTTGTTCAGCCAGTGACCCCTCTTCTTGACCAGCCCAGCCCTGGTCGCCATCAATCCCTCGACAAGGGAGATGACCAGTGCTGTAGCACTGGAGCGGGAGTGTTATGCTCCCTTGGCGAGCTTGCCCCTGCTTCTGGGGCAATTCTCGCTGGAGTTTTATACTGCATGACCTTACTCAAGGCTTGGAGAGCAGACACTTGCTGGTTCCATCTTCTGTGTCTGTCACCAGCCCGAGATTTGCTTGCTGACTTGCTCTGGAGGCTGCCTGCCGTTTTCGGCCGGTATCTGCGGTTCTCGGGCGGCGTGTCTCCTTGTCGGGAGTATGTAGGGATACCGGCCGGTTTTGAATTTCCCTCCAGTCTGCTGCTGTTGGTCAGACAGCTGTTAGCGGACTGCGCATCGGCGCAGTACCCTGCTGTGGACCGTAGCGTGTGCGGTCCCGGTGCCGCCTCTCCCCCCTCCACTGACGGAACGTTCCTTCCCTGGAGTCGAACGGGGGCCGCTTCCCTCTGCTGCTTTGCTCCCCCTGGAGCAACAAACGAGAGCAAAGTCACGATTTTAAACTGAAGGTAAGTACTTACCTAACGGCCTTCAGGCTTGTAGCGTGAGCACCTGTACTTCCGCTCGTCGCTGTTGCACTGCGTGAACGCAATGTTGCGCATGCATGCTGGACAGGTTCTTCACGTAGTCACTCTGAAGTAAAATCTGCCTTCTTGTTCTCGCCACCAAAGTGGAATCACATTTATCCACATTATACTGCATCTGTCATGCATCTGCCCACTCACCCAACCTATCCAAGTCACCCTGTAACCCTCATAGCATCCTCCTCGCAGCTCACACTGCTACCCAGCTTTGTGTCATCCGCAAACCTGGAGATATATTGCATTTAATTTTCTCATCTAAATCATTAATATTGTAACAGGGGTCCCAACACCAAACCTTGCGGCACCCCACTAGTCACTGCCTGCCATTCTGAAAAGGACCCGTTAATTCCTACTCTTTGCTTCCTGTCTGCCAGCCAGTTCTCTATCCAAGTCAATACCCTACCCCTCAATACCATGCGCTCTAATTTTGCACACAAATCTCTTGTGTGGTACCTTGAAAGTCCAGATAAACCACATCCACTGGCTCTCCCTTATCCATTTGACAATTTGCACAAGGATGTATTACAGCATTACAAGATTGATAAAAGAATTAAATCTTCATCTCTATTTTTCATGGGACTTGTAATTACATGGCTATGTCAATAAAATGCAAAAAATTAATTGACGACACCACTGCTTTATTATTATTACATTGGAAATGCCTTGCTAAGTTTGGCGATGAATGGTTACCATAATTTTCAGTGAAAATCCTTAAAACTACTGGGAGCTGATTGGGGGTCAGTGGATCAATTTAATAGCTGAATTTCCCAATCTGCATAAACTTGAACAGAAAGCTCAGCATGATTAAAAATTCATATACTCGGGGCAATCGGTGATCGCCCTGTTGTGTGTTTATTCAAGAGTCGTTAAGCTATTCTGATCACTGATTAAAAATATTTCCTCAAAATAGATATTCATTTCATCAGTTCATAAGTCATAGGAGCAGTATTAGATCATTCAGCCCATCGAGTCTACACCACCATTCAATCATGGCTGATCTATCTTTCCCTCTCAACCCCATTCTCCTGCCTTCTCCCATAACCATTGACACCGTTACGATACAACACGATACGATACGATAGAACTTTATTTATCCCAGGAGGGAAATTGATCTGCCAACAGTCACAAAAACACAAAATACATGAGACATGAAATTACTAATCAAGAACCTGTCAATCTCCTCTTTAAAAACACCCAATGAGTTGGCCTCCACAGCCATCTGTTGCAATGAATTTCCTCCAGTCTCACCTGCTGAGTTCCTCTAGCACTTTGTGCTTTCATCAAGATTTCAATTCTTTGCATCTCCGTTTTATCACTCTACTGTGAGATCTCGTATGGCTACTTTGAATAAGTTCTATTTCTCTCTCTCACAGTCTCTCTGTGAGTCGTTCCCCCACTGTTTAATTTACTTTAATTTAAAGATACAGCGTGGAAACAAGCCCTTTGGCCCACAAAGTCCATGCCAACCATCGATCACTAGTACAAACTAGATCTATCCCACACACTCGGGACAATTTAAAGAAGCCAATTAACCTACATATCTTTGGAGTGTGGGAGGGCTTCGGAGCACCTGGAGAAAATCCATGCAGTCACAGGGAGAATGTACAAACTCTGTACAGACAGGCCTGTGATCAGGATTGAACCTAGGTCTATGGAGCTGTAAGGCAGCAGCTCTATCACTGCGCCACCGTACCCACCCAACTGCTCCCCTTCAGTGAGTCCATTCCCTCCATAGATGCTCTATTCCTCCAGTTGAATTCCTCCAGCAGTTTTGTTTAAGATTCCAGCATCTTAATTCCTTGTATCTCTAATATTGCTCCCACCACTTTTATTCCACTGCAAATCCAGGAATTGACTGCTCTTTCTAATGGCAATTTAAACAAAATCAGAAAGTAACTAGCTTAAAATACAAAACCTCTAAAAGTAGCAAAATCATGCCTAAAAAAATGCCAAGTGCTCATAATAATTTCATGCGTCATTTTAGTTTTGCAGTATACAGGAAAAAATTTAACCTAAAACAAATTTTACTTAGCACAGGTTTGTAAATTACCAGCATAAAACAAAGTTGGAGGAACACAATAGGTCAGGCAGTATCTGTGGAGGAAAATCCTGACCCAAAACATCGTCTCGGAAGGAACTGCTGGTTTAAACCAAAGATAAATAACAAAATACTGGAGTAACTCAGTGGGACAGGCAGCATCCCTGGACACCCATTCCTTCTCTGCAGAGTTACTCCAGCATTTTGTGTCTATCCAAAACATTGTCTGTCTGTTTCCCTCCACTGATGCTGCCTGACCCACTGAGCTCCTCAAGCAGTTTGTTTTTTGCTCAAGATTTCCAGCATCTACAGTCTCTAGTCTTTAGTGCTGCCGTTTACATATTATCAACAATGTAGAGTGAATTTCACTCATTCTCTGTTATTGCAAAGTCTGTGGTTTCATGAAAGGGTGGCACAGTGGCGCAGCGGTAGAATTGTTGCCTTGCTGCTCTTGCAGCACCGGAGACCCGGGTTCGATCCTGACTACGGGTGCTTGTCTGTATGGAGTTTGAACATTCTCCCCGTGACCACGTGGGTTTTCTCCGAGATCGTCAGTTTTACCCCACACTCCAAAGACGTGCAGGTTTGTAGGTAAATTGGTATAAGTTGGCCTTAGTGTGTGTAGGATAGTTAATTTGCATCGCAGGTCGGTGTCTGTTTCCGCGCTGTATCTCTTAAAAAAATGAAAGAGAATTTATCTTTAACATTTGTGCAAGAAAGAACTGCAGATGCTGGTTTCAATCGAAGGTAGACACAAAATGCTGGAGTAACTCAGCGGGGCAGGCAGCATCTCTGGAGAGAAGGAATGGGTGACAATAGACAATAGACAATAGGTGCAGGAGTAGGCCATTCGGCCCTTCAAGCCAGCACCACCATTCAACGTGATCATGGCTGATCATCCCCAATCAGTACCCCGCTCCTGCCTTCTCCCCATATCCTCTGACTCCGCTATCTTTAAGAGCCCTATCTAGCTCTCTCTTGAAAGTATCCAGAGATATTTCCATCGCTTCCGCATCCGGGCCTTTTTCTATGGGAAGGAGTCCTCAACACCCAGTGATGACCCCTTCTCAGACACCTCAAAAAGAAGAAGGTTCTCGACCCGAAACGTCACCCATTCCTTCTCTCCAGTGATGTTGCCTGTCCCGTTGTGTTACTCCCGCATTTTGTGTCTACCTTTTATCTTTAACAATGTTGACAAAAGATGCTTCAAAGTTTAAAGGCAAAGGTCTTTTATTGTCACATGTACCAATTAAAGTACAGTGATACACGAATTACCATACAGCCATATGAAAAAAAAGCAACAAGACACACAACTACATAAAAGTTAACATAAACATCCACCACAGCGGATTCCTCACATTCCTCACTGTGATGGAAGGCAAAAATGTCCAATCTTCTTCCTCTTTATTCTCCCGCGGTCGAACCGTCGGGGCAATCGAAGCTCCCGCAGCGGGACGGTCAAAGCTCCCGTGTCGGGGCGGTCTCAGCTCCCGTGTCGGGGCGATCGAAGCTCCCGCGTTGGGGCGGTTGAATTTCCCGTGTCGGGGCAATCGAAACTCCCGTGTCGGGGCGGTCGAAGCTCTGCGGCTTGGAGTTGCCGAAGTCGGTCACTGACCAGAGACTGCGAGCTCCGTGATGTTAAGTCCGCAAGCACCCATGGACGGAGCTCCGAGTTGGATCACTGGCAAAGGGATCGCAAGCTCCGCGATGGTAGGTCCGCAGGCACCCGCGGTGGAGCTCTCAAAAGTCAGTCTCCACCAACTCCTCGAAGTTGGGCCGCAGTGCTTACGGAGATATGACACGGGGAAAAAATCGCATCTCCGTCGAGGTAAGAGATTAGAAAAAGTTTCCCCCAACCCCACCTCCCCCCCCCACCCCACATAAAACAAGCTAAAGAACACTAAAAACATACATTTAACAGATACCATTAAAACACAAAGAAGGAAGGAACAGACAGACTGTTGGCGAGGCAGCCAAGAGGGTTAAATTAGAAAATGCTGGACTTGCACAAAAGAAACACTTTCTTTTGATTTCAGATTGTCAGTGTCTGAGTACATTGCACCTGAAGAGATTAATTTTGCTTAAAGTTCAAAAGGCCTACACTGACTAAAAATGAACATTGCTGAAAAAAATAGTAAAAGTACAATTAGAAGTTGTAGGCAGAATAAACAAAATTGCTCTGTGGAATTATTCACATGTAACACATATCTCCGATAGTGAGAATGCAGCAAAAGATTGTGATCTGTGTTAAAACTGTGACTTGTATTAGAATTGGCCTAAATTGGATTGATTTAAAATTGACACTTTAAATCATCCAAAATTATCCCAAGCTGCATTAGTTGCCAAGGCATCCTCAAGGACTATCAATGATGTTTGCGCTGGAACAGTGCTCCCTGAATGCTGTCTATTATTCAGAACCGTTGAAGCACTTATTGCCGATAATCATATTCTAGCAGGAGCCCTGCGGTAGATTAAGTCTTGAGAGTGATCTTGTGGACATGCATCTGGAGGCGGCCTTCTGCCTCTGAATGCCACCTCCATTCTGATTCCAGCATCAGTTAGTCCAGAAAAGCAGTAATAAAATGGAACAAATCAGATTTTCAAGTAAATAACAATGATTCAGTGCAATCAACAATCGCTGCAATGCCAAAAAAAATGAAAAGTGCTCCGAGCACTAATATGTGTCTCCCCTGCATCATGTCACAAAATTCAATCTCATTTCATTTGACTTGCACAGAAACTGTTGATTTAGTCTTTACACCACTTACGTATAATGTAATAATTCTGCAGCCAGCGATATAACATTGTCATGGCCATCCAATTCTCTTCATCCGTTTCCAAGTGACTCTTTGACAGCAATGCCGGAACCATTTTAATTGGAAATTCCGCTTGGACAATGTTTGCAATTCAGCCGATGAGCTGGTTAAACTTTTATATCTGCGATGAAAATTGGTCACATTTGTGGTAAGTGCATTTGTGCATTGGTTTCACCACCATCGTTTTCTTCGCCATTTGGATCCAAAGTGTAAAAATAATTTGTCACATATCACTGGCTTTGACATCAGTCAGTGAGCTCCAAGTTTAGATTCATAGATTCAGAGTTGTGTGTGCTGGACAAAGCATGAGAGGTAATAGATGGACCTAGGCGAGAGGTGATAGGCAGATGGTTGGAACAAAGCTCAAAGGTAAATGAAGAAGGTGTGAGATAAATTAATAATTGTGAGGCCAGAGGGAGAAAATGAGCAGGAGGAAGTGGGGGGGGGGGGGGGGGGGGGGGAGATTAGAGTGTGCGGTGAGGGGAGAAATAGGTGGGAGTCCAGGTGGGTCAAGGGGGAGGGGGAGGGAGAGTTAGAGGTTACCTAAAATTGGGGAATTCAATGTCCATACTGTTGGGTTGTAAGCGACTCAAGTGGAATATGAGATGCTGTTCCTCCAAACCACTTGCCTTTTTGCACGTCTGAAGAAGGGTCTTGACCTTATTAGTCACCTATTACTTTTCTCCAGAGATGCTTCCTGACCCACTGTGTTACTCCAGATGTTTGGGTCTACCTTCGGTTTAAACCAGCACCTGCAGTTCCTTCCTGCACATTTAGATAGAAATGAACCAGGCATGGACAAATGGGCCAAGATTAGATAGGGCTTCTGCATTGACATGGAAAAGTTGGGCTGAAGGGCCTTTTTCTGGGTTCCATGACTTTATGATTCTAAACGATAACTCAGTGTGCCCAGGTGGTTGCAGCAGAATTCTTTAACACCTGCAACAGCATTACCCTACATAGAAATATAGAAAATAGCAGGAGTAACCCATTCAGCCTCTGCAATTGCTGCTCCACCAATTAACACATTTACAGCTCATCCTTTATCACAATACCATACTCCCTCCTATTACAGCTCGATGCCTCTTGTACATTGGAACAGTAATACAAAACACCAACAATTTGTTGAATTCTTCCTACTTCCAGAAGAAACTAATATAACAATAACTGTTAAATCATTTATTTCAGATCTTTTACATAGCACTGATCAGGGATTGCTTCTGATGTCGGAACAGTAGCCTGAAGAAGGGTCCTGACACGAAACGTTACCTATCCATGTTCTCCAGAGATGTTGCCTGACCTGTTTCGTTACTCCAGCATTCTGTAACCCATCTAAATTATGAACGTGTTCAGCCAAACAAGGTTGTAAGTGGCACTGCCAGAACTCTAAAATAGAAAATAAATTGGTTTTGGATCGTCAATGCCCACTTATGGTGATGGCCCATCGTAGATGACGATAGCATTGTTGTGCAGTTGCACATAAACCTGTGTGTGAAAGAGATTAGTTGGAGAGGCTGTTGCACATGAGCAACCCCACCCTCCCGGCCGCAGGAGCTGGGTTCCAGTGGTATGGTTAGATGTTATGGCTGGAAACTCCCTTGGCTGCACTGCATGGCCATGTCTTCTTTCGTGCTTCGACGTGTCCTTTGCACTCCACAGTACGCTGCTGAGCCGCCTTCTTGGCCGTCGAACCCTGCAGTGGATTTCCTCCGCCCAATTCGCTGGAACGGACTTCACATGCTGGGCTGAGCAAGCCCCTAAACTTACTGAGGGTTTGAGACCTGTTGGTTACCCTCAACTGGTACAGCCCGCCTGCTGAAGCGATGTGGCCACTGTCACATGCGAACAGCTTCTTGGAGCCACAGCTGGGTGCCAGGAGGGGACCAAAAGTGGATGAAACGACCCTCAAAGGAGCATGACATGTTCCCCACCAGAGGTGCTAACCCTCCCTGAGCACTCCCATACAGCCCTTTATAGTAATCACTAGACTAAGTGGGACCCATTGGGTCCCATGTGCACACGGGAGGGCTGGTCCCTCAATGCAATATTCCACCTTTCCACCAATTCCAATATGGTGGCCAGTAGGGAGGGGGGGGGGCTTTCTGGAGCGCTAGTATGGCCTTGTATGCCCTAATTTTCCTCCATTTATTGAGACCACTGGCAACCCTTCACTGTTTGATGCCCTTTGATGTCTCTCCTCCCATTCCAATGCTCCATATTAATTCTTGCCAACA
Organism: Amblyraja radiata; assembly: GCF_010909765.2. Taxonomy (NCBI): domain Eukaryota; kingdom Metazoa; phylum Chordata; class Chondrichthyes; order Rajiformes; family Rajidae; genus Amblyraja; species Amblyraja radiata. The sequence goes on along the minus strand of NC_045960.1, from coordinate 34,326,918 downwards.
ATCATCATCCCTGCCTGAACCTTGTCTCCTGTCTCCCACACATTGTTCCTCAGAAATCCCTCTTTGAACTGCAATAATCTGACATAACAATTCCTTTCCTAATGGCAGTCAGAATCCATAAATCACCCTTCCAGTTACACCAAACCTCAATTGAAAGCTTCCATACAGTTCTTATTCCAGTGCTTCCAAGCGCTGCAGAATTACTGGGATTTGGAAACACCAATGCACCCATTCCTGTGTATCCCATATTATCCAGCACTAGCTCCACACTTTCAGTTCTCTCAAGCTTCGACTCTTAGGTTTTCAAGAGAGATTTAGATGTAGCTCTTAGGGCTAACGGAATCAAGGGATATAGGGAGAAAGCAGGAACGGGGTACTGATTTTGGATGATCAGCCATGTTCATATTGAATGGCGGTGCTGGCTCGAAGGGCTGAATGGCCTACTCATGCACCTATTTTCTATATTTCTATGATGCCCATTCACCTTGAACTCCAGCACCCACCTTACTCCGTTACTGCTCCCCACAACCATTCTCCACTCTGTAAATGTCTGCAAGTGACTTTTTTTAACATAGAAACAGAAACATAGAAAATAGGTGCAGGAGTAGGTCATTCGGCCTTTCGAGCCTGCACCGCCATTCCATATGATCATGGCTGATCATCCAACTCAGTATCCTGTACCTTCCTTCTCTCCATACCCCCTGATCCCTTTAGCCACAAGGGCCACATCTAACTCCCTCTTAAATATAGCCAATGAACTGGCCTCAACTACATTCTGTGGCAGAGAATTCCAGAGATTCACCACTCTCTGTGTGAAAAATGTTTTTCTCATCTCAGCCCTAAAAGATTTCCCCTTTATCCTTAAACTGTGACCCCCTTGTTCTGGACTTCCCCCAACATCAGGAACAATCTTCCTGCTTCTAGTCTGTCCAACCCCTTAAGAATTTTGTAAGTTTCTATAAGATCCCACCTCAATCTTCTAAATTCTAGCAAGTACAAGCCGAAGCTATCCAGTCTTTCTTCATATGAAAGTCCTGACATCCCAGGAATCAGTCTGGTGAACCTTCTCTGTACTCCCTCTATGGCAAGAATGTCTTTCCTCAGATTAGGAGACCAAAACTCTCTAGCAATACTCCAGGTGTGGTCTCACCAAGACCCTGTACAACTGCAGTAGAACCTCCCTGCTCCTATACTCAAATCCTTTTTCTATGAATGCTAACATACCATTCGCTTTCTTCACTGCCTGCTGCACCTGCATGCCTACTATCAATGACTGGTGTACCATGACACCCAGGTCTCGTTGCATCTCCCCTTTTCCTAATCGGCCGCCATTCAGATAATAATCTACTTTCCTGTTTTTGCCACCAAAGTGGATAACCTCACATTTATCCACATTATACTGCATCTGCCGTGCATTTGACCACTCACCCAGCCTATCCAAGTCACCTTGCAGCCTCCTAGCATCCTCCTCACAGCTAACACTGCCCCCCAGCTTAGTGTCATCCGCAAACTTGGAGATGTTGCATTCAATTACCTCGTCCAAATCATTAATATATATTGTAAATAGCTGGGGTCCCAGCACTGAGCCTTGCGGTACCCCACTAGTCACTGCCTGCTATTGTGAAAAGGACCCGTTTACTCCTACTCTTTGCCTCTGGTCTGCCAGCCATTCTCTATCCACATCAATACTGAACCCCCAATACCATGTGCTTTAAGTTTGTATAATAATCTCTTATGTGGGACCTTGTCAAAAGCCTTCTGAAAGTCCAGATATAACACATCCACTGGTTCTCCCTTATCCACTCTACCAGTTACATCCTCGAAAAATTCTATAAGATTCGTCAGACATGATTTACCTTTCAACCCATGCTGACTTTTTCCAATGATTTCACCACTATCCAAATGTGCTGCTATCCCATCTTTAATAACAGACTCTAGCGGTTTCCCCTCTACCGATGTTAGACTAACTGGTCTGTAATTCCCCGTTTTCTCTCTCCCTCCCTTTTTAAAAAGTGGGGTTACATTAGCTACCCTCCAGTCCTCAGGAACTACTCCAGAATCTAAAGAGTTTTGAAAAATTATCACTAATGCATCCACTATTTCTGCGGCTACTTCCTTAAATACTCTGGGATGCAGCCTATCTGGCCCTGGGGATTTATCGGCCTTTAATCCATTCAATTTACCTAACACCACTTCCCGGCTAACCTGGATTTCACTCAGTTCCTCCATCTCATTTAACCACCGGTCCCTTGCTATTTCCGGCAGATTGTTTATGTCTTCCTTAGTGAAGACAGAACCAAAGTAGTTATTCAATTGGTCTGCCATGTCCTTGTTCCCCATGATCAATTCACCTGTTTCTGTCTGCAAGGGGGCTACATTTGTTTTAAATCCATATCCACCGTCAACCCTTTAAGAATCAATTGCCAGTCCATCTTGGCCAATTCATGTCTCATACCCTCAAAGTTACCTTTCTTTAAGTTCAGAACCCTCTGAATTAACGATGTCACTCTCCATCCTAATGAAGACCTCAACCATATTATGTTCGCTCTTTCCCAAGGGGCCACGCACAACAAGACTGTTACCTAGCCCTTCCTCATTACTCAATACCCGGTCTAGAATAGCCTGCTCTCTCGTTGGTTCCTCCACATGTTGGTTTAGAAAACTATCCCGCATACATTCCAAGAAATCCTCTTCCTCAGCACCCCTGCCAATTTGATTCACCCAATCTATATGTAAATTGAAATCACCCATTATAACTGTTTTACCTTTGTTGCACACATTTCTAATTTCCTGTTTGATGCCATCCCCAACTCCACTACTACTGTTAGGTGGCCTGTACACAACTCCCACTAGTGTTTTCTGCCCCTTAGTGTTTCGCAGCTCTACCCATATTGATTCCATGTCCTACAAGTTAATGTCCTTTCTTTCTATTGCGTTAATCTCCTCTCTGTCCAGCACCGCTACCCCACCTCCTTTTCCTTTCTCTCTATCCCTCCTGAATATTGAATATCCCTGGATGTTCAGCTCCCAGCCTTGGTGACTGGAGCCATGTCTCCGTGATGGGGTCGACTATTCAATTCAATTCAATTCAATTCAAAGCACTTTATTCATCCCCAAGGGGCAATTTAAAGGGCGCATTACAGTAGCTTTTTAAAAAAGAAAGGGACACAAACAATGTAACGAAGAGACAAACATTCAAAGCTACTCTCTGCACTGACCGGTCGACCGCACGAGCAGTGACCCGGCAAGGATTGGGTTGTCAGCAGCGATACAATAATAAAGAACACACAAAATGTAACACAAACATCCACCACAGCATTCATCACTGTGGTGGAAGGCACAAAAATTTGGCCAGTCATCCTCCATTTCCCCCCGTGGACAGGACCAGAGTTCAGAGTCAGTCCAAGATCGGCTCTTCCTCACCGGAGACTACGGCTTTAGATTGTTGTAGGCCGCAGGCCGGCGGTCAAGATTTAAAGTCCCCGCCGCAGCCAGAAGCACCGTAGACTGCAGGGCCGGCAGTCGAAGCTCCCCTCCAGGGGTGATGGTAAGTTCATGCCGGCCCCGCGTTAGAAGTTGGCCGCGGGCCGGCAGTGATGGCTTCTTCTTCCCCCGGGTCCCCCACAAGGGATCCCGGGCTGTAGACGCCGCACCAGCTGGAGCTCTGCAGACCGCGACTTCAGGCTGCGACTTCAGGCTGCCGGCAGCCCCAGGCCAGCGAAACGGAGCGCTCCCCTCCAGCGAGGGCTTGCCCGCTCCACGCCGAGAGTCCACGCTGCGCCCACCACTGAAGCCCCGGGCACGTCTCCGGGAAAGGCCGATCCTTGATGTTAGGCCACGGGGGAGGCGACCTGGAAAAAGTCGCCTCTCCATGGAGGAGGCGACCGAAGCGGTTTCCCCCTTACCCCCCAACACCACCCCCCACACAAGACACACAAAGAAACATTAAATACACACTTTAAAACATACTAAAAAATAAAAAAAAGTTGAAAAAACATGGCTGCTGCCAGAACAGCGCCCCCGGAGACTAGGCTAGTATTCACTGGAATTTAGAAGGAAGAGAGGAGATCTTATAGAAACATTTAAAATTCTTAAAGGTTTGGACAGGCTAGATGCAGGAAAAATAGACCCCATGTTGGGGGATGTCAAAACCAGGGATCGCAGTGGACAGTGAAATGAAATTTACAGAGCCCAAGTAAAAATACTATTGCAAGTAAAGACAGAAAACTGTGCTTAAGTGAAATCATGATAGTTTGAAATGTTTTCATGCCATGAAAAGTTGTTTAAATTGTCTCAACAACACAAATGACAAATAAAAGTAAAATTTCATTCTATCTACTGTATTTATTTGCCATAGTTTCAGACTGACATAAGGCTGCAAATCAGATTTGGTGTGTATGAATATGAATGGTGTGGATTATGGCTGTGTCCATTTTGATGTTGGTGTTAATGTGCAAGCAGTGTCCCAGAGGTAAATAATCTATATTACTAAAAGTCTAATCTTGACCACTTCCTGTTGTTCTGTATATTGATTTTAGAAAAAACGCTGCCACTTACAGCTGTGATTTTACTCAGAGTCCCCCTCCACGGCGCAGGACAAGAGGATTTTTCCCATCGATGAAAAATAAAAGTTATTAGTGTTTAAAAAATGTTGAGATTCTCTCTCCTGAAGGCCATGCCCCTTCCAGAGGGACTATAAAACCAAGAAGTGTTGAGTGCCTCAGTCAGTCTCTACAAGATGGGGGGGGAAGAGAGAGGGTCACGTCTCTCAGTCTGAGCTGTGAATAACACTGAACACATGTTTACTAAACTGTGAGTGTGGTTTTACTGACCTTGAGTGCCCTTAATGTGGTTTAAAAATGAAAATGTGAAATGTGTTTGAAATAAAGCACAGCAAATGGTTGGTGGTGGTTGGTTTGAAATAAAGCACAGCAAATGCTTGGTGGTGCTTGGTTTAAAATAATGCACAGCAAATGATTGGTGATGGTTGGTTTGAAATAAAGTACAGCAAATGGTTGGCAGTTGTTGGTTTGAAAAAAAAGCACAGCAAATGGTTAAAAGTCTAAACTTGACAACAGGGAGAGGTCACGACTCTGTCTGAGCTGTGAATCAACTGAACACACTAAATGTCTACTGAATTGTGAGTGTGGTGTTTATGTGGTGTTTTGTTTGGTTTTATGGTGGTTTCACCCTGCTTGAAATGGTATGAAACTGCATTTGAATGTGGTGGTCTTGCACCCTGCATGAAATGGTACGAAACTGCACTTGAATTTGGTGGCCTTGCACCCTGCTTGAAATGGTATGAAACTGCACGAATTCAGTGGCCTTGCACCCTACTTGGACCCACCATCTAATTGCATCCACCATCTGGCCCCCCCATATCTCACTGACCTCCTCTCCCCCTACCAACCCTCACGGTCTCTCAGATCCACATCAGTCGGTCTCCTCTCCATCCACAAGTCCAACCTCCGCAGTTTTGGGGACAGAGCCTTCTCCAGGGCAGCTCCCAGGCTCTGGAACTCCCTCCCCCAACTGAT